>NW_005842298.1:76701-96713 GCF_000455745.1 Alligator sinensis | reverse complement strand
ACAGACAACACAGATGGTCTCGTGGAGGTTGCTAGGCTCCACGGTGCAGAGCTCCGGATGCTCTGGGTGAACGAGCCACCAAAATAGGAATCGTAAGTACGTCTTATAAAAGTTGCGTTCGAAGACGGGAAGAGGTGGGCGGTGGATCGGGCCGCCACGCTTCTCTGGATCTCACACAGGGTTTCTATTACCCTGCCGTGTACCCAGAGTCCCCACGAGATGGATGTGGAGTCCTCTTTGGCTTGGGCGGAAACTGCTCAAGCCTCTTATACGGCTAACAAGCCAATCGTTAGCCACCACGTGGGAATACTTTAGCACTAGCCAATCACGGGGAACAAATTTGCATACTGGTGGCGGGAACTCTTTTGCACCGTGCATTCCTCTTGCAACTCGAGCAATGCACTCTGCAAAAGAAGCTGCAGAAAAGGCGGGAAACTGGTCCCTGCACCGGGGTTTCCTCTGCTACAGGAAACTCTCCCGTGCAATGCTCTGCAACTTGACGGGGATAATTCTGGTGCCGAAGCACACACACACAATCATGCCTTTTGGGTCATGACACCCTTAAGTTCAAATGACAAGACATTTGCATCAATAAACTTTATCCTGCATCCCAGAAACCCGTTTTCTTCTCTTATACCCCCACTCCCTTGCCTTCCCAATTCCTCATCTGCTTCCAGCAAGAATTCCCACGTGTAATTTATTTTCATTTAAAAAGTAAATCTGTGAACCTTCTGAACTTTTTACTTAAACCAGAGTACATTTCCTCAAACTGAGAAAATAATCCTTTGCCGGGGCAGATTAAGACATGCTTACATTTCACTTCCTCATTTTTGCCAATAGTGAGTTTTACACTTAAAATTTCTGCAAGTTACTCAGGTCCATTGGCTTGTGGCACATCCCCTCAGTCACTGAGATAATGTGAAAATTGGGAACCTTCTTGATTATTCTGCACCTGCAAAGTATAATCTGTTTGGCACATGAGTATTTGGCTTGAGCCTGCCTGTACAGTTTAAGTCTTTAGTGTGGAAGCCAGTCACCTAAGATGGCTCCGGAGACCATTAACTCTGAGTGAACTTGTTACGTAGGCACAGAAGTGAGCGGGAAGTATAAGGAAATTGGAAAAGTACTGGGCTGTGTCAGCATTTAGTTCCATTTCCTGATTGACCATATATGGTACCGTTGTTTTCACGCACAGGTTGTTTACATTGTTGTATAAAAGTTGGAGCCTGGCCACACCCAGGCAGAGTTGCTTGAGCTTCTCTCACTGCTAGCAGTTAATAAACTGAATGTTCAGACAAAATTTCAGTGTGGCATTTTTACCACAACAATTTGGAGGTTCCACCGAGATGTCAACCGTCCCTCCCAGCTGCCCGATGTTCAGCGGCCGTCTGGGAAATGCAGACTGCCGGCACTAAGGTGAGGCCATTGTCCTCCCCTGTCTTCCCTGGGCTGGCTGTTTGAACCTGATGGCTGTGCTTGACTACGACACCGAGCTTGTTGGTTCACACTCAGCTCAGGTCAGGTCTGGGTTCCGGAACAGTGCGGGTACGTATGTTTGAGAGATTGTCTTGCGTCTTTTCCCTTATGTCTGGTTCACAGGCAGCCGCCCCAGGTAGTCCGCTTACGAGCCAATCTTGAAAGCAAGGGCTCGTGTTCCAGTTTGTGAATTCCTTTTGTGTCTCTGGCACAGGGCATCGCTCTGATGAACCCGTTTCCCCTTCCTTTTGTGTCTCTGGTAAATCTCTCCTGGTTTCTGTAATGGGTGGGGGAGGCTCGATTTTGGTCCCCCCCAAGGGTACCCCAGGTTATTTTATGTATACCCATTATGGAGAAAAGTCTTGTAGTTTTCTGAACAAATGGAATTGGTATACCAGGGATGATCCGTCTAAGCAATTTCCCTTGCAAGGTACTTTTGATATGAACAAAATTGTTCACCTTCGAGGAGCATTGGAGGCCAGAGGGAGAAAGACCCCTGACACCCAATGGCCAGCGTTCTTTGATTGGTATAGTGAAGCTTCTAAATGTGACACAGAGTCCAAATTGGCCTCATCACGAGACTCTAATAAGAGACTAGAAGATAAATATAAAAAATCTGAAGGCTCATCACCAAGCGCGCCACCACATGATTGTGGCCTGAAGCCCCTTTACCCCAGCCTTGCGGACTGTCCTCCCCAAAAGCTCCCTCCTTGTCCGATGCCCCCAATCGAGGGTCCCGAGGAAGATGAAAGGGGTCCTTTAGAAATTTCTGAAGATGAGAATGAGGAAATTTTGATGGCCCTGAGAAGGTGTAGCCAAAAGCGCCCGCCAAAACCCAAGCTGGCCTCTGTATCCTCTCCAGTGGCTGACCACACTAGACAAAAGGCTCAAAAGCCCCCTGAAATCCCAAATATGGATCCAGATGACCTCCTTGTACAAGCCCCTTTAAGGGTTTTCTCAGGACTTGAAGGGAACCCAAGCCTGTTCTATAAACCATGGACTAGGTCAGAACTCCACTCCATTGCTAAGGACTTTCCAAAAATAACCAAAAATCCCTACAAATTCCAGGAAGAGTTCAAATTGGTGTGCGAAACATATCAGCCCTTGGAGGCAGACTTATTACAGCTCTGCTGTCTTATTTGCACTCCGGCTCAATTGGACAAATGGGTAAAAGAAGCGGGATGGGATAAAAAGTGTGAAATGGAAGATGGCCGTCCTACAGCTCGTTATGCAGAACAATGCCGCCGACTTTGCGGGCCATCCCGCAAGCCTTCCCAAAAAAGACCAATTGGTTCATTATTCGGGCTTGCAAACAAAAAGAGGAAGGAAGTGTCGGAGATTATAGAGCTAGACTGGCACTTGTTTTTAATCAACATTCAGGCATTAACAAACCAGATAATAATGCCTCCGGAGCTTTGGCAGCTTGTTTTGTAGATGGATTACTGCCGCCCATAGCCAAGTTGCTGAGGAGAATCTGTCGGATGGGAAATGGAAAATTTGGACAAGTTGCAGAGTGTGGTGGAACACTGTAAGCAATCTCTAAAAGAGAAAGTTGAAGAACAACATAACAAATTGTTAGCTCTTCAGATTCAGCAATTTTAGGGCCCTCCATGAGGGCGGGGACGTGGCGGAGGACAGAGAGGCAGAAACAGAGGAATGGGCATGAATCAGGTAGACAGAAAGAATTGTCATTATTGTAAGCAACCAGGGCATTGGAAAAATGAATGTCCCAATTGCCCAACACCTGCTCAGTTTCCAACACAATGATGGGCCATTGGGGAACAGGACCCAGCAGAAGACCGTTCCCTCCTTGCACCCCTTGTCCCCCTAACAAAAAAGGCAGAAACCTCTCTTGTGGTCAATGGCAAAGTGGCCCCCTTTTTGGTTGATACCGGGGCCTCTGTATCGGCAATTCAATCTACATGCCTCCCAAGCCCTCCCTTGACCGGACAGGTAGTTCAAGTGGTAGGAATCTCTAATGAGCCCGTTCCCCATCCAGTAACTGTGTCCATAGGACCCTTATCAGCAGAACATGCTTTTTTACTTAGTTCCACTTTCCCTGTAAATCTTTTGGGAAGGGATTTACTTTGTAAACTTGGTTGCTCTATTTTTTGCACTCCCAAGGGTGTCTATTTAGAACTCCCGGAAACAAACGGGCTGTCTCTTCAGGCTGTACAGGAATTACTGGACATACCTTTAGCAGAGTACACGCCCGTCCTTGCAAGCCTCACAATGGAAGAAGAAACCCTGCTCGATCAAGTTAATTCTTCTTTATGGTCTGCCTCACCCACAGAGGTAGGGCACTTAAATACAGAACCGGTTAAAGTTATTATTGATACTACTAAACTTCTTCCCAGAGTGTCATAATATCCTTTGAATCCAGAGGCTGAACAAGGTATAGCTCTGATCATTCAATCTTTATTGCAACAGGGAGTCATCTCACCATGTACTAGTCCCTGTAACACCCCAATCCTTCCAGTAAGGAAAGCAGATGGGAAAACCTACACATTTGTCCAGGTTTGTCTTCCACAGGGCTTTTGTGAAAGCCCATCTTACTTCTCCCAAGCTTTGCAGAAAGACCTTTTGGACATCACTTTCCCCAATGGGTCAGTTCTAGTTCAATATGTGGATGTTCTTTTGATGTGTTCCCTTACAAAAACAGCTTGTCAAACTGACTCTTTGATTTTACTGAATGCACTGGTGGATAAAGGCCACAAAGCCTCAAAGGCTAAATTGCAATTCTGTCAACCTCAGGTCCAGTATTTGGGTCATGAGTTATCTGCAGGGAAGCAACTCCTCTCTTCCAAGTGAATACAATCCATATTGTCCTACCCTAGGCCCACCACACAAAAGCAGCTGCGTGGATTTTTAGGAGCAGCAGGTTACTGTCGTCAATGGATACCCAACTTTGCACAAATGGCCAAACCCTTACAAGACCTCACTATGAAGGACATTTTTGACCCCATTCCATGGCCCCCTGAGGCTGATGATGCTTTTGTTTCCCTGAAACGCAAGCTCTCTTCTGCTCCTGCACTAGGATTGCCAGATTATTCTAAGCCCTTCACTCTTTTTTGCCACGAAAAGGAGGGTTGCGCTTTAGGGGTTCTTACACAAGAACGTGGTGGGAAACAATGCCCGGTTGCCTATTTCAGTACCTGGTTGGATACGGTTGCCCAAGCTTTCCCACCCTGCTTACGAGCAGTAGCCGCAGGCGGCTAGACTGGTTCAACAATCCGGAAATCTTGTATTACAAAATCATTTAAAACTAATGGTCCCTCACTCTGTGGAGACTCTGTTACTGCAATCTAAGACCCAACATCTTTCAAATGCCCACCTCAGCAAATATGAGATTTTGCTTCTTTCCGCGGCTCACATTTCAGTACACTGCTGCAGCCTTTTAAATCCTGCAACTCTCTTACCTCTCCCCACAGGGGGAGCCCCACAATTGTCTGGAGTTAGTCTCCTCATTAACGACACCTCGACCAGACTTAACAGATATCCCGTTACAAAATCCCAACCTTGTTCCTTTTACAGATGGCTCATGTTATAGGACTGATAACGGGAACTGCTCACATTTCAGTACACTGCTGCAGCCTTTTAAATCCTGCAACTCTCTTACCTCTCCCCACAGGGGGAGCCCCACAATTGTCTGGAGTTAGTCTCCTCATTAACGACACCTCGACCAGACTTAACAGATATCCCGTTACAAAATCCCAACCTTGTTCCTTTTACAGATGGCTCATGTTATAGGACTGATAACGGGAACTTAGTTGCAGGGTATGCTGTTGTTACTCTCCACGAAAGTCTTGAATCAGCACCTCTTCCAGGGGTTAAATCCGCTCAAGTGGCTGAACTGGTTGCTCTCGCTCATGCTTGTTTCTTATCAGAAGGAAAGTCTGCCACTATATATACAGACTCTAGATATGCCTTCGGTGTTGTTCATGACTTCGGACAAATACGGAAAGAGCGAGGATTTTTAACTTCTACGGGTCTTCCCATAAAAAAATGGTCCTTACATTGCCATGCTCTTACAGGCCCTTCTACTACCATCACAGCTGGCTATCATAAAATGTGAGGGTCACTCTGCAGCTAATACCGAGATAGCTCGTGGAAATCTTCTTGCTGATGAAATGGCAAAAGCTGCTGCTGGGTCCCCACCATCTGCAGATGCCACCTTATTCTCCCTGCAACCTGCGCCTTTGCCATCCCTTGTGGAATTGGCACTTGTTCAAGATCAGGCTCCAAACATGAGAAGGCCAAGTGGGTTGCAGATGGGTGTATATTACATGCAGACGGCTTGTGGTGCTCCCAAGATGGCTGCTTGGTAACCCCAAAAGCTTTGCACCATTCCCTTGCCTATGTGCTTCATGGGCCTTTGCATGTGGGAAAGGAGGGAATGGAAAGAACTCTAGCTCAAAATTGGTATGCCCGAAATTTTGGCCCAACGGCAGCTTCTCTCTGTGCTGCCTGTCCCACCTGTCAAGCACATAATGTTGGTAAAATTGTAAAGGTGGAACAGGGATACGGGGGTTTACCTGAGGGACTGTTCCAACATCTGCAAGTGGATTTTATACAGATGCCAAAATGTTCTGGGTTTGAGTATGTTTTAGTTATTGTATATCTCTTTTCTGGATGGATTGAAGCATTCCCCTGTAAAAGAGTAGATTCTTTAACTGTTGCAAAGAAGCTCCTTAACAACATCATCCCCACCTGGGGAATACCTGCCACCTTATCCAGTGATAGAGGTACCCATTTTACAGGTAAAATAGTTCAGCATATGTCTAAATTTTTTAACATTTCACAGCATCTTCATTGCCCCTATCATCCTCAAAGTGCGGGAGTGGTAGAAAGAAAGAATGGCATTTTGAAAAATAAATTAGCAAAATTGTGTCAGGAAACAGGACTAAATTGGGTGACCGCACTGCCATTAGCTCTCATGTTTATGAGAGCCACCCCATCCAGGAGATGTGGGCTGAGCCCTTATGAAATAATCACTGGCAGGCCAATGAGGTTGCTATCCACTCCCACCCCTGTTCCAGATTTAAATTTAACCCACAGTTATATGCAAAAGTATTGTCAAGCTCTAATGCGAACCGTTAGTTATTTTCATTCTCAGGTTAAGGATGCGTATCCCGCGAACCCAGTAAAAGAACAGTGCCATGATCTCGAGGTTGGAGACTGGGTATATGTTAAACATCACCAGAGAAAGACTGCCCTTGAACCCCGATGGAAAGGACCCTATCAAGTTCTCCTTACATCCCACACAGCAGTGAAGCACACCGGTGTTGATGCATGGATTCACCTCCCAGTGCAAGCAGGTCCCTGCCCCTGGACTAGAAGAGGAGCGTCACAGGGAAGGTACCGGCAATCCTTCCCCACAAGAAGGTGGCCACTGGTCTGCTTCACATTTAAAGGGTTTAAAGTTGAAACTTGTCAAGGTTAAACCCTAAGGGTTCATCTTAACCCTTAAATGAAACTAAATCCTCTCCTGAGAGGAGGAACGACATCCTTTCCATTTTTGCTATTTCGCCATGGAGCCAGTTAATATTCTCATTGTATTTCTCTGTGCTGCCCCCAGCTGAGCCCAGGTAGTACAAATTCGTACCCAAATGCTGGAAGTTAACAATACCCACATTGCCATGGTAAAAAGTCTGAAAATCAGCCTCAACCTCAGTAACTGCTGGCTATGTAGCCATATTCCCCTATACCTCGAGCAAGGATTACCACTAATAGGGGTATCATGGACAGCAGGAGATTGGTGCTGGGAAATGAGAGGTTATAATTTAAACGTCAGCGGGTGCGAGAAATACCCGGACACTATCATGGCTGGGCAACCCTTTAGACAAGCAATGCCACAGCACTTTAGTGGTTGGGCGTGGCCCCCCAATCTGGCACTAAGCTCTTCCATGGGAGGATATATCTGCGACAGGAATAATGACGGAACTATTTCTATGGGCTCCAGCCAGTGTAATCATACTCTGGATTGCCAAACCAATGTCACTGCAGATGGAATATTCCACTATTTTGCCCCGGAGACATGTAATATGTCATTAGCCCGCATAGCGTTTGGGGGCAGCTACTTTATCTGTGGGAAAAGAGCCTACAAATGGCTCCCTCCCAACTGGAAAGGTAGTTGTTATATTGGAATTGTTATTCCAGGTATCACGGTGTGACCCAGGTTGGGGGGACGGGAAAGAAGCAAAAGGACCGTTCGTATCTCTGCGCTAACATCCTTCCCATACATAAATGATGTCCAAGGGACTTTTGGGTCTGCCTTTCCATGGTATGGAGCTGCCAAGACCATGCGGGGAGTTAATGCCTTAAGTAAAAGCTTTGAAGATTTGCCAATGAAACTATAGGTGCTTTAAAGGACATACATTTAGAAGTATATGTCACCAGACTAGTAGCAATGCAAAATCGAATGGCTTTAGATATTATACTTGCATGCAAGGGTGGAACCTGTGCATTAGTAGGGAATGAATGTTGTACCTATATACCAGACAAATCCCAAGAGATCAATGAGCACATCCAGTCAATGGAGAAGGCTTTGGCTGAATTTGAAGAAGGAAAAGATCCACCTGCTAGTCTGTCCTTTTGGGGATGGCTCCCAAATGTCAATGGGTGGATAAGGGAAATGCTCAAGTACCTTATAATAGGAGTATTCATACTCATTGTTGAATTTGTCTGTGTTCAAATGATTATATGTTGTTGTAAACTATGTAAAACCACTGCAACTAGACAAGCACGCACCACTGGAATCCAGTTGATGATAATGAAGGAGATTGAGAAGAAACAAGAAAGATAAGAAGAGATAAAAAAATCTTATGGGTATTAGAATGTATTAAGTTAATGGTAGCAGTTTGGGTTGGCCTAACCATAGCTTGGCCAAAAGGAGAGATTGTGGAAGCCAGTCACCTAAGATGGCTCTGGAGACCCTTAACTCTCAGTGAACTTGTTACGTAGGTACAGAAGTGAGCAGGAAGTATAAGGAAAGTGGAAAAGTACTGGGCTGTGTCAGCATTTAGTTCCAGTTCCTGATTTACCATATATGGTACCGTTGTTTGCGCGCACAGGTTGTTTACATTGTTGTATAAAAGTTGGAGCCTGGCCACACCCAGGCAGAGTTGCTTGAGCTTCTCTCACTGCTAGCAGTTAATAAACTGGGTGTTTGGACGAAATTTCAGTGTGGCATTTTTACCACTACATTAGGCAATAAGATTTTCAATATTGCTTCCATCAAAAGGAAGTAAATGCCATGGACCTGTGTTTTTGGGGATGTAACAGATTCGCTGATCAGGAATAGAATCATTTGTGGCATTATAGACAATGGATTAAGAGAGAAGCTGCTATGGGAAGGAGACCTATCCCTTGAAAAAGCTATACAGATTTGTAGAGCAGCTGAAACTGTGAAGCCTCAGGCCGAAGAGCTGAATGCAGCTGAGGGTGTTGTCCATTCAATAAGTAGTAAAGACAGACAGAAAAGGCCTCTTCACATGGAGGTTGCCCCAGCTACCACAACTACTACTACGGGGCAGATGGAGTACAGGCAAGCATGTAGCCGGTGTGGAATGCAGCATGGCTCCAAACGATGTGCTGCATTAGTATTCAGTGATAATGGGGCACAGTTCTCCAGTGCAGAGTTTAGGTAATTTGCCATGGACTGGGATTTTCGTCATACCACATCAAGTCCCAATTATCCCCAATCGCATGGCCTTGCAGAGCAATCCCTTCAGACGGTGAAAAACCTAATGAAAAAAGCATTGGACTTATATAAAGGATTTATATAAAGTACTACTGGCTTTATATAGTTTTTGTTGTTATACTGTGATGGTTATTTATTTTTTTTTTTTTAAAGGGTAGATGTAGTGAGAAGGGTTAGACTTTGGAGATAGTCCCTTGCAAGGGAATGTCTTATCATGTCAGGAATTTGAACGTGGTCCCTGGAGAGTAAGGAGAAATCAAGATGGAGGCAGCCACACGGTCTGTGCTACAGGAACCCTCTGCTGTGGTATCATTAAAGGTTTATTCTCTTCCTTATTCATAGTTGCCATTATTCACTGAGGGATCTAGAGCATTACAGTGTATACAAACCCTAATGCATAATATGCGCACATAATTCAGCAGGTTGAAAAGCAGGGTTTTGATTTGGGCTAATGCCTGTTTTTGTTTCTTGAAAAATACCGTGATGAGCATCTCAAAGAAGGAATGTTAAAGAGATCATATTGTTGTCAGGATAAAGTTTTGGGGCTTGAAATTTCATGTTATCCACAGGAAGGAAGCATCTTTTGAATAAAACAGAGTTCCTGTTAAATAGAATTCTCCCTACAAGTTAAGAAATACCCTTTTAGGGTGGGGGAATTTTAAGAGCCCCTGAATTTTAGCTGAAGATTTTTTTCAGTTTATACCTCTAAATGTAGCATAACAGAAATAGTGATATAGTTTTAATGAGGACCCTGCAAAAATGTACGTGTCTGCAGAGGGAGTAGCTGTGTTCCAAGCAGAGGTCATGTGATGAAGGGCATGATAATCACAAACTGGATCTAATTAGAACTGCTGAAACAACTTGGTAGCAGGCACTGCTTTCAGATCTGTATTGCATCTCCCAGACTTAGAAATGGCTGCATACTTTTTGCAGCCAAACCCATGAAAAAATATTGCTAATTTACTGCCAAGTTTGTGAAATAATTTGTGTGCAGTAATCAGAGCATCTTAAAGCTAATTCTGTATTTATTCCAGAGGCAGGGCTGGTAACGCTGTTTTTAAGGTTGCCTGCTACTTCCCTTTTTAAAACTGAGTTTTCAGTTACTTATAACATTGCCAATATTTACCTGTTCAGGCTAAAGAGCTGAATTGTGTGCATGGTTTAAATATCGGAAAAATTCATTGGAAATGGTTCAACTGTTTCTGAGAATGAAGCTAGGGCAAAATATTTTTCCAGGTTAAAAAATCTGAGCATCCTTTTCTTTGAAATGCCTTCACACATGCACACTGTGAAGCAGAGACTTGTAATTTAGCATGGGGTCTGGGCCCTTGTGTTAAGGTGGTGCCTTTTGCTAGTGGTTTTTTGTTTGTTTTTTTTTACTATAAACTACTGTTTGCAAATCACTTAGTGATGATAAGCTTAGAAATGCAATGAGCAGGCTTGAAGTGAATATAGTAGATTACATTGAACAATGAGGAGAAGATGAAATAACTAACTGATTATTAAGTGAGTACTATCAATTCCATACATTGAATGAGGCAGGAGAGGGTGGGGAAATAAGTGTATGTTCCTGCAGCATAACAAGCAGGGTTTGTACCCTGGGAAAACCGTGGGGAAGAGCAGAGCAGGCACACATGATTCTAAGAGCCAGGGCATGAGATCCACAGGAGTCTTACCCATGCCAGAAACTCTAAAACAGGCCCTGGCTGTACTGCTACATGTTCTGCCCGTCCCAGCTCTTGATTTTAAAAGCTGCAGCAGTGCAGTGTAGCAGCAGCCACTGGTGCACAGACAAGAGTAGCTCTGCCCCTGAGTGCTGGGGCATGGACTCTGCCAGGGCTGGAAGATGATTTTGGTGCCCCTCTAACCCACCCCTTTACACTTCTGAGCTGTGCACATAATTGAAGACTGTAATTGAAGGCACATATGCACAGACAGGCTAAGTATCATTAGGCAGATAGAAAGTGCCAGATGACAGTTAGGAATTGAGTGCTGGACTTTGTAACTTGAACATTCTTTAAATGTAGTTTTTGGTTCATGTCATGATTGTACATATGCTGCAGATACTAAAGAGTTTGCAGTGATATAGTATATGAATCAAAATATTTTATATCGGAATGGCCCTATTACCAAGCTAGTTGTTTTAGTGCTGATAAGTCTGACAATGTGAGGGTGCAGACATAAGTGACAATTTTCACTCAATCTGGCCAAAAATAGCTGTGACCAAACACAAGTGCACAGCTGCAGACAGCTTCAAAAGTGGCTGATCGGGTGAAAATCTGACCTCTCATTGCATGAGGGGTCATATGAAGACATTTCAAAACAAGACATCTCCTGTAACTTGTGTGTGTACTGCCTGCCAGCCTTGAGCTGTTTTCAGAATGGGAGAGGGGAAGGGGAATGGAGGGAGTTCAGTCTGGGGGGTTTTCAGCCACCACGGGAGGGTGAGGCAGGTGTAATGGAGCCCCACCCCCCTCCCAGGTGAGGGAGCTCCAATTCACCCACCCCACCCTCCAGTGCAGGCTAGGGAACCTTTAGAATGAGCTCCCTCTCCTCCCTTTCCCCCCTCCAATTCAAAAACGTTGCAGCCTTGCAGGGAGGAGGGGCCATTGCTAGGGGGAACATGCTGTAGGCTCAGAGCCATCAACTAGATTCCTCTCCTCCTGCCTAGACCCAACAGTGAACTTCTGTTTGGTCGGGAGGGACGCATTTCTGTCTGTGCCTTTGGTTTATTAGTCTCCATGTTCATCTCAAAACAGAGCTCTTCTGCAAATTTGATTTATCCTTTCATGCAGAAATTAAATATGAACAGGTTTGGACATTGCCACTTGTTACCAAATTTGCCCATTACTTTGGGGTGTGCTCATTTATTAGGGATAGTTTCTAGGGTCTTGGTGATTCTGTCAATGTGCTGCTTGTGTTACTATATGGAGCTGTATCTCTCCCTTCTGCAAGCCCTCACCCCCAGTGGAGCTATCTTGCAGGACTCAATCTCAATGGGACTGGGTTCCTCCAGTCACCAAATCAGTCATACACACAAACACACACAAATTAACGTGACATGCCTGACCTGGCCGGGCTGATCAGCATGGACAGGCTGACACCCTCGTATGCCAAGAATCAGTTCATAAGAGCAACAATAAAATGCAGTCAGACACAAGCACACAGGTAAACAGAATCCCTCTGAATCCGGCTGGGTGTCCAGCTGACACCCTCATGGGCCAGCATTCAGTTCGTAAGGGCACGTCTGAGTCAAACTGGGTCAATCAGCCTGTACAAGCTGATCCCCTTATGTGTTTCAAACTCAGCACGTCCCAATCGTTGGCCTCTTGATGAGCAGACCCCACAATATTTTTGGGCTTCACAGGGATCTTTAGCATAGGTAAAAGAAGTGTTGCTGCAGAGCACGGGAGGAAAGAGAAGCAGAGAAGGAAAAATATACCCAATTACTACCAGGTTGACTATAAAAGTTATTTATTGCTAAGCATATGAAATATATAATAGTACTAGTAGTAATAGACATGCAAAAGAAAAACAAACACAAACAATGACAATATTACCCTGGTTCAGGGGATGGTGTCAGCACAGGGGTTTTCTTCTTCTCCTTCTTTCCTCCTGCTTCTACTTCTTTTCCTTCCTTTTCCTCTTCCTGTTCTTCCTCTTGCAGCACACACACTTACAGATTTTTATACCCTCAGTTCAGCTGCTCCGTAGCACCCTCAGTAGTGTAAATCATTGTCTTTTCTATTGACAAGGGGTTATCTGGTTTGGACCATCTCAGGAAACTGATTGATAATCAGGAAACACTTAAGATTAGGGAGTAACCCAAATACTTGGGAGCCAGCTTGAAATTCCTATGGGTGGCAGATATACTGATGGGATATCTCATGGTTTCTTCAGGAACAATAGATAGCTTGCAGCATCAGGATTTTGGATTTTTACTTGTTGTGCACAAGCCTCAGCTTAGCATGACTTTTCCAGATCTTACTATAGTCTTTTAACAGACTTAAAGCAATTATTGGGGTGCTCATAACCTTTTGTGGAGAGGACTCCCACCAGTCGTCTCGGGAAAAGTATGACAACACCTGGGATTAGGGCTCCAGCAGGCTGGATGCTGTGATGAACCCTTAACCATTGTTCAAATGTTGCCCATACCCCCTCTGACTCGGTCTCTTGCCTCAGCATTCCCTAACCCGGCAACCGAGTTTTAGTCAATCAAGTTTAAATAGGCCTCCCATAGTGGGACCAGGGAATGTACGGTCCGAGATGCCTATTAAACTTAGAGCTGTGTGTGTGTGTCTGGGGGGGGAAAGGTCCTTAGCAAATCCAGATTAGAACTGGTCTGATAAATGCTGAGCTGGGTGTGTGTGAACATGGGTTGATTAACATTTGAAGCACAGATTCCCCATCATGCAGTGCTCTCCTGCTTCTCTGGTCCCAGAATTCACTGCAGTCTCTGCTTCAGGCTTTCTGTTCTCCATCTCTCATGTAAATAAATGGTCATCTGGTTCCATCTCGGATGTAAATGAGACCTAGGGCAGTTGTTCACTCTTGTCACCCTTATCTGGAGAGTTTTAGATGTGTCTCTCACTGCATCTTAATCAGTTTCGTTTAGGTAGAGGAGGGGAGGGGGGGGGGTGAGTCCTTTGTGAGTCAGACAGACTGCATCCTGTGCCAGGGTTGCCCAAGAATACAGAGCTGAGGCGTAACACACTACACACCAATAGGGTCTAAATCTCCAACAGTTGCCAAAGCTGGTCCCAGGACAGATGGTTGTGACATTGACAAAATGAGTGTTTTATTAATTAAGAAAATACCTACGTACATACATTCAACACTCAGCACAGAGGTAATGGTTCTAATTGTTCTATTCTACCACAATGAATGTCTGCTGTCCATGAAATTTCAGTTGCACTCCTTCCATGATGAACAGCTATTTCTTGTGGTGACAGAGATCTGAGCCAATGATGTGCTTGGGATTGCTCCATTCAGATGCTGAATCACAGTTTTAGAGAAATGTATTTTAACAAATGGTTATCATTTATAGTCGTTCTCTGTGGGTTATTTTTGGTTTGATTTTGGAAACAACTCTGAGTTTTGAGTGATGCACTTTGGTCTCCTAATTTCAAAGTGCAGAGAATGATTAGCTGTGTTAGTCAGAAGTCAAGCAGATGGTAGGACAGTGTGGCACCTTACAAACTAACCAGTTCACACAGGCAACAACCTACTTCAACAGAGGCTATTGATGTCCATTTTGTATTCATTATCCACCCTGCCCTATTTTCTGCCTGACTTTAGACTAATACACCTAACCATCTCTCTCCTCATGGAAGGCATCGTGCTCAGTCCTATGACATGGGCAGAAACTATTCATTGCATCTGAAAATGTGGGTTGTGGCCTACAAAAGTTCATGGCTCTGAACCAGTTAATCTCTGGAGCCCCCTCTACATGTTACAAGTATCATTCAATTATACCTTGTTAATTGCGTAATTACCTGAAGACCAGCTGTACATCCAAAGTATTTACCATGCCATAAAAAGCTTCAACAAGCTGTAAAGTTAGACCACAAAATGTGTACTAACTTCATAGCTGGTTGATACTGAGCTTTAATTTGCATGTAGCAGGGTCTCCCCTATGGCTGGGAGCCCCATCACCTTGTTCAGTCAAGGCTGTGAGTCTTACAACCTGGATAAGAAAGTGGAGGTCAACATTGTATACCTAGAATTCCAAAAGTCCTTTGATTTGGTATCCCATTATGTTCTCACAGGAAAATTGGAGGATTGCGAGCTTAACTGCTCGACAATTAGGTAGGTAGGACCCAGCTGCAGGGTAGGACCCAGAGAGTTCTAATGAATGGATCTATATCATCCTGGCGAGAAGTAGCCAGTGGTGCCCCTCAGGTGTCCATGCCTGGTCCAGTGCTTTTCAACATCTTTATCAATGATTTGGATGTGGGGGTGAATTGCTCATTGGCCAAGTTCTCGGACGACACCAAGTTATGAGAAGGTGTGGTTACGCTTGAAGACAGGCTGCAGATACAGGTGGACCTAGACAGGCTGACAAGTTAGGCAGATTGGAACCAGATGAAGTTCAACATTGAGGAGTATAAAGTGTTCCATCTGGGGATGAACAACCCCCAACATACTTACAGGCTCAGTGGCACTAAATTGACTAGTACTATGACTGAAAGGGACCTAGAGGTAATCATACACCATAGCATGAACACAAGCCACCAGTGCAATGCTTTAGCCAGCAGGGCAAACAGTACTCTGGCATGCACCGACCCATGCATCTCAAGCAAAACCAAGGAAGTGATTCTTCCACTTTACTCAGCATTAGTGAGACCACAGCTGAAGTACTTCACCCAGTTCTGGGCACCACACTTCAACAAAGACATGGAAAAGCTTGAGAGAGTCCAGAGAAGAGCCATCCATATGATCAGAGACTGGCATGCCAAGCTATATGAGGAAAGGCTGAAGGACTTGGTCCTCTTCAGCCTAAAAAAGAGAAGGATGCGAGGGGACTTGGTAGCAGCTTATTGCTACATCAGGGGAATACATCAAGGACTTGGCAAACAACTGTTCACCAGGGCACCCTTGGGGAAAACCAGGGGCAATGGCCACAAACTCCTGGAAGACCATTTCAGGCTTACCACTAGGAAAAACTTCTTTACAGTTACGGTGTCCAGACTGTGGAATAAACTCCCTTCAGAGGTGGTGCAATCTTGGAAATCTTCAAGAGAAGACTGGATGGTTACCTCGCTGGGGTCACCTGACCCCAGTTGTCTTTTCTGCCTAGTGCAGGGGGGCTGGACCCGATGATCTTGTGAGGTCCCTTCTAGCCCCTTACAATCTACGAACTGCTGTCAAGCCCCAGCAGCTGCGGACACTGGTGTCCGCAGTGTGGGTCAGTGTGGGTCATGGCAGCCACAGGACATGTCTGCAATCTCCCCATCTTTGGAGTGCGTGAAACCTCCAGAGCAGGAAGATCACTGCTACAGGAATCTCTCCACCTCAGGGGTGAATGGGGTGCCCCCATGGCTGGGAGCCCCTCAGCTGACAGGGCTCCCAGCCACAAGAGCTTGCTTCTTGCCAGCACAGGGAAGGGAGGCAAGAATTGGGCTCCCCTGCACCAGCAATAACGTGCAATGGGTTCTAATGTGCAACCTTATATTTGCCGTCCTGCCATGCCCATGCGGTATGGGAGACTGTGGAATAAACATGATAGTGTAAATCACACATTATATCCCATTACACCTTTACCTGCATGTGTAGAGGGGGCCTAAGGTGCCAACATGCCCTAACTTCTGCCTGATTTCAAAACAGAAATCTTCCTAGACTCAGAAAAATCCAGCACAACAGGATATCATGAAAATAGAGGTCTTCCTTCCCCTTCCCCATCCTGCCAGTGTGGCTCAAGCAAGCCAGTTTCTATAGCTAACTAAGGGGAGTGACATGGACCCCCCAGACTGAAAGAGCAGATACTGGTTTGCAGCCAGGTCAACCAGCAGGCTGTCTTTGACATAAGACCAAGGTAGGGCTTGAACTCCTAGCTCTAGAGCTATAGCAAGATTATTTAATTGCTCTTCCATCATGCCCTTGCACCACAACATTACTACTACATCATATTTGTTCCATGGGTCTGAGCCTATGTGAGTCGAGTTTAAATACTGCAGTTCTCTGTCCCCTTCTGGGAGCTGCACCACAGAGGTTTCAAGTCTGTACAAACTGTTAACAACTGAGTCATCTAACATATGGGCACTAGAGCCTTTTAGATTCAGTAGCAGAGAGCATGTTTAGATCTGGAAGTTCTGGGTTCAATCCAGCTGCCAGTGAATCATCAGGGATGTCAGATTATACCTGCATTGTGTACCTGAACTTGGAAACCTTCTATACACAGAACTGCTATTGAGGTTAATGGGAGTTCTGCATAAGGGAAACTTACAAGATTGGATCATATTGCAGAGGAGGGAAGCAACAATTCTAAAAGGCCAAATGCAGTCCCTGAAAACTGTGTGGACAATGGATCAGGGGTATATCATCCCATCACAAACATACAAGGGCTGACTTCTGCATACCTTGCCAGGCTCTGAAATGCTCCTATAAAAACCTGGTAAATGCTTCCTGTCTTTCAGCTGCTTTCAGAAGTGACTTTTGGAAAGTTCTTCCATTCACCATATGCCATTTTCTTGTGATTGTATATGCTGTTTGCAGTGTTAGCTATCTATTAGTAATAGATCACACTATTTTGCAACTCTCATGATGGGCTGTTAAATGTACAGAGTCCGTATGAAATTCTGTAATGTTGTGATCTTGACTTAAATATTATGCTGTGTTATACCTAATAGTGTCGACACCACTTGTCCCAAGAAGGTTTGGAAAGCAAGTTTTGGAAATCCTGGACCAGAGCTAATTGAACAAAAATGTATAAGAGAGAGAACCTATTAAGGAGAGAATTGAATACAGCAAGGTGAATAGGTAGATTGTAGCAAGACTAATATGCCTGCCTCGACAGCCATGCAAAGATTCCTTGGGATGGTGAACTTTTAGGGGATTTTTTCCCTAACCAAACCAAAATGATGTTGGTGCAGTCCTCTTACAATAGTGTGCACAGAACCAGAGACAGGTCTGTAGCTCATATGTCATAAATGCTTACAAAAACGTGAGCATCATTATGCTCAATAGATAAGGAGTCTTTGGCTTTAAGCTACACCTTTAAAAGTTTATCTTTATTTATGTGAGGACATTGTTGAGTGAAAGTGATCATAAATCACTCATTGCCATAACCTAATACAGTCTGGCTAGCATTTTCAGCCCCCTTGTGAACTGACATTTGTTCAGTTGCAAATGTCTGATTTGTAGATTGAATGTAAATCTAGGAGAGATTTGGTTGTTCTACACAGGCTTACTAGAGCATTTGATGAAAGTATGCGCTCCCTCAGAAAGCATTTCTTTGAAGCTAGGTAGGATTTATTTGCCAAAATGTAAATAGCACTTAAGAAAACAGTTACAGAACAATAGAGAGATGGACACATACATCCCATCTTGCCTACACTTGCCCATGACCTCAAACGTCTAAGTAAGCATGACCTAGCATTGGTGCCTTGGACCCAGGTACAGCATGCATATCACCAGGGTTGGAGCCACTGCTTCACATTTATTAACATGGTTTTGTTCACTGTTTGTGGGAATGGTGTTTATCTAAGCCATTTCCTGTTTTGCTCCTTTATATTCCCATTTGTTCCAACTCCATAGCAAGTAACTCATCAACAGCGTATACACCCATGTTCATAAGAACTGCAGTAAATTCTTTGCTCTCCGTATTGAGCAATCCCCAACTGGTTGATATTTCTTGTTTTCCAGCTAATAGGTACATTGCTCTTCTGTCCTTATTGCTGACAATATGTAAAATCCTCTTGTGGCATTATAACCCTATCAATGGAATGCAGATGTGAACAATTTCTGGTTCAACAAGACAGTGGTAACTGAATGCATTTCTAACCGTTTGCAGTCTCTTTAAAACCAATTATAAAACGCACTCCTGTATATCTTGAAGTCTTCCTTGGGGTCCCGCACAACTGCACTCCATGGATTTTCACCTTCTGCTTTGATGGCCTTGAATTCAAAACAAAAAATATCATTTTAAAAGAGTAAAGTTCAAGCTGTAGTAGATGTTATGAAATTGTGATACTTTTTGTTTCCTGTTTTTCTAAAGAAATTGATTTATTTTGAAAATGCCATACATTTTTATATATAAATTACCTTTATATGCAACAGTATATAAAGAGTAACAATACTAATGACACTTTAAACTTTCAGTTTGCATAAGTTATAGAAATCTAAATGTTTTCTTGCCAATCTACCCAACTACTTTTTTTCTTTTGCTTTTTTGCATCTCTCTCAGACTGGGTAGTACAGTTGAGTGAGTTGGTTCCACTGTTGTTCATGCTCATGTGGTCAGCTCACTTGGAAACTGCTGCTAATGGCTGAGGCCCTTGTTTGAGTTGCAAGTGCAGCAGATTTTATTCAAACTCGACGGAATTTCCATTTGACTATAAATCTTCACCTTTCTGTTAAATCACCTTTCTGAAGCTTGTAAAACCTAATTTGTGGGGAGGAGGGGTATATTATTGAACATTTACTGTCCTCCAAGCCAAATCCTTTAGAACACATCTTTGAACTTGCTTTCCCACAACATGAAGTCTTTATAAAAGGAAAAAAAACCCTGAAAATAAACTAAATAAAACCTTAATGAAAGACCAGTCTGGTCCCTACTGTCTGCCAGGAGGGAAACAATGAGGGAGGGAGATCTTGGTATACAGTGTATGTTTTTAGAAATTCTCAACTCTCAGCAGGATGAACTATCATATCCTTTCATTTAAATTTTTTTAAAAAAGAAAAGTAATTAGTTATTTTTATTCTCCCCTGATCCTTTAATAGCCCCAAGTAAGCAATAAAGCCGATGTTTTCTTTACATAATTCAAAGTGAATATTAACTTTCTCCCAGTATCAGTCAGGAGTGACACAGATATTTACAGAAACAGCCAGATAAAGTGTGGTGCTAATTCCTCAATGGTACAAATTTCTGAGGGGACAAACAGTATGAGGCCCCCAAACAGGATTCCATTGTGTTTATGGAACAAAGTTAAATGGTCCTGATACTGCTCCACATGGGGACATTTGTTTGATCCATACAGAGCCTCACTGGCTTCTTTAGGGTTCTCTGTGGGCATAAGTGTCTGCATGTACTGACTTGCTTGTAGGATAGGGCTTGAAATAGGTATTCCTTGCTTCACTTTCTTCCGCTACTCTAAAGTGAAGACTTATTCAGCAG
>NW_005842298.1:72015-76681 GCF_000455745.1 Alligator sinensis | reverse complement strand
CTCCCCCCAGGTGCTGCTTTGGGGGCAGGGGGGCAGAATGGCAACCCCCAAAGGAGCCTGTGCTGCTGCCACAGCCCATGTTGGGAGCAGCAGCCCATAGAGGGAGCAGCGCCCCATACTGCTGCTGCTGCCACCACAGATTTCAGAAGGAGGTGAGCGATCGTTCCCCCGCACCACCTCAAGCACCAAAATTTAAAATTATTCCTCAGGTCAGCAGCACCCAGAAGCAATAAAAGCTCTCTCTCTTGCACATACATATACACACGCGGTGATCACTGGGTTCAGTTAACACAGGTATGCATGAATAAGAACAACTCAACAGGTTTTATTCTGGACAAGTGTGCAACTCCTGCAGTCCCTGTCTGGCTCTCACTAAGGCTATATACAAACATTCAAAAAGCCGGAGGTAGAATCTAAATTATGCAGTTTTCTATAAGCAGCATGGTTTAGATCGGTAGTGAACAGGACATACATTTGGTATGCCCTTTGGTGGTAAATCTTTGACTGGGTTCCACCATTTTTAAATCGGTGTATGTGTGCTGAACTTCTGTTCTGTTATGGTTATGGACTAGTTTCCGACCACTTATACTGGTAAAAGTGTAATGTCTGTACCTGGTCTAATTGACTGTACTAAAAGCAAACCACTCAATTCCCAATTTCCTCAGCCTTCTGCTAGGTAGCTTCTCTACTTTATAACTTATACCACTGCAACATATGCATGCGCGCACACACAAATACTAAGGGCAAGGAAATGGTTCTGTGCAGAGGTTGCAGGTTCCATGCAAAGGTTACAAGGAGTTTCCAGCAAACAATTTTTGGTGTTTTGTCTTGAGTTAAGTTGACTTTAATGCCTGAAGAGCTCATGTTTCATTACAGCTAAAAGATCCTGGGTGGCTGTACCAGGGTTGATTGATTTAAATCAAAGTTATTTAAATCATTAATTTAAATCAAGTTTCCCACTGATACTTCTTCACATACTTGTTAAACAATGGCACAGATCTGATCACTAAAACATGTTAATTTACAACTCAGTACAGCATTTTACAACATCTGTCCTTAAACTCTCTTCTTTTAATGTTTCAAATTTTATTAACTGTAACAGACGAGTTATCACAACACTAAACGTATGCTGTCCTTAAAACTTCTGCAACTATATCTCATCTTCCCCACTCCCACTGTCATTTTTATTCATAGACTGAAACAGAAATACGAGTTTTCCTTCTTTTTCAATTCCCAGTCGATTTCTTAGCTTTGAGTGAATAATACCAAATGATGAAAATAGTCTTTCTGTGCCTGCAGAGGAAGCTACTGCTCTGAAAAGTTGGCTTCTCAACTGAAAGAACTCTGTTTCAAGGTGCCTGGCTAATGATTTCCACCAATTCAGGGGAGTAACTTTGTTTAAAACATCATCAGTAAACATGTACTGTTTAAATGGTTCCCCTCCAGCCCTGAAATTTATTAAGACTGGCATAACTGAGGAGTGATTTTGAGATGCCCATGCCATGGCAACAGCATCTTCTTCAGAAGTTAGGCCTTTATATCTGAGGTTGAGAATGTTCACAACAAAATGAGGTGGAGTTAGTGCTTGATCCATTTGCTTCTTTATAACCTGCAGTTTAACTTTCTGGTTAGCTATTTCTTTCTTTAATGTCTTTTGAAGTGCCTTCCAAATTTTGACAGCATCTGCAATGCAGCAATAATCTCTCTGAAGTTTAAGGCTATGAATATAGGCTTCAGTATACTGAGCATATCCTGTATATTCCTCCTTAATCCAATGTTAGATACTTTGGATGAGACACTTCCATCTCTTTTATCATGGTTTTCTTCACAATTTTTTATGAGAATAGGCCAGTTCTTAATAAATAGTTCAAAACAATCAACCACAGAATTCCATCGAACATCTTGAGGGGGAATTAGTTTGGATCCTCCTGCTCTCTTCAGTGAAGCTGAAGCAAAATGGTTGTTATGGAAGTATTTCGCAACTTCAACATTTTCTTTTATTCCTGGAGAAGTACTTAAGTCTTTGGCTAAAAGATGCATTAAATGGGCACTGCAGCCATACGTTATTAAGGAGCATCCTTCCATTTCCTCTTCTAAGTATCTTCTCATCTTTGCCACGTTTGCAACATTGTCTGTGATAAAACTGTGCACGTGACAGTTGAATTTTTGTTCACAGTTTATTACAGTTTTCACTGCCACGTCTTTTAAATATTCTGCCGTGTGGGCATTTCCCAATGTATCTATTGTTTCTGAAAGATATGCAGCCCCATCTTCTGTTGTCACACAGGCACATATTACTGGATCATTGTGTACCACCCAGCAAAGCTTAAACTGTCAATTTCCCCCTAAGTATTTCTTGCACACTGTTCAAGTTTCTTCTCATACACTGTATCTAGCAACCTTTCACCAATGTCTGCTCTACCAGGTGGAGTGTAGCCTGGGTGTGCTCCAAGAAGGGGGTTGGCCAGATGTGAGGTGCCCCAGGGAGGCACTTGGAGGCCTGGTAGGTGGTTGGGTGCAGTGAGGTGGGTGGCTTAGCACAGGCACACCCCTTGCTGCCTGCCACAGTGTACTAAATGTGTGTGTGTGTATGTGTGTGTTTGTTTCAGCATGGAGACAATTATAACAATTGTGGAATGTTTAATTTTTTTGAGAGGCTCAGCACAGCCCCTTCCTGCAAGGGTAGTCTCAGGCCCTGATAGTGCAGAGCTCTCAAATTACAAACTGCATACTGACAACTATATGGACTCTAATGGATCTCTGTCTAGTGTCAGGGATCTGACTTACCACATCTGTTTTTTGGATTGGAGTCTGGAAGTGAGTTATTACAGCAACTTGAATGTGGAGACATAGAGTACAGTGGCAATTTTTTAAATGAAGTGGGGAGTCATGCAGTTAGATTTATTATTGTCCCTACAATCCTTGTTGCAGTACTGTATGTGGTAATAATATACCTAACCACACTGAGCATTCCATGAAATTAATGGTATGCTGTACTGGTAAAGCCTTCTAAAGAACTGTATTGGAGAATGTAGCAGGGCACTAAGGTGCCTGCTACTGAGAGAGCTGGGAAGACTCCTCAGGTGCCGGTTGCTGAGGCAACTAGAGGGAGCTAATGATCCGCACCTGCCTAACCAGCTGACAAGAAGGGACAGGGCCTGGCTCCTATATAAACCACAGGCAGGAGGCCAGGTGGTAGTTCCCTACCAGCAGCTAAGGAAGAAGGAGCTCCCTGCCAGAAAAGAGAAGACAAGCTGGGATGCCAGAGCAGCGTTGGTTACTGCGGTGGGATAAAAAACCCTGGTAGGCCTGAGCGTAGTTTGGCTGGAGGCTTATGTTTGCATTGTAGCCTAGGGGCTTGTGTTTATGTTACTGTTTGTTAGACCGGTGGCTTGGGTGAGGCTATAAGGGGATGGAGGAGGCCTCATAGGGGACTCACGGTAGCGTGAGGACCCCAGCCCCAGTGAGGGCACAGTGTTTGGGGTGTACAAACCCCAGCTCCAGAGAGGGGCAGCTGAGAAACCCCAGAAGAGGGGGTAGCGGTGCAGTGAGCCCTGTGAGAGGGCCGTGTTGCCGAGAAGGCCCCTGTGAGAGGGCCGCATTGCCGAGAAGGGGCAGCATTGTAGAGAAAGCCCCGAAGAGAGGTGCGGAGAGAGACAGGGCCACGAAGGGCCCGGGTGCCAGAGGGGGTGTAGACCCAGACAGAACATCGTCTTTTCCATCTGTGAGGCTTGGGGCTTGGTATTGGGGTGGTAGGAGCCATGCATAGCCCATAAGGCTTGGGTGCATGGGACACCCATGACAGGAGAACTGTGGCCAAGAGGACAGGAGGGAGCCTCCCTATAAAATAAAATCAAAGACGTGGCAGGAGAGAATCGGAGGGTGCAAGACGACCACTTGGCACGGTGAAGGAGGCAGCAGGGGAGAGCACGGCGACCCTGAAGTCCCTCCTGTTACAGAGAAAAGAAAGAAACAGGAAGTTTTCTCTTGTGCTTGTATCTGAAACAAGAAATACCCACCTCCAACTACATAAATTTGTCATATTAACATCTTAAATCATGTGACATTCTACTTTCTCTGGGGCTCATGGAGAAGTAATTTATGCTGGGAGTTAACATGTTCCTTAATTTTGTAAAAATTCACATCTACAGGCACACCTTTGGCCTCTGGACTCCCATGTTTACAAGGCCAGTATGAAATAATCAAAAGGGTCATGAGGAGACATGTATAGCTGTTAAAAAAAAAAAAAAAAAAAAAAGCTGCTTTTAAAGAAGCATGTTTGGCTTTTCTTTTTTCTTTTTTTTTTTTTCCAGTTAAACAACAGATGTCTAGGATTTTGCTCTGGCTCTGCTCAGCATCAAAGTTTTTCCTGGCACTTTCCAGCTTGCCCTAGCAAGGAGCTTCCTGGGACTGGGGAGAGTCAGGGAGGGTGATTGGAGGCAGGGGCATTACTTACATCTGCATGTGCGCCCCAGCTGCTGCATGCAGGTAAGTCTGTGGGAAGTGGGGGTTGGAAGGCCAGGGCTTGGGGACTGTCCAGGGGGGTGGTGTGTGTATGGGGGGATACCTGTCAACACTGGGGGAAGCTGTCCAGGCTCCAGAGCTGCAGCAGAGCAGGAAGGCATGGGAGTTGCCTGCCCCTTCAGTGGGGGAAGGGGCTGGGGGG
>NW_005842298.1:63045-71936 GCF_000455745.1 Alligator sinensis | reverse complement strand
CGCGGAGGGGGGTGGTGGGGGCTGCAGGTTGGGAGTGAGGGGCACCAGGGGGTTGGGGGAATGTGGGCTAGGAGTGCAGGGCACAGGCAGGGCCAGGGGGCTGTAGGTTTGGAGTGAGGAGCACCAGCATGGTCTGGGGGGTGGTGTACCATGGGTCAGGAGTGAGGGGCAGCAGTAGGGCTGGGGGGACTGTGACTTGGGAGTGAGAAGCAGGGGCAGGGCATGAGCAATACGCTACTGCCCCCCCCCCCAAAAGGTGTCCTCTTTTTTTGAAACTGGAACTATGATAACCCTAACTAAATAGAAAAGATGAGGAAATGTGCTACCTAATGGGAATTTTCCACCTCTACTTCCTATAATTGCCTAGTATCTTAGACTGTGTCTGAGGACCAATTAGTGTTGTATCTTAGAAAAGTTGGGCTGGAAGGGGGCATCCAGGTATATGTCTGCGGTGGTAGCTTTTCTTTTCTTTTGAATCAAGAAGATGGGCACTAGGTTTTAGGTTCTGAAATGTCTAATGTAATTATATTGTGCAATATATTGCAGCAGTTTATGCTGTGCATGATATCTGTTTGAACTGCAAAGGTTTTAAATGACTGCCTTAGGGATGGCTTCCTGAGGATGGGGAGCTGGCATCTAAAGGTGGCTCTGTTACAGCTGCAGCATGACCTAGCATAAGACACTCCAACAGCTGTTCAGTAGTGTTTGTCATAATTTCTTTTTCTGTTTCCCCTGAGACTGTATTGCTTTCTTGTCTCTTTCTGTAGCAGTGAAAAGGAAGTGCCTGGACGGATGGGTATCCAATGCACTTTGGGATTGCAGGTATTGCTCTGTCACTGGGAAGTTTGGTGTTCATTAAATAGATGTCCTTCCTGATACTACTGAAAATGAGCTTATATTAAATATTTTCTTGAGATTGGGATGTTTAACAGATGCAGGCAGTAGAATCTCATATTGTGGCATGTTGCTGCAACTCAAATACCTGAGGTAAGATGCAAGAGACAGGGGATTTTTCAAATGATATCTTTTATTGGACCAATTACATAGTTGGAATAGATGTAGACAAGCTTTTGGGTCCTCCAGTACCCTTCCTCAAGTCTCTAGGAAAGGCAGTATGATAGTAACTTCACTTAGTTAAGGCATTGATTGCCTTTGAAGTGATTAACTCTTAGGACTAAAGGATGCCTGTAGATGTGTGGGACGTCTACTCTGATGTGCTCTAATTACAGCGCATTGGAGCAGACTCTATTAATTGAATTTGCTTGGAGCATGCTAATGAGCACACTCCAGCAGACTTAGCATCTCATGTATTCAGTGTTCCTGCACTTCAAAATGATGGCACAAAGCACTTTAATTTAAGCACTGCCGCTGCCGTTTTGAAGCATGGGATGCTGAATACATAAGATGCTGCGGACGCTTTCAGAGTGGCTCCTGAGAGCAGCTCTAATTAAACCACATCCTGCACTCCCGGAGCACATGTAAAGATTAGGGGTGTGTGAAATGGGATGTATTTGATTCAGATTTGGCCCAAATCGGGGACAGTGATTCGATTCATAGATTTGGATCAAATCCCTGATTTGATTTGGCTGAATCCGAATCTGAAGATTCATGTTGATTCGGAGAATCGGCAATTCAGCCGTAGACACAGCTTTAAATGTTTTTTCTACATACCTAAAGGTAGCAGGCACAGCAAATGAATGGTGCAATGCTGGGGCAGATGGAGACCCAGGAGGCATCAGTTGCTGAGCTGCGGGGAGCGCGGGGGGCGGGGGGGCAGACCCGGAAGTGGATCAGAAGTACTTCTGGGTCTGCTGCTGATTGCGCAGGGGAGACCCCTGTGCTCCTGTAGGACTCTCCATCCGCCCCAGCATCTCAGCATTCGTGAGCCTCCTGGTACCTTGAGGTATGTAGAAAAAACATTTAAAGCTATGTCTATGTCCAAATCGTAGAATCTCTCCAAATCGATTCAGAGGGTTCCGATTCGATTTGGAGAGATTAAAGGGTCTCCCGATTTGATTCAGATTTGGAGATTCAGCCACCAAATCGGGGACTGAAGCTTCGCACAGCCCTAGTAAAGATGCCCTGATCAGGTGCCCTGATTAAATTTCAACACTTAACTTCATTAAAGCAGTCTTGACTCATAAACTCAATCCCTTGCAGTATTCCACTTACACATTTGAAGCTAGAAATATATTGGTTCAAACACCTTTGTTTTTCCTCAGAAGTTCCTCGTACTTCAAGTCTTAGTACCTCCCTGCCATTGCTTGGAGACTGGTTTGGACTTTTTGTTCAGTGCACATTAACATTTCTGAGAAATGTGCCTCTGTGGACATGATAGACATTTTGGTCTCTGTCTGGCTACAGCTTCTCAGAGGGTATACATAGCACCTCTAGAAAGCTTAGTGTTTGTTCAGATTTGGCTTTTCTTTAATCTAAGATACTATTTTGCTCTCCAGCATGCACAGAAATGAAACCCTTCCTTGTGGCTCTAAAATATTTGGGTAAAGAACTGACAAAATAGATCAAATGCCTCAAAAGCTCTTGACGTAGGGAGAACTTGAGCAACTTGGTGACAGAAAGCCAATTATAAAATTGTTGCTAAAGTGTTGTGATTTTTTTGCACTAGAGACAATTCTGCTTGCTTGAAAAGGTAACATTGACACAGTATGGCATTGTTTTATCTTCAACTAATTATACTCTATTTGTGATTGTTATTATAATCTGTTTTCTAAAACAATACAAACACAAATGAAAAACCATCTCAGAATTTAAACCTGGAAGGAAATCCTGTCTGCAATTCTCAAGCTCATTCATTGACTCCCAGTTAAAAATACATGGCAGGGAAATCCACTTCCTGCTAGAGTAAAAGCTTTTGTTTCTTTTAGATATCTTTAGTTCAAAAGGAGTAGGTGGTACTGTGGTGTGTACCTACTGTGTAGGTTATTATTTTCATTTAACCTTTAACTGTAAATTAATTGGTTACCAATCACCGTTTAAAATTATTGGAACGCCCTGCAGAAGTCTAAACTAAACAGCATCTTAAATGAATAAAATCAATTTTAATCTGAAAGTAGTAAACAAGAAATAATCCTGGGGCTTCATAATATTTAGCAGGACTCAGCCTGCCATCTGCAGAGAAGGAGGTCCTAAAAAAGAATAAGAATGAAAGCCTTCTCTTGGGATAAAATTCTGGTCACATGCTAAAATGAAAACTGTCTCTCCTGTATGCTTTCTGTCCGACAGACTAAGAGAGGCAATTATGAATGTAAATATGGTAACTGTGTGCATTTTCCCTTCTCATTATTTTTTTCCTGGAAAACCAGTGGTCTTAAAACTGTCAGTGCCCACTGTCTGTGATACCATGGTAAATGGTGCATGGCAGGTCTGTTGATGCCACAACCCTCATCTTTTTTTCAGACTTAATTAAAAGGGTGCATGGTGGTCTATGAATCTTGGGTGGGGTCTGCTGATCCAGAAAGTTTGAGAGTCACTGAATTAAACCATGTGTGGGTATCACAATAACTCATTATGTGTTCACTTTTAGAGTAACATCTAGTAATGTGGAGGGGTCTTGAAAAGTTCAACCAAAGCTAAAATTATGGTATGATTGGAATCGGTGGAACCAGTATCACCCACTGTGCTCCAGAAGTTTGTGTGTTTAGAATGTTGGAAGATATATATAGCTCTGAAAGTATATATATATTTCCAAAAGCATCTTCGCCTGCGAAGGACAAAAGTGTATGTGTATGCATGCATGCATGCACGCACACACACTTTCATCCTTCGTGGGTGAAGATGACTGCATCCGGTAGGGGGAGGGGAGGGAAGAAGAGAGAAAAGAAGGGGGAAGGAGAAAAGAGAAAAGGAGAAAAAAGGGAAAGGGAAGAGAATGAAGGGGGATGGAGGCTAGGTCACGTACGTATGTAGGTGACTTATAAGTCCGATCTTTGCTTTGAACAACCTGCTGTAGCAGGGTTAGGAGAGCAATGAGGACTGGATACAGGACTTTGTTTTCCTGGCTGCGTGTTTCCTTATTGCTTTTGCCATGTGTTGCTGTTCAAAGGCCAATGCTCCATTCTGGATTTAGGACCTCCAGGATGGATGGTTGCAAGCAATTTGCTACCATGACTCTGGGTCAATGCCAGAACTCTTTAGGGGCACCTTTAGGGTGTCCTTCTATTACATCTTTGGTGTACTGCAAAAGCATACTCTGTTTCACAGTTTGCCATACAAGACTTTCTTTGGCAGGTGAGTGTCAGGCATTCTTGAGAGGCGGCCAGTAGGCCTGTGTGAATTGGCTAGTATTTGCTTTGGATTCAGCCGATTCGGGGGACAGTGATTCGATTTGGTGATTCGAATCACTGTCCTGATTCAATTTGGCCAAATCAGCCAGGCCAGGTCCGGCCCATCCCATCCCCCAGCCCAGCAATTGCTACCCTGCCTGCTGCAGCACTTGGGGGGGAAAAAACAGCCCCAGCTCAGCAGGTGCTGCCGGGTGGCGGTCAATCCCCACTGCCCCACAGTGCGTGGAGGCTTTGTATGAGCCCCTGAACCCTCCCCCCCACTCCCAGCCCCCTCATGGGCACCCTGCATGGGCCAGCTCCGGCCATTTAAGAAAAAAAAGAAACTTGAAGAAACCCTGGGACTCACCGCTGCTTCTGTCAGGGAGCCATCCCTGTGCCACATGGGGGGCCCTGCAGGAGCCCCCAAAGCCGTGAGGCTGCACCAGGAGCAGTGAGTCTCAGCTTTTTTTTTCTTAAAGGGCCAGAGCCCCGGCAGGCGGGGCAGCTGTGCGGGGGCCAGGGGAGCAGGGGGGCGGTCAAGGGGGCTCATGAAGCATTCCCCATGCAGCGTGAGGCAGTGGAGGACACTGGGGAATTTCCTCCTGGCCAGCAGCACCCGGTGAACACTGGGACTTTTTTTTAAAGCACCGGGAGCTGGGGCAGGTGGGAGTGGGGGGGGCTGGCAGGGGTCCCCCCCCAGCCTTCCCTTCCCTGCCCCTAGCACTTACCAGCTTAGAGTGGCTATACCAGGGACTACTTGAATCATCAAAGCTTTCCAAATCTTTGCCAAAGATTTGGAGAGCTTTGAATTGATTCAGACCTTTAAATTGGTCCCCTGATTAGATTCGGTGGCCAAATGTCTGAATCCAAAATCGAGCTGAATCTCCTCTGAATCAAAATCACCACCCGAAGCTTTGCACAGCCCTAGTGGCCAGACCATCTTAGCTGTGCAAATTTAATCAAGGTGTGAATACTGGGGAGAGTTGATCTTTTGAGCACCTTGGTATCTGGAATCCTGTCCTGACACTTGATCTTTAGTATCTTTCTCAGGCAGCACAAGTGGAAGTGGTTTAGTTTCTTGGCATAACGTTGGTAAATGGTCCAGATTTTGCAGGCATAAAGGAGGGTCAGAAGGATGATGGTTTTGTAAACCTTCAGTTTTGTCGACATTCTGATGCCTCTGCAGTCCCAGACTGACTTAGGGAGCCTGCCGAAGGCCACGCTAGCTTTCGCTAATCTCACATTGACTTCATCATCAATGTGGGCAGCATGGGAAAGCATGCTGCCTAGATAGGCAAACTTGCCAACCATCAACAATTGTTGGCCTTTAACTGAGATGTGTGGCTCCTGGGGTGTTGTGCCAGGTGCAGGTTGAAACATCACTTCAGTCTCTTTTGTGTTAGTCTGTGACAACTTCAGACTCACTATTGACGAGGGTAGATCTGTGGATCATTGCATGCCAGCCTGTGAGCCTGTGCATAATGCAAAGAGGAAGCTGTGAAGCATGGCTGCCTGGACTTTGGAGCTCACATGGAGCCTGCACAGGTTGAAGATACCTCCATCAAAACGGTACCTGATCCCCATACCAAGGTCACCATCTTGGAAGGCGTCCGAAAGCAGAGCTTCAGCATGGTATTTTCTGAGTGTAGGTACAAGCACACAGCCCTGCTTGATGCCATTTGTGACCGGAAAGGGGTCAGAGCACTTGCACAGTCACGTGCCATCATACCATTGTGGAACTGCAGAACCATATTGATGAATTTTGGGGGGCATCCATACTTCTTCATGATTTCCCAGAGGCCTTCGCTGTTCACCATGTCAATGGCTTTGGTTAGATCCATGAATGTGAGAAAGTCAAAGTTCTGTTCCTGGCACTTTTCTTGAAGCTGCCAAACTGCAAACACCATGTCAGTGGCTCTGTGTCCTTTTCTGAAGCTGAATTGATCCTCAGGCAGTAGGTCATTTAGATGGTCAGTCAGCTGGTTGAGGAGGACTCTTGTGAGTATCTTTCCAGCAGTTGAGAGGAGAGAGGTGACCCTGTGGTTGTCACAGAGTTGGTGGTTTCCCTTCCTCTTATACAGGTGGATGATGGAGGCATCCTTGAATTCTTGGGGGACTACCTCCTATGACCACATACTGCCAAAGAAGGGTCTTGAAAAGTTCAGCCAAAGCTAAAATGATGGTGTCACGGGATGGGGTCCTCCAGGATGGCAGTGATTTCCTAAGGCCCCTCAACCATGCCAATTTGGCCCAAGGGGCCCCCGCAGCTCCCCCCTGCCACATCTTTGATGGAAAATATAAAAATAGGCAGGCTGCCTTTAAGTCCTCTTGGACACGGTTTGATGGACTCTCTAAATCCCGTGGGTTCCCAGACCCCTTGTGGGTCCCGTTTTACAATGGGTGTTTCAGGGCACCCTAACCTTATGGGCTATATGTGCGGCTCCAACCGCCCCTTTACCACGCCCCAAGCCTCGCAAATGGTACTGGTGTCGTCTTGCCTAGGCCTCATTATAATTTGGCCCCTTGTCTCTGCGCCCCTCAGCGCTGGGCTCTCCGCAGCCCCTTGTCTCTGTGCCCCTCGGTGCCGGGATCTGTGCCCCCCAAATGCTGCATCCTCTTGGGCACCAGGGTCTGTGCCCCCCAGATGCTGCACCCTCTCAGGGGCTGGGGTCCCCACGCTGCTGTGGGCCCCCAATGAGGCCTCCTGCTTCCCCAAATAGCCTCACTCAAACCACCCGTCTTGTAAACAGCAAACAAAACATAAGCCCCTGGGCTATAACATAACAAAGTGCAAGGCATGCTCTGCCCCTTTAAAAGAGCAAAACTCCCTCTCTAATACTGGGTGCCTGGAGGCAAGGGTACCTTATGGGCTCCTAGTGTCCCATTAGCCCTAAGGGTAGCATATCCCATGGCTGTCGCATCTCTGAGCCCTTCCTCCCTGAAGACTCCTTCCCCTTCGGCTGTTAGCAGGGAACTGAACTGCCGGGTCCCAGCCCTAGGGTTTATATGGGCTTAGGGCCCTACCTCTTCCAGCCAGCTAACCAGGTGCAGGTGCAGCCAATTCCCTCATTAGCCAGTTGTCATGGCAACCTGCACCTGGGCTCTTATCTGGCCCTTTGTGTTCCCTCCACGGGCAGTCTCTGTTCGAATAGGAGCAGGCACCTTAGTGCCCTGCGACACATGGTTTGATTTTGTGTTCAGAAGTTTGAAAGATACTACAGATGAAACATCCTTAACATTGTTTAAAGCCTTGCTAAACCAGATTGTCTTCAACTCATACATGTAAGAAATATATTATATAGTCTGCTATTAAGTTTTTATTGGCACTCCCCTAGCACATTCAGAATAACTTTCTTATGGCTCTGGAGTAATGCAGTTATTCATACTCTTGTATATCGGCACCACTGAGTAGTCTGTACAGAGAATGGTTAAGACAAGATACATAAACAATTACCAGGTGATTATCAAGGTGATTATAAAGCATAATCATTAAGAGTTGATAATTCTCCCCAAAACTGATGGTTTATAAAGACTGAATTGGATTTTAAAACAGAAGCCTGAATGGAACAGCAGCTTGTCAGAGGAAGTGCAAGTGAGTAAGAGAAGCTAGTCTTTCATTCTATAAAGTGATCTTCCTGGATACCTAAATCATTGCAGTACTGTGATTCCATTCCCATCTTTTAATTGCTGAACTGGAATGGTTGTAGATGTTGAGGTAAAGCATTGCGTCTCTGTTCCTCCATTTGGTAGGGTATATGCAAGTGGAAATGAGTTACCCCCTCTTCCTATAAAAGCTAAACACAAAGATGCAAGTAATATAAAAGTCATGCAAAACAAGCATTACACTTTCTCCTTTCTGGTTTTCCAGCTTTCCTTTTGCCAAAAGTGACTTTCTAGAGCAATGTGTCATCCTTCTCAGGGCAAGATCTACTTCTTCACAGCAGTATAATATTTCTTATTTAATTGCCTAAGTGAGGAACAAAGACACCAGAAAGTGAGGCTAGTTCATAAGCCTTCAGATGGGTTGAATCCAAACCAGAACAAATATAACCAGACAAGAGCTTTTCAAATACGGCTGTGTATCGCTACTACTTACTTTGCTTAAAAACACTAATAGAACAGGTCTGTTTTGTCTTTGCTATGTTCCAAAATTTATGTCTTAGGTCTGTGTGCTAGACCAACAAAAAGTGGGAGCCCTTGAGTAGCTGAATATTCTGTTCCCAAGGAGGTGGTGAAGACACAGCTTTGTTTGGATTTATGGTGAACCATTCTGCTAATTGACTTGTTTCTCAACATAGATGTGTGGAAAGATTCCTGTGAAGGCAGGAGGAAATGAGAGAGGACAAATGTATGAACTCCAAATTTTAATGTGTGTGTATGTGTTTGTGTGTGTTGGATGAAGAGGGAATCCTAAGTGGAATACTTTTTTTGCCCTTCAGATCTGGACTTATTTTACAAACCTGGAGAATAGCCAAAATACATCTGTGTAAACTGTCCAGACCAAAAAGTTATCAATCTTGAGTTAAAATGAAGCTTTATTTAATTGTGCTATGTGAGCCAGTCCATCATCTATTACAGGCTGAATATGGTGATGCCTGTTCTTCCTAG
>NW_005842298.1:58258-63031 GCF_000455745.1 Alligator sinensis | reverse complement strand
ACTCTTTCCTTTTATGGGTCAGTTTGCAGAAGGTTTTCAGTTCACAGTTTTAGTATATATCTGTAACCTCTGATATATCTGCCAGGCACTGAACAGCAATAACAAGGGCTTGGTTCAACTTCAGGGGTTTTACACCACTTTTCAAATATAGTTTGAGTCCTCATCCAGAAAATAAAAGTAGTGACTGAGTGGGAAAATAAAATTGAAACTGGATGTTCTTCTAATGTAAACAAGCTTCTCTACTCAGAAGAAAATGTTAAACTAAAACAGGGTTTATTACAAGGGAGAAGAGGATCAAACGTACACCTTAAGGGAAAACTTAACTATTAAGCCTTAACTATAGCTCAAAACAGATCACAGTCGCAGTTATCTTAGATCAGTTCAGTCAGTCACTGGCAAACCAACCCGGGGAGCTACACTTTGTAACTTCACACAGTATAACCTGAGCTCACAAACAGTGAAAACAGATGTGAGTGGCCCCTCAGATCTGCATACAAATGAAGGTATGAAGATGAAGAATGCACAAAGTTTCCATTATAGAACATAACCCTAGTCAAACATGTAACTATGATTATGGTCTGTATACCATTGCTCAAAGATGAGTACTCAAAATGCATTTGGCAGTAGCAGCTGACTTACTAAAACATGGGTGCTCTGGCCCTCAGACCCAATCTGACCTGCAGAGCCATGGCATCTGGCCTACAGGGCTTCTCCCAGACTAGGAAATTTGGCAGACAGGGAAAAGTGGTGATTAAATACTGCCACCCTCCCTGGCTGCTAAATTCCCAACTCCTGTCCTGTAGGTTGGAGCCAGACCACACCCCCTCCCCCTGCATGGCCAGATTGGTGCCAAGTCATGCCTTCTTCCCTCCATGTGATCAGGTTGTGGCTGGGCCACAGCTCTGTCTCCCTGTGGGGCTGGGTCATGCCACCTCTTTCTGTATGGCTGCATTGGGGCCAGGCCACATCCCCTTGCCCCTGCACAGCCAGATCTGGGCTGGGCCATGCCCCCTTCTGTTGTGTGGCTGGATCAGGGCTGGGCCACGCCCTTTCCCTCCACATGGGGCCAATTCTCACCTGGCATGGCTGGATTGGGGCTGGGCTGTCCCCCTGTTTCCCCTGGGCATGGGTGGATGGGGCCACGCTGTACCTGCTCTGGGTGCTAGATTGGGGCCACTGGCTGGATCTGGCCCAGAGAGAGACTGGGCGCCACCTGTCTGGCCTACCAGCCAAAAAGGTTGAGCACCAGTGTACTAGAACATAATGCTGTAAAGATGTGTATCATCTGACTAGCTTATCTTGGGGGGAAAATGAGGAGGTGCAAGGCTTTAGGTGGCTTTGTTTTCATAAGTCCTGCAGTAAGCATTGAAAATACAAACCATCAAACAACAAACTGTAACAACAAATAAGGATATTTAGAGCATATCAAATTCAGCATGTTTCATTGCTGTGCAGACTTCAAAACAGCCTCAAAAGCATGTAGTGGTGGGGTGGGGGAGTGAAGGGGGAAGGCTGGAGATCTGTAATCCTGACATACGGCTTGGCTTCCAGTCTCAAAGAGTTTCTGAGGATAGCGAAGCACACAGGGCAGTGCTCGCCAGCTGTCCGCCCCTCTCCACCATGTCTGTGCATGGGGGGAAGAGGGTATTGTGAGATACGAGAAGACTTATCAACTTGTTATCTTGCTCTGCTGGGTGGTGCACAGAAGCACTTCAAAATGAAGTGCTTTAAAGATGTTCTTCTTTTTTTGTAAGGGCCATTTTTGAAGCACATTTTCATTTGTGAATGTCTGCATCCCTTCTATAGGGACCACTTAAAAGGCATTGGGAACATTTCAAAGAATGTGTCTGTGCATGGTCTAAGCAAACTGGATTCTTGGACTTGATTCCCATGTTGAATTCACTTCTTGGTGGGATTATCGTTATGTATCCAACATCATAGGTAAGAAACTACCATGGAATACTACCACATTCAGATCAGTGAAACACAGATACACAAGATAAGGGAGGAGCTGTAGGGAACGGTCAGGAGGCTCCTGGTCCTGGGTACAACCTAAAACTGCATCCTGTCAGGAGTGGGGGGCTTGGTGGGGCTCTCAGTGGCGCAGGAGCCCCCAGGAAATGCCAGGCCAGTTACCACCCTGGTGAAAGGCAGGTTGGGGTGCCTTAACCCCCTAGCCACCACAACCAGCTGGGTTAACCCCTTTGTAGGGTCTAGAAGGTGGACCCCAGAGAGAGAGAGAGAGAGTCAGGCCATAGACTCTTAACCTTCTTGACATCCCCCCCGACTAGTCCAAGCTGGGACCAGGACTGGAAGGGTCAAAGGCCCAGGGGCCCAATGTGAGGAACGCCCAAATGCTGAGGGCCTGGGGTTCTGACTGGCCTGGAGGTGGGCCAGGGCCAGTAGAGCCGAAGGTCCTGGGGGGACCTCACTCGTAAGGGGGAAGCAGCTCGGGGACCTATGTAGCTGGGAATGAGGGCAGAATAGGCTGCCTGAATGGAGGGATCCAAGTGGGGTCTAACTAGTAGGATTCTGGGGCCCAGTGTGGGGCTGGTGATATCAATAACATCTGGATGCCATCTGCGAGGCTTGGGCTCGGTGTAGGGGAGGAACGGAGCTGCAGATAGCGCCCACTGGCATTGGAGCAAGAAATGGGCAGCTTCCCACTTAATTTACATCAATTAATTAATTACCAACAAGGTGTCGCGGGTGAGAAGGCAGGCAGTTAGCCCAGAAACAGGTGGGCGGGCCACTGGGAAATCAGCCCCGAGAAGTCCCCCCCTGTTACAATGTTCAAAAATTGTACCTACTAGTTTATCACAAATTAAAATGTTTTACAGATGACTGGCAAAACTGTTCAGTTAATGTTAAATTAACAGATTCTCCCCCCCACTCCCCTCCAGCACATTGAATACATGTAACCTCTGAGGGATGAAAAATGTGGTAGACATTGAATGATCTCTTTCTAATTTTTTGGTAATTGCAGTTCCTTAGATTAGCACAGTTGAGAGCTGTTGTTTATTGTACCTGAAAGACCCGAATACTTGAAACTGTCAGTCTTGAGACTCAAAATTCCAGCGCATGTCCTTAAAATGGAGGACTTTCTCTGAGTTTTAGCCATCTTTTCAATTAGCATGAAAAATAAATTCACTACAAGGGAACTGTTTATCTCTCCAACCAGATCTGAAAGCAAGAGCTGTCTGGAAACTTCACAAATGTGTGGTGAACCCAAATGTAGCACTCTTCAACAGAGGTCTGGAAATCCATTTCTGCCACATGGATTGTATAGCCTTAAGTATTGACTTTATTGACCATAAGTTATAAAGCTGCCTTTCTCCAAGCTTTTTATTTTTCCTGCATACGCATTTTTATTGTTTCTGTTTTCAATAGCCCTAAATAAGGGATGGGTTTTACAAAACATTTTTACAGTAAAATCTTTGGAGCATATCATTGTTTAAATTCATCTTACTCTGAAGTAACTCCTTTCCCAAATACTTGGCTTGTGCCACATGGGACTGAACCAGCTCCAAGCCTTGGCCCAGGCTCCATAGGTTGATTATGATGGCTCTTGCTCCATGAGTTATTCTGTCTTCAAGCCCAAACCCTCCCACATCATTTACAGGCAGAAGATGCACTTACTTCTCTGGAAACCTCTTCCTCTGGTGAGACATGGGAACAAGGTTCAGTTATCAAAGGTAAAATAGTACTGCTTAGTAGTTTACTGAAGGATTATGGAGAAAATTATTTCCAAGGCCTAGATTACAGTAGAAAAGGTTTACTGTTACACACATTGGTGAAGTGAAGCATGAACCATTAGCTCTGCTTAAAGAGGGGGTGCCAGAATAGGGAACGTCTTCCCCTCTTCAGTACAATTTTAGATTCCTGTTTCTTGGTATGAAAAATTACAGTAAATACAAATATATGAACCCTACTGTGAGCATTTAGGATTTTTTCTCCCATTAAGACCTTAATGGTATTTCGTGCCTATGTTGAGAGTTGGCAACCTCCTTTGGCCCCATGGACCAGAACGTGTTACCTGGCCACCTGCAAATCTTGGCCACCCCTGCAGAGAGCTGAAGATGCCTTTGCTTATCTTCCCTGCAGATCCCTGGCTCCTCTGCAGAGAGGGTTAAACCAGAGTTGCCTAAAGCGGGTGTTGAGGAAGGGATGGGCGAATTGGCATGGTTGCATGCTGCCCAATCTTTTGTGTTACATCAAGCCAGGTTGGACCTTCCCAGGCTGGATCTAACCTCTTTGTGGGTCAGATTTGGTCTGTGGGTCATACGTTGCCAACCGCTGCTGTACGTAGACGGTCCATGACCTGTGGGACACCTCTCCCATTAGTAGTTTCTCTTAGATTTGCCACTGATTCTGATTGTGTCCCTAGTTTAGGAAGGTGAGGATGGGTTTGTTTGTATTTTTTCTTTTTCTGAATCCTCCTCTCAAACGATCTTCAGGTATAGAATCCAGTACCTTCAGCAGCCAACGCACTAGTGCCTGCTTGAACTAAGGGAGTACTTTTTCTTTTTTAGCTGCTAGTATTAATAGCCAACTACGGACATGAATGCTGTTGTGCAATACTAGGTAGTAGGGCTGTGCAAAATTTCAACTGCCATTTCATTTTGGTGGTGTTTTGACCATTTTGATGCTTGAAACTCCAAATCTGAAATGAAACAGGAGACATGTCGAAACATTCTAAACAAAATGAAACTAGTTGAAACATTTCAAAGATGTTTCAGCATTTCAAAGGTGTTTCAAAGCTGGGCTTGCAGG
>NW_005842298.1:57674-58248 GCF_000455745.1 Alligator sinensis | reverse complement strand
AAAGAGATAGGGGGGAGAGGGGGGAACAGACTGACATCAGTAGCTGACCAGTGTCTGCCAATTGTCACTGAAGTCCCTTCCAATCCCAGTGCTCTGGGGGAGGGACCTAAAAAGTTTTAAAACAGCATATAAGCATGTGAGTGCCTAAGCTGTCAGCCTCTCTCTCACCAGAGAGCAGCATCTGAAAGGCACTGACTCTGACGGCTTCCTAGCTGCTACTGTCTTCTACTTGCAAAGGATTGGATAGGATACAGCTTACACTGACAGCTTACCTATTCTAGCCTAACTTCAATACTAGTATTGTTATCCCTATATTATTTCTTTTTTTCCCCTGTATTTATTCCTTTGAAATGTATTTTTTTTTTAACCTGAAGAAAAAGAAATCTGTGTTTTGCCTGACAGTGTGATCGCTGGGCACTGTTCAGGAAGGTGCAGCATAGATTATATGTAGGTGTCTGTGTATTCAATCTACATATGCTACACACAGTCAGACACCTTTTCCAGCACAGAAAAACATGAAGCATGCTGGAAAGGCTGGTGCTGCCAAGTCTAGGAGGAGAGCGAGAGGGAAAGA
>NW_005842298.1:37178-57643 GCF_000455745.1 Alligator sinensis | reverse complement strand
GAGAGATGTCAGATCCCTGCCGTCCAAGCTGAGACGCAGCCTCTTTTCAAACATCTGTGAGGCTTCTGCTGGTACTAGGAGCAAGGAGGTCACAGAAATGCCTGCATCTGCACCCCCTGTGACACCAGCTGTGATAATAAACCTCAGCACTAGCAGCATGACAACAAGCAGCACAGTCTCCTCCACCCCAATTGCAGTCCCAGCATGAGCCTCCCACTCCCAGTCTTAGAGGAGCTCAGTCTTGAAGTAGGGGACCTCAGCTTAATAGCACAATAAATTCTGGGGCAGGAGGGGACAGCAGAGGGGAGTGGAGCACAAATTCAAATTTCCCCTACAGCCAGGTCCACTTCCCCAGAAGGGACTGTGGAGGAGGCAGTGGGGGCAGCTGTCTCAGCTCATCCTGTTGTTGTGCCTCCTGCCTGCTGAGGAGGGGGATAAGGCAGGAGCCCCACCTGCACCCCAGAAGTGAGGGGGTAGTGTGATCTGGGATCAGTTTGAGGTGGCAGATGATCCCACATATGCACCCTGCCTGCACTGCTGAGCTAAAACCAGCCAGGGCAAGGGAGCGAAACACATGAGCACCAGGAGGATGCTGCTATATCTACGCAGGCACCACCCCTTTGCCCTTGCTCCTTCTCAGCCTGGCACCACTGGAAGCGTGCCCAAAAAAAGTCCTCCCCTCACTCGAAAGTCCTCATCCCCCACAAAGCAGAGGCAGGCCACCCTGAAACAGTGTGGGAAATGTGGGCACACAGGGAGATGTGTTCCCAAGGTGAGCGAGGTCACCCAGAGCATTGGGGAGATGCTTGCTTTGGATGGCCAGCCCTTCTCTTTTGTTGAGCAGCCAGGGTTCAGGTGGCTCATGGCTCTCATGGCCCCATCATACCAAATTAGCAGGACAGTGGTGTCCTCCTTGTATGAGGCATGCAGGGAGTACTTGAGGGAGGAGCTGCGCAAGACGGGTCCGCAGGTGGCCTTACACTTCACCTCGGACATCTGGAGCAGCTGGGGTGGAGATCAATTAGGCTGACCTAACAATTGTCAGCCTGCAACTAGATTGTGCTCACAGTGCCCAGCTGGCCTGTGACACAGGGCAAAAATACATCTACTCTTCAGAAATGGATTAAGATGCTTGGCTGTCTGCAGAAAACAGGATTCAAGGTTCTGGTCTAAAACCCCCCCAAAATCTAACTCCATGGGCATTATAGGATTGAGAGCTGTGCAGCTATGAATGGATTCAAACTTGTGTTTCCAGAAGAGTTTCTAAGTAAAAGTGGGTAAAAAAAAAAATAGGACATCCCTAATGACTATTCCAGTGATAGCCTTATGTGACTGTATTTCAGAATTATTCCAGAGAAAAGGTCAGGCATAGGCTACTCTAATGACATTTCTACCTGGTATTACACTTGCGTGCCTTCAAGCGGTCAAGAAGTGATAACCATATAATCCAGGCTCACCGGCTCACTGGGTGATAAAAAGTTCATGATCCGGCCCCCACATTCAAAAAATTATTAGGTCAGCTAAGTTTGCAGTTTTGTTTTCTAGTTCCACTTCTTGGGGCCCATGTTAGTCTTACGATTGGTACAGACAGTTAATTTTAACATTATGGTTATGCTTCTGACAGACGGGATACGTCTGCGGGAAACAATTTTGCAAGCCTTGCCCCAGCCAGTATTAACTATATGGCTTTACCAGATACTTTCAAGAAACAGATCTTTTTTTGCTATAAATTGCTCATTAAACCCTTTAGTTCTGACCATCACAATCCACTCCTTGCTTCTTGAAGTATCTGCAACTACTTTACAAATATGACTCTTGCCAGACGGCATATGTAACATTAGTATGAGCAACAACATTTATTTTGGCATAAACACGAGGACTAATTTTATAATAACAATATCTAAGGATTATATTGAGTAATATTAGTCCTATGATTAAACCTATTGCTACTGCAAACCAAGAAAAGGGAGCACCTTTAGTGTAGGTATACATTTGTACAGTACAGGCTACTTCATACCACTTACACAGCGGGAGAATGTTAGTAGCACACTTAATAATTCGCCCTCCCTCTTGGGCTATGAGGGCAAGTTGTTTACCTTTTCGGGCATCTTCAAAAATTTTTTGATGTAGGTCGCTACTTTATCCCACCTTTTTAGTTGGGGCATGTCTGTATCTTGAACCCAGGTTTTTGGAAGACTTAGGTTAAGAGTGAAACCTTGCTAGTTGGGTCTTTGGCCACATTAAAGTAGCTTCCTGGCCTTGGACATTTAAAGTAGCTGATGCTCCTTGAAAATCTTGAGCTTTTGCACAGCAGCTGGTGCAGGAGGTCCAAAACATACTGTTGGGATAGTACAAGGGGCCAGAACCTTCCCAACAAACCTGCTGAGCTAGGGTAATATAGGGAGTTGCTGGTAGGGGCGTTATACAAACCATGTCGGTGGGACTATTGGGCCACCCCTTCCATAAAGTTCCGAGGCCTATCAGAATGCCATTTACAGGGTACACTGGGGATTGAGCTAAATACTTGGGGCCTTCTGGGGTTATAATTTCCCAAATGGGACAATGTAAGTCCCAGTCCCACATACATCCTCCCCCCAGACCTGTTGTTAAGAGATGGGCAGTGGATCATGTGCCATTTGCTACCCCATTGACGACAAAAAAGCATTTTGTGTTGCTACACTCCTCTGGTTGTGTGCTCCACATGTCTCAGTAAACTAAACGTTTGGTTAAACCTGGGGGTAATCCATGGCGCTCTAAGCCAACAAGCCATTCTTTGTGTCTGAGATCTCTCATCACCTGGGAGAAGTGAAAGTTAAGTGAAAGCTGCACTTGGGCACACGCAGTGCTCCAAGTTTGATTAGCATCGGCTTGAAAGGCTGCATGCATTAAAAGGTAACTTATCTGTGCTGCTTCTCGGCCAATGGTTGCTACTAACTCATCAATGTATTCTAGGGCCATGTTATCAATCATACCCCTTTAGTGAGCAACTCTATGCTATGGCTTGTCATATATCCATGATTCCTTGGGGGTTTTTCTGAGATTTATCTATGTTCCAAACTCCCATGGCGGAATTAAGCCCATTCCACACATGGTCTAGGATACCTCTTTTCTTTCGGGCGCTTGGAGGCTGTTGGGCTGTGGGTTGGAAAACAGTTGGCCAAGTCCAGCGCAACATATTCTCTGCCAATCGGGTGCTGGCGGAGCAGTTGGGGAATGCTGTTCTGATAAACCATTGCTCAGGGTTAAAGGTGATATGGGCATTAAACAAGGAGGCATTAAGGAGAACTGGAGCTCTGGTCTGGGACCTCCACCATGGAGTGACACTAGACCAGCAAGGTAGCGGATACACCTGTGGTTGGTCCTTTTGGATTAGCAGCGTGCATCCCTGCTTAATGGAAAAAATGGACAGGGGTTCTCCCGTTTGGGTGCTTAACCATTTCCCTTCTTGTCTTTGGGATTGGTAAACTTCCCAATGGGGTTGGTCTATCCGCCGGAGTGAATCTCCATCTGTGAACTTGAATGCACACTGTCCAGGTACGACTATGGCATAGGTATCTTGCAAAAAGGATTCTGGCACGGTGCCCCCCATGGGTTCAGCCAGTTCTTCTGGGTTGACCAGGGCTGTGCCCTGCAGACTTTCCCAGACTGTTTGGTGATACGCGGCTATGGTATATTCAATTCCATGAGCGTGCGCCCCTTCATCCATATGGCAGAACCACAAAATACCTGGAACATGGGATGTGTTGGCTTCCTGTCCCGTGGACCACCACTTGACAGCATAAGAGCTGTTTTTAAACCACCATAGTACCTTGCTATACCTGGAGGACCGGTGTATTTGGTGAGCTGTACACCATTGTGCCAAAGTATTATTGGGCAGGGGAACCGCTGGAGTTATTGTTTCCCATGGAGGTGGGGTAGGAGGTTTTTGGTCACCTCTTTGGGCTCTGGGTGGTTGTAGAATTTTGAGCTGCAGGTGGGGTTGCGGCACTGGTTACGTCGGGACCCAGGGTGGGCAGCGTACCTGCAGGCAGAATGTAACAGCACCAGGGCCATTGGAGAAAACCAGAAAAATCTCCCCCTGTCCCACACTCGTTTTTCCCAATCCCGGCATATGGGAGGAAACTGAGCAACCACCCTGTCCCACAGTAACATTGACAGATTCCCCCTTGCCAGTCCACAATCCACCACCGGTGACTGAAAGGCCAGTTTCACACTTCTTGGATTGCAGCTAGGCACTCCCAGTATCCCCGTGTGTCTGAGGCCTTGGCAGTGGGTGCAATCTGGGGTGTGGGAACATGGGAATGCCCCACATTAGTCAAACAATAGCAAATGATTAGCAGTCCGGTCATGGTGACGTTCCACTCCTTCACTGCTGGATGAGGGTGGCAGTATTGCTCTGGAGCAGGGTGATGACTCCAGAGCGCCCCGAGGCCTCTACGGCTGTGCCCGTGGATGGACCCAATCTGCAGGAACAAGGACAGATGGAGTCTGGTTCCTGTTAGATGGATCTGACCTTGACACCCACCATAAGTTATATGTGTCCCGTGCCATTAGCACCCCTTCCCATTTGTCCCCCTGTGGATGCTTAACTACTACCTGGTCTTCTGCCTGGAGTTTCCCCCAGCCACCCCTTGGCCGTTCCACTGCTGGCTCATGGGGCCCACTTTGAGCAAAGGCTTGCTGCATTGGGCTTCCTCTGGTGTGGGGCCGATTGTTGGCCCAGTTGACTGAGTGATCCAGGCGCAGGTCCCAGTCCTTGAGGGTCGAACCAGCGGCCATTCGCAAGTTGCACTTTAAGATACCGTTGGTTCATTCTACCAGTCCATTAGATTGCAGGTGATAGGTCCACAGCACATGATGTTTCGCGGCCCATTCATAGACAAGATGGTTGTGAAAATGTGAACCGTTCTCACTTTGCAGCTCTATGGGAGGTGGGTAGATGGCTAACAGGTTTTCCAGTGCCTTGGTGGAGGCCCAGGCGAACATCATTCTGGTGACTGCTTTCACTGCTACAAACATATACTGTCACTTTCTGAGGGTGCGGGGAAGTGGGCCTATAAAGTTGCATTGCCAAACTTGCCATATTACCTTTTCATTGTGTAACAACAAAGGGGTAGTTGAGGTGGGGGTTAGTCGGGCCTTGACTTTCTGGCAGGTGATGCAGGAGTTGACCAATTCCTGCGCTTCCTTTTTAGTTAGGTGAATGCCTCAGGTGGCTGCTAGGTGAGCAGTGCCATTGCGTCCAGGGTGCCCATGCTGCTGATGCAGCCATTCTGCAGCTAGCACTCCAGGGGGCTGCTGGAAGGGCCGGGCGCCTTCTCTGGGGGTGGCTGAGCCTCTGCTTCAGCAACAAGAGCTTCTGTGCTGTCTTTGGCTAGCTCATCTACTTGCCTGTTCCACTTTACTTCAGGCCCTTCAGCTTTCTTGCTCCCATGTGCTGCACTAACATGTCATATATGTAAGGGAAGGCCTCCCTGTGCCATTTCCCACAAAGCCTCCCACTCATCACAGCTCCAAATGTCCCTGCCTTGCCTTTTGAAGTTTTCCTTTTCCCCAGGGGTAGCCACTTGGTGCACCCCTCTACTAGCATCCACGAATCGCAGTAGATATAAATGGGTTTTGTATAGCCTGACCCTAGTAACAGTTCACACTTGGCTACGTCGACTACAGCGGCCAGTTCGGCGTACTGTGCACTTTGGCCATTTCCCCCCATCGTAAGCTGCTTACCATCTCGAACCCATATGGCAGCACTCCTCCAGGTACGACCTTTGGCTGAGCTGTCGGTAAACCAGACCTCTACGTCTTCTGATGTTTCCGTGTCGGGTGAGAAGGGAGGTGCTTCCTTGATGGGAGATGGCTCATCAGAGCTGGCTGCATCTGGGTATATGTTAACCGTGATTTCTGTGACTTTTTCTACTAGCACTGGACGCCCCTTTGGGGTTACCTGCTGAGCCTTACTTAAAATATAATAGATCCATTTTTGCACTGTTGTTTCTTGGGCCCTCCCTCTGGGCGGGAGGTGTCGGTCAGACAATGCCATTCCCAGGATGGGTACCGGGGTGGTTATGACAGTGGGTAACTCCCCTCTCGGGGCCTCTGTGGCTTCTAAAGCTGTGGCTGCTGCACACAGCATTTGTTCTAGCAGGGTGTATCGGGCTTCAGCCCCCTTCCAGCCTCAGCTCCAAAACCCAAGGGGCTTTCCCTTTGACTTAGGTGTATCCCTCTGCCATAAGGTCCAATGGGGCCCCCCGTTGGACACATTTACATGGAGCCAGAGCTGCCCTTCTGGGAGTTGTGCTGCCAGGGAGGCATGGGTGGTTACCGCCTCCTTGAGGGCCCTCATGGCATGTTGGTGCTCAGGGCCCCATTCCCACTGTGCCTTTTTCTTGCACAAATTATACAGAGGTCGGGCCAACACGCTAAATTCGAGGACATGCAGGTGCCAGAAGTTAAGAGCTCCCAGCTGGGTTTGCAGTTCTTTTACATTGTTGGGGGCAAGGGTATCTACCAGGCTCTGCAGCTCTTTAGCTGGTATGGTGGGTCCACCTTGTTGCCATTGGATTCCCAGGAATTCACACTGGGGCCCAACTTCTTGGATCTTTTTGCTGGAAAGCGTGAACCCAAACACCTGCACCTTCTCCTTTAGGGACTCAAAAGCACAACTGGTTAATTCCCGGTCCTGGCCCCCCATCGTGACATCGTTGACATACTGCCAGACATGCACCTTCGGGTGGCTCAGTTGGACTTCATGGAGCACTGCAGCTAGCACTCCATGGGCCAAGGTGGAGCTGTGCACCGAACCCTGGGGTAGGACTGTGTAGGTGTACTGCTGTCCTGGCCATGTGAAGGCAAACAAAGGCCAGTGATCTTCATGGATGGGGATCACAAAGAACATGTCTGTAATGTCCATGGATCCCATTCACTGGGGTCCATAACACTTAATGTTTTCTGTTAATGCAGGCATGGATGGGACCGCGGCTGTTGGATGGTTGGTGTTGGCATTCAAAGCCCTAAAGTCAATAGTCAATCGCCAATCCCCATTTAGTTTATGTACTGGCCACACCGGGTTGTTGTATGGAGAACGAGTTTGAATGATGGTTCCATCTTCCAGCTGCTGACTGATGTCCTGGATGGGTTGCGTTGCCTCGGGGGGTGTGCAGTATTGAGGTTGGTGTACCCCCTTCCTGGCCGGCAGGGCGAGTGGGGTCATGGAACATAGGGCTACTGCCGTCATTACATCCTCCTGCTCACCTTCCTGAACCGTGGCACATCCAAACTGGCAGGTTTCCTGCTTAAGGATAAACCGCTGTGGACCTTAACGCTTAGCGCTTAACCGCTAAGGATAAATCCCTGTTCCAAATTCAACAGCAGCTCCATTGAATTGAGCATCTTCCATGTTTCTTCAGCTCATTGGTAGTTAAATGGATTTTGTTGGACTTAGTAATGGATGAAGTACAGTAAAGTTCGGAGTTGGAGGAGTCACTTCCACTAATTCTCTGAGAAACTGTTTGGGGGTTAGGAGGAACAAGGATAGATTTAAAATTACCTTGGTATGAGACTGTGGTGAAGAAATGGATGCAGCTACTAAGAACCCACTGTGACGCTGCTAGAACATGTATCGTTGTTCTGTCTGCAGTAGTTAAATGCTTTATTTAGATAGCATGGATTTTAAAAAGTACTTGATTTAAGGGGCCAAGTCAACCTTTTATAAGCTTTCAGTGCTTCAAGTCTTGCTTCGGGATTTGAATCCTCCTGCATGAAACAGATGTTTAGCTGTTGAAACAATGACTTTTTTGAGTGCTGTTAAATGTAATTGAAGTGCTGCTATTAACCAGGAGCTAGGAAGAGTTGTGTTCAGATGTGTGACCATTCTCTCCCGGCCTAGATGCCAGGACTATGCTCCTTTACTTTACTGTTATTTTCTGTCTACTATATAGAGGTATGAGATGTGTAGTCACCCTGCACTCAAACTGAAGTTATGAATATGAGAAGTCTGTTTTAAAAGGAGGTAGGACAAATCCTTTGTTGGCATAAACTGACAGAACCCCACTGACATGAATGAGCTTTGCTGGTTTACACCAGCTGAGAATCTAGCCAAACGTATGGTGGTAGACTTATATTTAGGATTAAATGAATACAGGAGAGATGTCTCTTCCCCCTCTCCTTCCCCCTCCCCCTTCCCCTGCATAAGGCACAGGCAGCTTCAGGAGGACTGCTTCATGTGTTTGAAATAAAAACATTCCCAGTCCCTTGAGCTCTAGCAAGAAGTTTCATGCAGCCAGAAATTCATTTAATTGGATTCTTGTCTCTTGCTAAAAACAATGTTTCTGAGAAACAGTTAGGTGTCCAGGTATGAACATCTAAAAGCTTTCAGATTCCAGTAGCTTTTGATTTTTTTTAAATATAAAAAAAATCAGTTTACTACCTCATATCATGTCTTGGCACTGGAACTTGGCACTGGAACAAATAAAAATACCACTGACCAGCATCCATATGGAGGGACATTTTCAAAAGATGCCTGACTCCTTAATAAACTTTGGTTTGAATATCTTCAAGTGATTTTAAAAGACATCAAATATAAGCTATCCCTGTGAGATCCTACTTATACCATTTCTGGACAAGTGTGTTATAGCTGGTTAAATAGTTAAAGGTTTCTGCTTATTCTTGTGTTCCTCTGTGTTTGTGTCAGAGGTCATGGTGAAAATGTAGGAGCGGAAAATGGTTACCTTGATGTGTTCCCCTCCCCCGCCCCCCAGGTGTTCAGAGTTCATAGCTGCCATTGCCTAGTGGGAACTGTAGAAGTGCTTAGCTTTGCTACAATTTGGACTCCTCATTTAGTTGCTTGTACATTGAGTTTAATTTGGGGAGCCCAAGATTTGATTCATTTTGGTTCTGATGACTGAAAGCTCAAACAAGGAGTCAATGACAGTCCTTGTTTTCAGTTACATGCTTGGCTCTGCCCACAAACCCCATGTCAGACCACTGCCTACTGTCTAGAATAAGAATTTGGTACCAATACTTTTTGGTGCAATAGACATAAAGAAGTTTTTGCATTTATTTACCTTGTCAAAATCAAAATTTGAAAATGCTTCTGCATTTTTTTCCCCTTCCAGTGCCCCTTTAGGAAGAATAATTAGTAGGGAGATGAGTGACCATGAACTGCAGTGCAACTACCTTAGGGTTACCATATATCTGCGTATTCCTGGACATATCCTCTTTATGGGTTTTTCAATCTCCATTTATGTAGCTTTATGAAATATGAATGGATTTTACTCTGCTAGTCCTTTTTCAACACCAGTGCTTGTAGAACTGCATTTCCTGGCTTGCCCTAGTGGCATGCATGTTTACCATGGATCCGGTTTTTCTGTTTGCTGTGGAAAAACACAGATTTTTCCACTTTAAAGGAGGAAACCATGGGTTTCCCCATGCAGGCTGGCAGCCTTCCAGCCCGCAGGGAGCTACTTGGGGTGATTGGAGGAAGGGGGTGCTATGTGTTTGTGTGTGCATATGGCCAGCATTAGGGCTGCGCAAAATTTTGCCGACAGTTTTGTTTTGATGCTGTTTTGACTCATTTCAAGCTCAAAACAGCAAAATTGAAATGAAACAGAGAACTTTGAAGCAGCCTCGAAACGAAATGAGGCAAGTCAGAACGTTTTGAAACTTTCAAAACGTTTCGAGTTTTGAAGCTCAAGCTGGGCTTGGCTGCAGGGGGAGAGGGATGGAAAAACTGCATAAAAGGCAGCATTGTTTGAACTGCCCTGCTTTCTGCCTTGGTGTCAGTTGGGTGAGGGTGCACCTTAACACACACGTAGTGTTACTCACCCATGACACTGCCTGTCAGCAGCTAGAGGTTCAGAACCCAGACTCCCCCTGCACCTATCTCCTAGACAGCTGGCAGGCTTTGTGGTTGCAGCAGGACCTGGCAGGCCTGTAGTTTTCACCCTTTTATGCCCCAAGACAGACACAATCCCACAAGCACCCATGTCATGAGTTTTGCCTGTCAGCAGCCAGAGGTGTAGGGACCCAGAACCCAGAAGCCCCTGCACCTATCTCCTTGAAAGCTGGTAGGCTTCGTGGCCTCAGCAGGGGCTAGCATGCCTGCAGTTTTCACCCTGCTGCACCTTTAACACACACAGTGTCACCTATGTCACGAGTTTTGCTTGTCTGCAGCTTAAGGTGCAGTTTCCCCCAAACCGCTGCACCTATTTCCTTGAAACTTGGGGATGGGGACCCCTGACAGGGGCTGCTTCCCCTCTCCCTCTCCAGGCATACCCTGGCTGGGGACTCTGCAGGCCAGGGTAGGGATTTAAACTACACCCCAGTCATACTTAGGCCTGCTGGGGCCTGGCCACCCCCAGCCCCAGCTGAGTTTCCCTCCAGCCGAGGACTCTTTACATATAGTTTACATAAGAATGGTAAAATAACAAGTCAAGTGAAGTGAGAGTAATAATACACTGTGCCTTGGCTCTTTGGCAAAAGATTTTTTTTTAAATCCAAGACATGCTATTTAAAGTCTGTGGGCAATGGTAAAATTACATAAAATAGCTTGCTTCCACTTTTTATGATGAAATGATCCCTTGCTACTAAAAAATGTTAGTCATTTTCATTAATATTGGCAATAAGAATTTTCTTTTCTTCAGTGAAAAGTAGCTCCCCTTGGATATTGTGGCCACCTGTTTCCTCAAAATTGGGTTTTATTGCAGCTCTGGACTCTGACCACCAAACTTTTGCCCATTTTTGATGTAGAGCTACAGGCTTAGATTAAGGATCATAAGATCACATTGAGTAAGAAACCTAATAATATTACATTTTGTTGAAAAATGTTCCCTATTACAATCTTAAAATAAAGTCTAATTCAACTATTTTAATAGAAATTCCTTTTATTTAAAACAGGCTATCTTAGTAGAATGAATAACCCATGTAATGTTTTTCCTATACCCTGGGTGCATCTACATGTTCAGTTAATGTAACGAAATAAACTGTGGCATAGTTTGCACCTGACTAAAGTGCTGCCAGGCACAACATCTACACCCAGAATAGCAGCTCTTTTAGCTGGGGTGGAACAGCCATGGGCTGGCAGAGGGTATCAGGGGTCATTCCTGGGCTCCAGGTGGTGGCATCAGGCAGCTGAGGGGCTGACTGGGGGGCATGAGGATGCTAAAGTATGGGGCTAGGCGGCAGGCAGCCCCCACACTTCAGCACCCTTGTGCCCTAGCCAGCCCCTGTTACCGTCTATATGTGCATTTCAGTGCAGTTAAGTACTCTGCCATAAGATAGTACTGTTCCTGACAGTACTGTAGGAGTTCATTCACTGCACCCTAATATGTAGATGTGGTGCTTTACTGTGAAGCTAATTAGTCAACTCCACAGTAAAGCACATGTGTAGATGGACTCACTGAGCATGTCTACATGTGCATTTATATTGTCTTAAATTTACTGTGCAGTAACTGGGAATAGGTCAGTGTCTACACGTCCAGGCATTAAAGCACATTAACACTCTGTGTGGACTGACTTGTGACTAAAGCATTATTGTGCAGTAAGGCATCTACACGTGCATTACTGCACAGTCAACTAATCGCTCAAGTCAGCATAAGTTACCATATTTACTGTGCTGTATGGGCATGCATGTGTAGACATGTGCCCATAATGCGCAGTAATTTCTGTTACTGTGCAATAAATGAACACATGTAGATGTGCTCACTGTGTACTTGCTATAGGAAATTGCATCTTTATTTTTTTAAACAGTACCAAGAACAAAACCCATTCTAAACAAGTTGAAAACTTGTTTTTCAAATGATACTTTTTGAAGCCACTTGTTAAATTTTATAGCTTCACTGTGGCAGGGGGCCATCCTGGGGCCGGGTCTCAGCATCAGCCTGCCCAACTGTTGATTCAGGGCAGCCTGCCCAGCCTTACCTGCCACAACTTGCTGTTCCATAAACTGGTGCAAAATGTGGGAGGCTACCTGTTTTACTGCCCTGATGCCAGGGGGTGCATACTGTCCCTGCTCCATGTCTCATGCCTCGCAGGTGGCATCATAAGTTGGTAATGGCTCCAGCCCCACACTGGGCCCCATAACATTCTAGTCTGGACCCCAACTAGATCCCTCCTAATGAGGCAGTCTACTCTGCCCTCATTCTGGGCTGCCAAACTCCCTGCAGTTTTCTCCCTTTCAGCAGTAGCTCCATCTCTGGGATCTTTGGGCACACAAGCTCTGGCCCCACCTCTAGGCCAGTTGGAATCCCAGGCCTTCTGGATCTGGGCATCCCTTGCAGTAGGCACTCTTGGCCCTTTTGACCCTTCTGGTCCTGGCCCCAGCACTGACCAGTCAAGGGTACCTTGGGTCAGGCTTCTGAGTAGCTAGACCACTCCATCTTATATAGGTTCGCCTTCTTGGGCCTCTTACCATAACACTAGGCCTTACACCGCATGGGCCCCTGGCCTCTGATAGTCATGCCTGGACCTGCAAGCCTATCTCTACTACAGGGTTACCTACCAGGATGCAGGGGCTCAGGTTGTGGCAGGAACCCAAAAGTGCCTTGCCACATTCACTTTTTAATGATCCAGGGTCAAATGTAAACCTATAACTAAAATATATATCCTGATATTGTATATACTTCCTATTGCTGTCTGAACATCCATCCATTGAAATATTTGTATCAACCTTTGTATCTTCAGTTAAAAAGAGTTTTTCTTTTCTTTCACACTAGTAAGCTTCTAATTAACAAGGCTATAGGATTATGATGTTGTCTTTAATGCCTTGTATCTGGGCTGTGGGCTGCACTGATATCTTGCTTCCTTAATTAGATATGTTAGACCCCGACTCCATGCAGCACCCAATGACTAGGGAGACGATGATTCAATTGCCCATGGATCCTGTTACTCATTAGCCAGAGCAAGCAGGGAGCAAACACCAGCACACATTGCTCGCAACAGCTTAATTCAGAATGGAGACAGCTTCTGACAAGGGTCCCAAAAAACAACAAACTGGGGACCTGCACTGAACAATAGTTCTTTTTAAATTTTATACACCTTGGTTCATACATATTAACATTCATTCCACCTATGTCCCTCCTCTTGTTCCACCCATTTCGCCTCCCATCTCAAGCTCTTCCTCAGTTTACTGTTTACTTCATTAACATGGAATTGCCTATGCATTTCATTCATTTACATGCCTCTCTGCTAAGAGCGCATGCGTAAGGCCATGAACTCAAGTACTTTCGGTCATTTGCTAGTTCGTTTTGGTTCTTTGCTGACTCCAACAACCTCTCCAAGGTCTGACTTCTGTCTTATCTCCTGACGATAGCTGGTGGGCTGCATCTTGTTCTTCTTACACAAGGAATCGTATATCCTGCACACTATTCCATTGTTAAAGAAACTACTTGCCTGAGTATTTGCAAGGTTATTTTCATACATCATTTTGCCTTGTGACCAGCAGCTTTGCTGAGACACAAATTTAAAAGCCTTGTTCTAGCTACAGATCCAATGCTCCTCAATAATCCAAATTATTGTCACCCTATCAGTATACTTGGGCTATCTTACATTTTTTTTTTAATTTATAGTCTCTCCATAGCCATGCATTAAACATTTTGGTGCCATATATGTCTCTGATATGATGCATTCTGTTCAGTTAACTTGCTCTATATCAGGACTCTTTGCCAAATACTTTCACATTCTGTATCTAATGAACTGGTAGTGAAATAATTGAATAACCTCACATTATCCATTGATTGTTTCTGGTGCAAAATATATTATGGCTTAGTTTCCATGCATTTCTGTCAATGCAGCTTTTTTCTAACAGAATAAGGCAAAGTAGCAAAATGTCAGTTAGCAGGAACTGTGCCATTTAGCTCTCATTTATGTCTCTCTTCTGGAACTATAGCCATGCAGTGGCCATCTTATGTGTTGTTTTTTCCTTAAAGTAGATGGCATTATAAAATGCTAAGTTTTCTTAGAATAATAAATCAACCCTTGCAATGTCATGTAGCATTGCTTTGCTTGCAGTTTTAGAACAGTATTTACTCAAAATGCATATTAGAAAAATTCACCATAAGAGCAGATACCAATGTTTATCCCATTCTCATCATTAAAAAGACATAATGGAAGTGAACATTAAACAAGTTCTCTTCCATCTGTGATTTTTTTCATTCATTTGGCTTCATCTCTCTTAATTTTGACCCCACGTGCAGTTACAGGCATGATAGAGACCTGCACGTACTTCCCGCTGACATATGTGTATTCTCTACTTCCTCTGGAATTAAGTGTGTCAATAAGTCATACTCAATGGTAAAGAGTTATGCTACTAATCTGGAAATGTTTTTAGGTATGACCTTGAGCAATGCTATCTAGCATCTGTCTAAAAAATATTGTGGAGAGGGACAACGAACAAACGAATACCTATGAATCCTAGAATTGGTAACTAGAAAGCTTGGGCTTTATTCCCTTTTCAGTTACACATTTAAGTACAGAGGCTGTGGCCTGCTTAAACCTTTGGCAAAAACACTAGAATATTTAAGCCAAGGTTTGTGAACTTATTCGTTAGGAACACACAAGAAGAAAAGAGTCTAAACAAAAGGCTTTCTGAAACAAAAGCTACATACGGATGTTGAAAAAGTTCGTGGTGAAACCTCTCTATCATGCCTTGCTTAAATCACTATAAGTTAGAGTATGTTCAAACGAACAGACATTTGCTGTTTGGTGGGGGGTACTTGAGCTCAGCAGATAGGGGGAGCGCTTGCATGCTTCCCAGAGTGCCTGGCAGACTCCCTAGGCTGCTGGACATTCCTGAGCATAGCTGAATGGGTAAGCCATCTCTGATTGGTTGCTTGGCACAGGGGAGCAGTCCCCCCTCCTGCTGCTCTGTCAGTGACAGGAATTGGGGAATTACAGAGAAGCAGGGCTGGAAGGGACCTCTGGGCCTGGCTGGGATTGGCCGGGGCCAGGATCCAGGCAGGGGAGCCCATCTGCTGAGTGCCAGTGGGAGCAGGGTGGGCACTGGCATCTCCCCAGAGCTGTCCGCAATGGGGGCTGGGTGTGCCTGTCCTGCCTGGATCTGCCATGGATCAGGGAAGGGTTGCAGGGCAGGATTGTTCAGGGCCAATTACTGAAGTCCAAAGACAGCATAGTGTGTGTGACCTTTGCAGATCTTGAAACACTCTTGTGGACTTCATAGTGTCTTGAAAAAGAGCATGTGGTCGCTTCACAAAATAGATGCTAGTACTAACATCTTACTTAGGGCTTTATCGATAGATGTCAGTTCTTTTTATGTAAACATCTTTATCCTCATTTTATTGATAGGCAAACTGAGGGCAGGTCACTCAGGTAGCCAGTTGCACAGCTTGGAACAGAGCCCAGTCCCTTGGTTTCCAGCCCAGGGCTATAGCTGCTTGGAAGGCAGGGGTGGGGGGTGGGGGGAAGGTTAACTTTAATAATATTGAGGGACCCAAATGAAAATTGAAGAGTTTACATATTGTGCAACAGTTATGTTGTAAGTACATCTGAATGTAACATGGATCCATGGTTATGTGCCTCTTCCTCCCCCCCTTCCCCTCCCCCCCCCCAAGGTAGGTACATGTAACGTGTCATTTCATGCACATGCCATAGGGGAAGCACAATGTGACCCTGTGGCAAATTGGGAACTCCCTGACTAGCCACAATGCTAGTCTCCTCACTTGCCTCTGGGTACATCGCCCAACTTTCTTATCTGCCACACCTTGATGACACACAATTAAGGTGTTAATTAGGCGGGAGGCTACCCTTCAGACACCTGGTCTCCTGAGCCTATGTATGCAGTTCCAACCACCCCTGTACTACACCGCAAGCCTCACAGATGTTCCTAACAGCTGAGCTCTGAGGCCAGGCTCAGCTCATCCCAGTGTTAGGCCTCTCTCTTTCTGCCCTACTACGGGCGACACTCATACCACCTCCCACTCCCACTTCACGGCCTCTCACCTAGTTTCTCTCATACTGCCCCTTTGCAGGGCCACTCTCATCCCACCTCTCCTTTTCCTGGGTCCACACTCACCTTGCCCTCACCCTAAGGATCCTGTACTCTCTGGCCAGCAAGTGCACAGCCTCTTGGGCCTCTCCTGCGACCCTCATCCGAGTGAGTGCTAGGCAGTTTGCAGAACACTGGAGTGACTCTGCCTCTAGTCCCTCACCAGGTCACTCCCCCAGCTGCTCTGAATTAGGGGCTTCTGACTCACCCCCATGTTTGCCTGTGGCACTTCCTCAGCCGCTCCACCCAATCAGCCTCTGGCCCACCTGTGGCCTTAGGTGCCCGAAGGCTTACCTGGGCCTAACCTGGTCCCCATGTTATCAAGGCCTACCCTTGAGCCCCCTGCTCACCGGGACCCACTTCGTGCTCTTTCCTCCCAGGGCCTTGCTACACGCTTTTCTCAGCATTCACATGTTGCCACTATATCCCAGCCCCTAACTCTGGCCTCTCTCCTTAAGCTCTGAGCCCCTCATTCTCACTGGGCTCCTTCCCCCACACATGCACCTAGCCTCTGGGCACCTTGCCTCTTCACTAGGCTCCATACCCCTTGCTAGGCTATCCAGGCCTCCCCAACTGCCACTCTGTTGCAGGCTATCAGGTGCCCCAGGTGCTCTACACCTCTGCCTCCACTGAGGCCTATACACTGCCCCCCTATGCTGGGGCCTAGGGTCACTCCCCCCCCCCCCCCCCCCCCCCGGGCCCAGGTGGCCACAGCCATGGCTGGCTCCACTCTCCAGGGTCTTGCACCCCACATAGGCTCAGGTGATTGTATCAGTTCCTGTAGTTCCAAGATATATAATAAGTTCTTCACTTTTAGAATGATCAGTGTCTGCATCGTTACTTGGATGGCTTGGTTACACACCTTGTTTTTTGACAATCAGCAGATGTCAGTGCATGGATCAAGGATGATATTTAGTTCCTAGACTACAGCTGCCACATCTTTCCTTTGTGCTAGTAGGCTTGCATGTGACACAAGGGCAGAGAGATTAAATCAGGGGTGTAGGTTGTAGCCGTGTTGGTCTAAGGACATAAGCAGACAAGGTTCTTTGTGTGAGTCTGATATCTTTTATTAGCCCAGCTTAAATAGTTGGAAAACAATTATTAAGCAAGCTTTTGGGTTCAAAAACCCTACGTCAGGCTAAGGAAGTTTCAGCAGTTGGTGTGCGCTCTTCCTGGATAGAATGAAAAGTAAAGAAGCCAGAGGCTAGTCTGGTATGCATACAAGACAGGTAGTCAATGAAAATGTAGACTGAGGAGTCAATGGGTGAGAGACAGGCTGGGGGAAGAGAGAGAAGGGGGATGAATAGTGGAGAGATACCTGGGGAGTCAGATGTGAGGCAGGTTATAATGTGTCATAAATCCAATGTTTATATTTAGTCCATGATTTTTAGTGTCCAGGAGGTTGATGAAGTGGAGTTCATAGGCTCGTCTCTGGGAAGTGTTGTGTAAGTTTCTTCTGAGGATCAGGACTGAGAGATTGGAAAGATTGTGGTTTTCTTGTGAGAAATGTGCCCCCACAGGTAATTGGGTATTCGTGTCTTTGATAGATTTCTGGTGTGCATTCATTCTGGTGCGCAGTTGTTGTTTGGTCTCTCCTACGTATTTTCCATCAGGGCATTTGGTGCATTGGATGAGATCTATTACATTTCTGGAGGTGCAGCTGTAAGACCTGGGAATGCTGAAGGCTCTGTTGTGGGGTGTAGTAATTGTTGGGGTGCTGGAGGTTTTGCATTTCTTGTCATGGCATGGCCTGGATACTTTTGGTGTGTTCTGGGCTTGAGGAAGTTTGCTTCTGGTGATAAGGTTAGCGAGGTTTGGTGCTTGTTTGAAGGTTAGGATGGGTGGCTCTGGGAAGAACTTTTTAGGAATAGGGTCTCTTTCTAGTATGGGATGCAACCCGAAAGCATCGGGTTTTTGAACCCAAAAGCTTGCTTAATAATTGTTTTCCAACTATTTAAGTTGGTCTAATAAAATATATCAGATTCACCCAAAGAACCTTGTCTGCCAGAGAGATTAAATCAGCATTCCTCTCAACTTAATTACTTGTGATACCCCAAGTGAAAGAGGGCTGGAAAGCAGAGGTGTTTAAAAGGTGTCATTTAAATTAAATACAAGTCAAAATAAAGTTTGTTTGATAACAAGACAAATCCAGTAACATGCAGCTGTGTAGCATGTGGTGCTTTTTAGTTACTATTTAGTTTTTAAGTTCTTGAATTTCTCTATGTTTAGATAAGAGCTGACTTATGCTAGGCTTGGCGTCAGCCACCCATGTTTGATACATCTGACTGCAAAGGTAATGTTGTAGCAAAGCCCCCAGTTTTTCTTCTTTTTTTTTTTCTTTTAAAATGCATTCCCTCCCCTTCCCCAACCATTTCTGACTTTGTCTCTCCCTCTCTATTCCCTATAGATAAGTATAAATAAGCTAAGATGTAGGATAAGCTTTAACATTTTATTTTAGGTAGTTTTATTTTTCTTTCCCCTCTTTGCAAATAAGTGCCCTGCTATTTTGATATAGATATCCACTGTTTTCTAAGTGATAATTATTATGTTTGTATTGATTTTTTTAAAAATAATTTTTAATGCTTTTACTGGTCCTAAATGGAAGGAATAGTAAAGAAGCCAGAGGCTGGCCTGGCATGCAATGCAGGCAAGAAAGCCAGTCAGTGAAAATGGAAATGGAGGCATCAGGGAGTTGAGGGACAGGCTGGGGGTGGGGAGGGATGTAGCAGCACAGGTAAAATTGCAGAGGTACCTGGGGAGTCAGGATGTCCAGTGGGTTGTAGTGTATCAGAATTCCACTGTCTATATTGAGTGCATGAGTTTCTGTACCTACTACTTAAGAGGCTGAACTGTGGCCAACTTTCTACAGCTCAAATGCTGTATTCAGCCTTGGTGCGGCCGCAGCTGGAGTACTGCATCCAATTCTGGGCTCCACAATTCAAGAAGGATGTAGAGAAGCTTGAGAGAGTTCAGAGAAGAGCCACACGCATGATCAGAGGGCAAGAGAATAGGCCTTACAAAGAGAGACTGAGAGCCATGGGACCCTTCAGCCTGGAAAAGCACAGGCTCAGGGGGGACCTGGTGGCTGCTCATAAGGGGTGTACATCAGGATCTGGGAGAAGGTCTGTTCACCAGAACGTCCCAAGGAAAAACAAGGACCAATGATCATAAACTCCTTCAAGACTGTTTTAGACATCTTTAGAAAAAAATTTCTTTACTATCGAAGCCCCTGAGACCTGGAATAGACTCCCTCCAGATATGGTGCAGGTACCTACTCTGGACTCATTCAAGAAATGTTTGCATGCTTATCTTGCTGGGATCCTTTGACCCTAGGTGACTTCCTGCCCCTAGGCACGGGACTGGGCTTGATGATCTTTGACGTCCCTTCCAGCCCTAACGTCTATGAAAACACAAAACCTTCCAACTATCTCCAGTACTCCCACAAACTGCACACCAGAATCTATCAAAGACAACAATACCCAACTACCTGTGGAGGCACATTCCTCACCAAAAAAAACACTCTGCCTCCAGTCTTTCAGGCCTGATCCTAAGAGAGAACAAATTACAAACCACTTTTCACAGCTGGGCCTATGAACTTTACTTCATCAGCCTCCTAGGTACAGAAACTCATGAGTTCAATATAGATTAGACAGTGAAATTCTGACACACTGCAACCTGCTGGACATCTTGACACCCGGCGACCTGCCGGACATCTGACAGCCCAGGCACCTCTGCACTTTTACCTGCGTTGCGACATCCCCCTTTCCCCCTTCCTCCCCCCCGATGCCTCCATTTCCATTTTCATTGACTGGCTTTCTTGCCTGCATTGCATGCCAGGCCAGCCTCTGGCTTTTTTACTATTCCTTCCATCCAGGACCAGGAGATATACCCACTGCAGGGGCTTTCTCAGCCTGACAAAGGGTTTTTCAACCCAAAAGCTTGCATCCCAGGCAGCTAAACTGAACTCACCTGGAGCCTCACAACTGCATTGCAACCAGCAAGTGTCAGGCCTGTCAAAGACGCGACAGGTCTGGGCTTTCCCCAGCCAGGACTGCGTGCATGCGTTAGCTGGAGGTTATGGCACCTCCTACCTGCCTTTCACCAGGGGATCATTGGTCCTGGCATTTACTGGGCTGTCGCATTGCCAGCAGTCCCACCAGCTCTCCCTACCCTGGCAGGGTGCAGTTTTAGTGGTCATGCCCAGGACCTGGGGACTTCTCCTTCCCCATAGCCCCAGCCCATACCTCCAAGCTTATCCTGGCATGGGAGTGAGCTCAGCAGGGACATGTTCTTCCCTTGCTGGCTGGTGATGCAGTGAGCGGTGTGTCCCCTCCAGCTGAGAGCAGGGCATTAACTGTTTTTTTAAAAATTGAAAAAGGAACCAGGTGCAGACAGAGTGAGGAGGGTGGCACTCAGTCCGTCTGCACCTGGAGCTTGGGGAACCCCAGCGGCAGGAGGGTCCCCTTGA
>NW_005842298.1:30957-37025 GCF_000455745.1 Alligator sinensis | reverse complement strand
TGCAGCTTGCCCAGTAGGCCAAGGGGTGACAGTCCAGGGGCTCCACATCCTCGGTGAGGTAGCCACAGAAGCCTTGATGCTACCTGCCCGAGGCTGGTTTTTGATGCATTTGCACCCCAGCATTGAAGCCATGCCCTTGGCCCAGATTGGCAGTGGCTGGCGAGGTGGAGACTGGCTGGTGCTGGTGCAAGTGCTGTAATGGGAAAGTGGATCCCCTTCTTCCAGATCCCCTCGTCTCCACCCTTCTTCCTCCCTGACTCTGTTGACCAACACCTGCATCCAGTGATTGAGGGTTTTGGTGCTGCCAGTGCACATGGTCCCCTTCAGCCTCAGGTCACACATGCCCACCAGCATGTGGACTGTACTGGACCGCAAGGAATCCAGCCATCTCCTGATGCCCTCCTTCAGATGTCACACCAGTGCCAGCGGCCTGTCTCAGCCAGAAACATTGATCCCCTGGAACTTCTCCATTTCATTCTCTAGTTCCGTGACTATGGGGACCACCTGGCTAAGAAGGGCATCACCAGCACTGAGGCTCTTGGTGGCCTCGAGGAAGGGCTTGATGATCACGAGATGGTACCCCACTCAGCTCTGTTCAGGGGGCCACTGATTCTGATCTCCCTGAGCAAGGCCATTTCATGAATGGCCTTCTGTTGCTCTACCAGTCTCTTGAGCATCAGATAGGTGGAGTTCCACCGAGTCTCTACATCCTGCATGATTTTGTGCTGTGGGATGCTCAGCTCTTCCTGTTTAACCCGCAGCATCTCGCCCACCTTGATGCTGCGGTGGAAGTAGCCCACCACCTTCCTACATTTTGAAATGATCTGGCTCATAGTGGTAGTGGTGGCAGCACCATCTACAGCAGCCCTGTATCCTTCCAACATGTCTCTGACTTTGAGGTGCAGCCTGTGTGCCGCACAGCAGATGCCAACAAAGTTGGCATCCCATACGTTGGTGACCATGAACCCGCGGGTGAGCTTGTCCTGCCCAATGAGCTACCCCTATACCATGTGGTTCATGGCCACCATGATCTCTCTTTGATGTGGGGGGTCTTATCCAACACCTCAGCTTGGAGGAGAGCCCACAGATGGCCTGACTGATCTCACCAGTGCCCTGTGAGGGAAAGGTAGGTGTGATTGCCACCCTGGCTGCTCCAGATGTCGGAGGTGAAGTGCAAGGTTACCTGCGGCCCTGCCTTGCGCAGCTCCTCCCTCAAGTACTCCCTCCATGCCTCATACAGGGAGGGCAACGCCATCCTGCTAAAGATGGTGCATGCGGGCACTTGATAAGATGGGTCTGAGTGTCATGAGCTACCTGAGCCCTGACCATTCAAGTAAGGAGAAGGGCTGGCTATCCAGAGCAAGCATCTCCCCAGTGGTCTGGGTGATCTTGCTCACCTTGGGAATGCACCCCTCTCTGTCTGCAGCTTTCCCCCACCGCTCCAGGGTGGACTGCCTCTGCTTTGGGGGGATGGGGGCTTCGGAGCAAGCAGGAGACTTTCCTTTGGGTATACTCACATTGGTGCCAGACTGAGAAGGAAGAAGGGCAAGGGGGTGCTGCCTCCTGAGATGCAGCAGCATCGCCGTGGTAAAGTGTTTCACCTCCTTGCCCCAGCTGATTTGCCTTCGGCAGTGCTGGCAGACAGCAAACCTGGGATCATCTGCCAGCTCAAAGTGATCCCACACCACACTACTCCCCTGCTTCTGGGTTGAGGGTGGAAATCCTGCCTTATCCCCCTCCTCAGCAGGCTGAGGCACAACAGCAGGAGGACCTGCCTCAGCTGAGCCACTTGCCTGAGCCTCCACAACCTTAAACTCCTCTGAGGTGCTGCTTTCCGGAGAAGGAGACCTGGATCTATGGGAACTTTGAGGGTGTGGAGCTCAAACTCAGATTCCTCCTCGGTCCCTAGAATTGCTTGAGCCAGGGTGCTCAGGTCCCCTGGTTCCAGCTCCAGCTCCTTCTCTGGCAGTGGGAGGCTCATACTGGGAGATGACATTGAGGAGGAGGAGACAATCGTTCTGCTGCTGGTGCCTATTTCTGCAGTTAGAGGAGGTGGTGCAGGTGCAGGGACGTCAGGTGCTGACACTGTTCTCACCTCCTTGCTTCCACTGGCAGCAGAAGCCTCATGGCTGCTCAGGAAGAGGATGCATCTGTTTGTGGGGAGGGGGACTTGCAGCTCTAGCTCTCCCCTTACCCCATCTAGCCCCTCTCCTTCCCCTGTCAGAAGACCTGGCACCTGCCTTTCAAGCACGCTTCATATTAACCTTTCCTGTGCTGCAAAAGGTGTGTGACTGTGTGTGTCTGACTTCTTTTTCTTTTGGGTTGTGTGATTAGTTTGCTTTGTGATTATTAATTATGAATAATAACTATGGTGTGTGTTGTTCTTCTGTGATGTGATGTGTGACTGGCTCTTCTTTTTCTTCTGGGCTGTGTGATTAGTTTGCTTTGTGTTGTGTGTAGTTGACTGCAGCTTGCTGATGAATCTGATTATTGATTATGAACAACTATGGTGTGTGTTGTTCTTCTGTGATGTATGACTGGCTTCTTCTAAGGCTGAGTTCTGTGTTGTGTCTTCATCTCAATCTGAATCTCTATCTGACTTCTTCTGTGTTGTCTTCAGTTTGTATTTAAACTGACTATAATAATATTAATAACTATATATAATCTGAATCTCTTTTTCTATGAATATCTGACTTTTTCTTCTATGATGTGTGTGTGTGTGTGTGTGTGCAATGTGTGCTTCCCTGCACAGTGATGGATTACACTGCCAAGGAAAACACTGAGGTTTCTCTTTAAGAAGTATTGGAAAACAAAACAAAACAAATATAAATTGAAAGAAATGAATTGGAAACTAAGTTAAGCTAAGCTATATCCTGTCCAATCCTTTCTAAGAGCAAAAAGCAGCAGACCACTGACTAGGAAGCCAGGCCAGTACCAAAGTCCTTAGTAGACTAGGGAGTCTCTGCATATTCTCCCATAATTGCAGAAATTGGGGCATAGGGGTTTCTTGAGATATAATTATAAAAATGTGCATGCAACTAAAACTTACTATGCAATTAGGTATCTTTTTAATCATTTTGTTTTCTTTAATAGACATTAAAAATAAATTGCTTGGAATAAAAATATTTTATATTCTTAGTTTATTGGTGGATTTATATGCCATTGACTTATGTTCTGATTTAAAATTGGTATTGAAGAAAAAAGAGAGGAGAGAATTGTTTTTTGAAAATTGTGATTCAGTATTGGTTCATTTACAGGGATTTTAACTTCAGTTGTAGTATGTGCCTGTGACCACATGGTATGTTTTTTATGTCTCATGGCTCTTTCATTTGTAGCTGTTGTAAGGACTTCTCTGCATCTTTTGCTCCTTTCTCTGCCACGGAGAAAAGAAATCTAAGGCTAGATTTCATTAATATTAATGGCCACATCTCCACTTTCCCAGGTCATTAACTATAGTTTATTTTGAATTGATGATAAAGATTTGCGATGTTAAACCAATACAGATGATAGGTATGTGGGCTGTTTTTTGGTCTGAACCTCTTAAAGAATTATTTGTGTCTTAGGCCTATCCAGTCTCGACTAACAAGCCTGAGTTGCAGATGGGAAATCGGTTATCTTTTGTCTCTAAAGTTTGATAAGTTATGGAAATGCAGAAGTTATTATTATTGTTATTATTGTATTATTATTGTTATGGAAATGAGGCACAATTGCATTTTCTTTTTTCTGATTGGGGGGGCAGAGGGATTACCCTTATATGACCTTCCTAACATCCATATGTTAGCAACGTTCTTGTGTTACTTATAACCTTCAGGCTCTCTCTGTCTTGCATACCAAGGTGATATCTCCATCACTCATTAGTATGTGTTCCTGTTGACCTAAAACAGTGTCTCTCAACCCATGATACATGTACCCCTGGTTGTACATGAGACATGGGAAGGGGGTACACAGGTGGTGCGTTTTGAGTTTTCCTCCTGTCCAGTCGCTCGACGGGTTGGAGGCATCTTTGCCTGCTCGGGCTGGAAGTTCCAGCCACTGCCCCTCTTCCTGTGTCTGGTGTGCCGCAGCTTTCACTCCCCAGTGTCAGTGTGCCAGGGGATAGGGAGGGAGGCTCTGCACAGGCTGCTTTGCCCTGGGCCATGGTCCATGAGGAAAAAGTGGGACTCGGTTCACGGCAGCAAAACCGGAAGTGCCACAGCGGGACTTCTAGTTTCGCTTTTGCCGCGTCGATTGGCAGAGGACATGTAAGGTACCAAAGGTTGAGAACCACTGAGCTAAAATATGTGTATGTCACTTTTTCTTAATTAAAGGATCCAACTGTCTGAGCAAAGTACAATCTACTTCAGATTTCATTTACTCCTTGTATATTCAGTTGATGAAAATTCTGCCACGTGAACTCAAATTAGTCAACTCCTGGATGTTGGCTGTGATATAGATTGCAAAACTGAGTTTCTTGAAAGTAACTTACATGAATGAGGCAGAATGTGTCAATATGCAGAAATATAATAATTCAAACCGTTATTGAGAGAGAAATCTACTGGGCATCCACCTCTAGAAGTCAGCAGTAGTTGACTTCACTTTTCATAATTGTGTCTTAAAATTAAATATTAATGAATTCAGAAATGTTTTTGGCATGTGACTCTCTTACTGTAATAGAAACTGTGTTTGTAGAAATCTCTTATTAGTCACAGTTGCTCTGACTGGATCCCTCTGTATTCTTGATCTTACAGCCTCCCTATGGCAAATACCGTTCTTTCTTTCTTAGCTGTACTTTTTCATTGTACTGCATTGTCTACCTTGCATAGTTCTAGCTCTCATTTCCATGTAGTAACCATCTAGTTTGTCTCCATGTAATAACTATCCAGGCCACCAATGGTCCATGGATTGTCTTCAGAGAGCCTATGGAATCTCAAACCATAGACTCATGCTAGGAATAAAACACACAAGATTCTTTGCACACATTCATCGTACAGGCAACCCACAGTTAGTGCTCTTAATTGGTTCCTGATAAACTGAGCGTTAAGTGAAACTGAAAGTTTTTGACAACCCAAGATGGCAACTGCAAGTGTTTTTAATGACCCAAGATGGCAACCGTGAGCGTTATAATGAAACTTGCTAAGCGGAATCAGGTATCAATTTAAAACGAGCATTACAGCAAAACAGCACTAAGCAAAACAGCATTAAGCAGGGGTTGCCTGTAATGTGTACTATGGTCTTCTAATCGCTGCCTTTTTTTAGGTGACATTGAACTTTGACTTTTTTTCCCCATTCATATTTGTAACAAATAACACTAAAGAGGCAGGGACAATGTTTAGTTTACTTTAGTTTTGAATAATTTCCTGTAAAGTGTGTTTTATTTATATTTTATATGACCAGATCCAGAAGGTCTCAAATTGGGAGACATGCATAAGCATTTCAACTTTTGCCTTTTGATGCTGTTTTATTAATTTTTTAACTTGAAACTGCCCATTAAGTGCCAAAATACTCAAAAGGGTCAGCAAATTAAAATAACTTCATGTGCAAACCTAATCTATTGTTATTATCTTCTAAAAACAAGTCATTGATTACATCATCTTTAGATAGATAAATTGGATCACTTGCAGCTGGATTCACCCAACATACTAAATGAATCATTTAATTATCATTCCTTTTTTGGGTGCAGTTCAAACACTGCAAAAAATACTTTGCTGCTTTTCACTTTTGTTATTACAGAATAATTTTAGTTTTTAGTCTAAATGTTGTTGTCATTCTCCTTCATCCCATTTTCATCTGTTTTAACTTTAAGGTTGGTAGAAGAGATGTAGCAGTATATGTTAGTTGTTGTAGGGTGCAAGTTACCTTTACTATCACCCAGGCATACTGAACTTCAAATTTTAAATTCGTTGTGAATTAATCAGTCTTGTTCGATTACATTCTAGATAGGTCAGAGGTTAGAGCAGGAGCATGCAAAATATAGCCCATGGATTGGATCCAGCCTGCCAGGATATTCTATCTGGCCCACGGGGCCCCTAAAAAACTTAGAAAATTTAATATTTATCTGCCCTTGGCTGCCTGTCAAAGATGACAGGGCA
>NW_005842298.1:19884-30947 GCF_000455745.1 Alligator sinensis | reverse complement strand
CTGGAGAGGGAAATCCTGCTAAGAAGGGTGGAGGGGAGGAGAAGGGAGGCAGGGAAGGACTGCAGATGATTGCCCCAATCCCTGGGGCCGGGCCAGGCCAGCTCCTGCTGAGTCCTGTAGTCTGGCAATGCAGCTGGGAACCACGTGGTGCCAAAGTGGCTGGCCAGGTGGATGGGAAGGAGTGGGGAGAAGCGGCCACGGCAGGAAGGAAAGCAGGGAAATGGCAGCAGGTGGAGGGGGCAAGTGGCAGCAAGCAGGAGTGCAGCGGCAGCTGGGCAGGAGCATGGGGCCCATGCTGGTGTGCCAGGGCCAGTGCCAGCAGGGGCCCAGAGCGGGGCGGCAGGAGCACAGGGCCAGGCTGGCAGGGGCTCTACGAAGCCTGGATGGGCTGGACCAGCAGGGAGAGGAGGGAGCCAGCCTGGCTCCACTGAGCCACTGCCAACCTGATCCTGTACTCCTGCTTCCCTACTCTGGACCTCCACTGGCACCAGCCCTGGTGCACCAGTGCGAGCCCTGCGCTTCCACCCAGCTGTTGCTGTGCTCCTGTGTACCTGCTAGCTGCCACTCACCCCTCCACATGCCACTGCCGTTTCTCTGCTTTCCTGCCTGCCACTGCTGCTTCTTCCCATCCCCCTGCCTGCCTGCTGGCTGCTCTGGTACCATGTGGTTCACAGCTGCATCGCCAGATTGCAGGATACAGCAGGAGCTGGCCTGGCTGGCATTGCAGGGAACCAGTCAAGAATCACGGGGGCTGATCCCGCTCCTGCTGTGTCCTGCAGTTTCAGCTGTACAGCTGGGACATGGTGCCAGAGCAGTGAGCTGGAGCGGGGGGGGGGGGGGGGGGGGGGGGAAGGAAGATCAGCAGTGGCAGATTGGAAGGGGAAGTGGTGGCAAGAAGGAGCATGGGACCCGTGTCAGTGCCCTGAGCCAGGAACACCGAGAGCATGGAGTCCAGGCTTGGAGGAGTGCTGGCAGAGGCTGTGGGCAATGAGAGAGAGAGAGGTCCCACACGCACATCCCACCACACACATGTACCCGCACTCCCTCATACTGCCAAACATGCAGACCCGACACCCACATCTCCTCATAAACCCCAGCCACCCTCCCACTCCACACATGCCACAACCCTCTCCAGTTGTCTTCCCCCCCACAGACTCACAACCCCCACAAACCCCATACCTACCCACAACCCACATATCTATACATGCACCCATGTGCTCCCCCCCACACACACACCCTCACCCATCCATACCCCCGACACCTCTCCTCACAATATATGAATAAGACTTCATTTTAAGCTATTATACAGTCACTTCTATGTACACTACACAAACACATGTAAATCAGGACAAAAATATTTTTTGAAATCAAATTAATGAATGTTGTAGTAGATGTTTGGTTCTTAGAACATAATTAGGTATTTTTCTGGTTCTGAGATGTCAGACCCCCTTGCTGAAAGGAGTACTTTTGAGGGCAAGGGGAGGGAATTCTGATGGCAACAGTCAGAGGTGAGGGGGCGGGCATTGCAGTTTCAAGATGGTGACTAGGGGACGGGGCACCAGTCAAGGGGCAGGGCTACTCTTGCAGCCCTCGACAGCTTGCCAAAAGTTGGTAAGCGGCCATCCAGATGAAATAATTGCCCGCCCTGGGTTGGAGGTAACTTTGTGCTTTTAATAAATAAGTTCAACTAACCAACAGAGAGAACAGAACCTTTACATTTTTGTGATATATAAGCTCTTTTGGGACAAAGACTAAGTTTTTATGAGGAGGAAAAGATCATTTATAGTTTATAGTCCAGTGCTTCATTCGCTAGGCTTATTGACTGACTTCTCTCTCGGAGAAACTGGAAAATGCCAAGCCAATCACTTTAACAATTTGTCAGTTACAATGAAGACCTAAAAATATAATAGGGATTCTCCAAGGCAGCACTGAAGTAAAGCAGCTGCCTGTGTAAACAGGTACAGCGATGTTTTTAAAAGTGTAAAGACTAGATCTGCTTTTCATGTCACAAGCTGGAAATGGAAAAGACCTGTTTGCTCTTAGAAACAGGTTTTGTTAACATATACCTTCTTGATGGAGAGCCTGCCTATACACCTTATTAAAAACTTTCTTCAAAGGGGTTAGAAAAAAGAAATTCACTAGCATTCAGACAAAGGTCAATGTGCTATATTGTTCTAAAGAAAATGAGTTGTGCTTACAAATAAGTGGCATCGTTCATATTCATTGCAACAGATTGTGAGTTTTCCTATGAAATTCTTCTCACTGAAAAGTACCAGTTTGTCTAATGGACATTTTCAAAATATCAGAATAATCTCAGCGGTGCATCTTTGGAATTTACAAAGATGTCAGCTATGTTATTTTGACTTCACTCTTTTCCTGAGTTTTATTACAATTTATTTTTGGACTTCTATTTCATTTCTACCATAGCCCGTTTTGTCCCTTGTTTCCCATTTCCCTTTGACTTAAAGTTGGAAAATGTCACTTCTGCTCTGTTACTTCCCATAATTTGTTAGTATCTATCTCCTGTTACAGTCCCCCCAACACATTTTTGCCATCAGCAGCTATGCAAACAGAGTCAATCTAGGCCATGACTCCAGAATGGTAGAGAGATCACACATGACAAAACACATGGAACACAGTCTAGGAGCAAAGGTTATGTGCTATAAAAGGTTAGCTCAAGAGACAAGCCAGCCAACTCAGTCTACAGAGAAGAGCTTGGCTCCACTGCTGTTTGCTGCAATTCTGGCAGCTGTGTCCAGCAGCTTAACTCAGTAGATTTTTAGTGCAGCCTGTCAGAGTAGGTCCAGAACTGATGGCAAGCTCTCATAGCTATGGAAGTGCCCACAGAATGCTTGCAGAATGCTTCTCAAAGTCCAGCTTCCTATCTCCCAGGTGACACATCCTTTGCTGTTCCTTAGTTCTGATAGTGTTATCAAAAACTATGCCCACATGAGTTGCAGTGCTATGTAGTGCACTTATGTGAGCTTGGTGAATGGTATATGACCTGTGCACTATGTTTTTGAGATTGTTTTGAATATGCTGTGGTTTTTACCTCCTGCTGCTTGATGCTGACCAGACTGGAGGCAAAAAATGCAGCATATTTAAAACCATGGTTTTTGCCTCCCAACCATCAGGAGCAAATGGAAGGGCTGTGGGGCCCCTCTACCAATCATCAGCAGTGGAAGGCATGTAGGGGGAACTCTTAAAGTTTAAAGGAGCCACTGTGCCACAAGCTGGGTCCTCAATTTAAACCAGGCCCTAGTCATGAAGGAACTCTGTGGCTAGGGACAGACATTACACAAAAGCCGATTTAAGTGAACTGAAACTGGTTTAAACCTGTAACAGAACAGATGTTCAGTGTACATGAACCAGTGTGAAAATGGCTGAAACCAGTTTGAGATAAACCTGGTTGAATGTAGTATCAGACTTAACTGATTTGGGTCACAGCGGCTTATGCAGTGTCTGTCCCAGACCCCTTCCTAGTTTAAGTTAAACCAGACTCCCCCAGCATCCTGGCATGCTCTCTGAGGTGGGCTCTCTGCTCCACAGTAGAGCTGGTCCTCCCCTCTGCTCCCTGGCTGGAGCTCCATCAGAGACTGCAGGTGTCTGCCTGGCTTCTCACTGTTCCCCTCCCCTCACCTCTCCCTGCTAAGCAGGGATTCCTCCCTCCCCTCCACCTTACACAGACACCTCTCAGCACTAGCTAGCAGACCACATGCTGGCTACTGTCCATGTTCTGGGAGACTGGATGAAGGCAGACAGGACAGTGTCCACTTAGAGCTTTTTGGAGCTAATCAATACGTAGCTGGTAATGTCTCTCCTTTCCTTCCTTGGAAAAAGTTGTTTAAGAAGAGCTTGAACTAATGAGAGGCTTTTGTTTTCTTTGTTTTCCTTAGCAAACTAAGCCATCAGTATGAAGGCAAATATATCATTACAGGCAGTCCTCAGACTTATGACACAATTGGTTCCTGAAAACCGCATCTTAAGTCGAAACATTGTACCTCAGAACCAATTTTCTCATAAGAAAAAATGTTGTAAATGTGGGATTGGTTCCTGAACCAAGGCCCATAACCCAATTTTCACAAAAATACCCCAGAATTTTGTACTCGATCAATTATAGATGAGTAATATAGCTACATTAATGTAGCTATATTAATAGAGCATGGCTCTCTGGCACAAAGCCAGCATGGGCTGTGTTTGCTTCCTCTTCCTGCTGCCCCTGAGAGTCCAGAAACATAGCAGCAGGACTCTGCATGGTTGTATATCACTTCCTCTTCCTGCTTTCAGGTGCCTCTGGGATTTGGGTGTTTAGGAATCCTTTCTCTTCAGGAACTTGAAGGAGGCGTTGGTGCTTCAGAAGGACAGCCTCCTTTCCTGATCTCTTGTTTTTTCAGGGGGACTGGTCAGGCTGCACTTCTTTCTTCTCCCTTTGGGGCACCTTGATTCCCTATGAGCCTCTCAACATGCTCTTGTGCTTTTTGTGTTTCTTTCTACCAACCACTGTAAAGGCCTATAACAAGCAGGCAGTGTCTGAGAAGACATAAACATGACAGCTGAATATTTATGCATGACAGCTAAAATGTTGAAAGGCTCCTCTTAAGAATAAAATACGTCCTCTTAATTGAGGGAAGGGTGGGGGGGGAATTGCATAAGCATCTGCTTTTGCTTACAGAGTAGGGCTGTGCAAAGCTTCGGTCCCCGATTCAATTCAGCAGAGATTTGGCCTGATTCAGTGATCGAATCTCCAAATCCAAATCAAATCAGAGGACCCTTGAATTTCTCCAAATCAAATCGGAACCCTCTGAATCGATTCAGAGATTCACAGATTTCACAGACATTAGGGCTGGAAGGGACCTCAAAAGATCATTGAGTCCAGCCCCCTGCCCCAGCAAGATAAACATTCGGACATAGATATAGCTTTAAATGTTTTTTCTACATAACTCTAGGTAGCTGGGATTGTGAATGTTGTGATGCTGGGCACATGAAGTGTCCCACAGAAGCACCAGGGGAGGCTCCCCAGCAGACCTGAAAGTGGATCAGAAGCACTTCCTGTCCACTTCCCGGTCTGCCAGGGAGCATGCAGGGTGTCCTCCTTGTGTCCCCCCAGCTTGGTGACTGGTGCCTGCTGGGTCTGGGGGGGGGGCACCTGGGGGGTCCCCCTGTGTCTGATTGCTGAGCCGGGAAGGCATGCGGGTGGGGGCCCCAGCAAGCTCCCTGGCAAACCTGGAAGTGGAGCGGAAGTGCTTGTGGTCCATTTCCAGGTCTGCTGCCAAGCATGTGGAGGGCCCCCTACAATCCTGTGGGACGCTCCATGCACCCCAGCATTGCGGCGATCACAAGCCACACTGGTATCTTGAGGTAGGTAAAAAAACATTTAAAGCTGTGTCTATGTATGAATCGCTGATTCTCCGAATCTGCATCGAACTTTCAGATTCAGATTCGACCAAATCAAATTGGGGACAGTGATCCGAATCAATAAATCAAATCATTGTCCCTGATTTAGGCCAAATCAGAATCAAATACAGCCCGCTTTGCACACCCTTATTACAGAGTTTCTGTGGAAGGCTTCTCCATTGTTATGGTCTCCTTCCCATGTTGCTTGGGAATTATTCCTAACTTTTAGGCTTTTTACTGAGTCATATTTTATTAGTTTGTTTGTTTGTTTGTTTTTAATTTAATGGATGCTATTTATAAGTGTAGTGCAGAGTGGCTGCTGCTCATTGCCAGTCCTATTTAACAAGCAGAGCCAGATCTCACACAGGCAAAACAGGGCAGCTGCCTTGGGCAGCCAAATATTAGGCCCAGCAACAGGTTAAATGTCTGTTTATTAGGAAGCAAGATAGAGCTTTCTGATTTTGTTCTGAGCTGTGAGAACTGCAGAGCCAGACATACTTGCAAGATGCAACAGACTTCATAGGGTGAGTGGGTTGTGAGACCTGCCATAACTTCACAGCCCTGATGCAGTTCACAACTAATGTGCACAATCAGTTCAGCAAGAGCTTTGACCCTTGCTTCTGTTCATTGCTCTGATATAAATCTTGGGTTAAAAGACAGTAACATTTTGTACCATGGATGACTGCTCTATAAAATGAATAGCATAAAGTCTTCCTCCCAGGGTTTTTGCAGATTATTTCATTTTTGGAAATGCTTGGAATTTCTTGGTGGTAAGATGCAGAGCAAGCGTGAAAGGTTGCCTTAGCTGAATGTAGTTCATTCAAAAAGAGAAGGGGGTATGTTGCACAAAAAAATTATGCTTCTCACATTTTGATTACATCCAGTGTGCAATGTTCAGAATTTATGGGGCTAGGGACAGACATTCAAAAAGCCTAAGCCTGAATTGATTCAATCTTTGCAGGTGAGTCTAACCTGGCTAGGTTGAACTGGTTTGTAACTGCACAGACATCTCCTCTGGAATGAAGAAAAGCAGGTACATGTTTGCAGTGGCTCAGGCTAGAAGCTGGGGGTGTGTGTGTGCTAGAGCAGCCCTCCCTTCCCTTCCTCAGTGCTGAGCTGAGGGGCAGGGGGTGTTGCCAGGTCCCAGCAGGACACACTGATTAGGGAGGGGCTCACCCCCTCCCCAGCAGCTACTTCTGACCAGTGGTGGAGCCTGCACAGCAGGGAGTTGATAACACAGTGTTTATCACCCTTAACTCAGAGTTTTTCAGCCCATCAAGAAAACAAAAGCCTCTCTCATTAGTTCACGCTCTTCTTAAACAACTTTTTCCAAGGAAGGAAGGGAGGGACATTACCAGCTGCCTGTTGATTAGCTCCAAAAAGCCCAAAGCAGACACTGTCCTGTCTGCCTTTGTCCTGTCTGTCTTACTCGGACAGCATTAGCTAGCATACCACATGCTGGCTACGGTCCATGCTTTGGGAGAGGGGCAGGGGAATCCTTGCTTAAGCAGGGAATGGGGGGAGGGGAGGGCGGCAGGGGCAAGCCAGGCAGCTGCTGCTGGGCCTGCTGTCTTTACCAGAGCTCAACAGCCAGTCCAGCTCTCTGGAGCAGAGCACCCCACACGGGGCTGCAAAGCATCTGGGAATCTGGGGGACTCAGGTTTAAGTTGAACCTGGAGGGGGTCTGGGACAGATATTGCATAAAAATTGGTTTGAGCTAAATCAGGTAAGTGGTTTATCTCAAATGGGTTTCAGCCATTTTCAAACTGGTTTATGTGCACTGACTGTCAGTTCTGTTACAGGTTTAAACCAGTTTCTGATCACTTAAACTGGCTTATGTGTAATGTCTGTCCCTAGCCTTGGAGACCATTTCTTCAGAAGAGTGACACATTGAGGGGAAGAAGCTTGTTTTGAGGGCTGCATCCTGTAAAGGAAGAATCTAACATGATAAACTGTCAATGGAACAATATCAGAATGCAGAAGACCTGGTGTCTGACTTCAAATTCTAATATTATAAAAGCCTACGTCTGTCTGTCTGTCCGTAATACTTTATTCGTACTCTGACAAACAGCCAATCAGAGTGCAAACAAGTGTTTGAACAGGAGCTGGCAGTCAATGGAACACTGCCAAGATGGTGGGGACACAGGGGATGGAGGGGGAGGGCGAGGGGTGAGGCCAGTGAAGCTCGCCTCGCCCCCCCTGCCCTGCTCCCTGCAGGTCACAATGATGGAGTGAAGGTGGGGAGCAGATTTGGGACACCGTGGGGGGGTAAGGCCATGGCTCTGGCTTTGGCCTGCCCCTCATCCCTTCTATCATTAGGACAACACAGTGCCAGTGGGGAGAGGAGCAGGCCCAACATGGGTTTGGGGAATAGTGGGTGCACCGCGGCGGTGGTGGTGGCCGCAGGGGGAGGGGAAGAGTGGGCCCAGGCCCCATGCAGGGTGGGGAGTGTAGGAGGACTGAGCCCAAGCCGGGGGAGAAGCCAGCCCACCATGGCGGGAGGAGCAGCGGGCCTTGGCTGACCCTGCAGTGGCGGGAGAATGGGAGGAGCAGGCGAGGAGCAGACTGGGGGGAGCGGGGAGGAGTGGGCCTGGGCCTAAGTGGGGGAAAAGTTTCACTTCTCCCCTCCCTCAGCTGCTGCTGCTCCCCCCACCATGGTGGGCCTGGCTTCTCCCCACCCTTGGGCCCGATCCTCCCCTGCATTGGGCCCGGGCCCATTTCTCCTCTACCCCCACTGCTGCAGCGAGGATGGGGGGAGTTGGCCTGGACCCCAAGCAGCAGGAGGCAAAGGGGGAGTGGGCCTGAATGGAGGGGCATGGGACTCCATCCCTGCACGCTCCCTCCCAGCATTCCTGACAAGCAATTGGCTAGTAATTCTGTATAATCCTAATGGGCTTTCTCCTTTTCATCTAATTTTCTGTTTAACAAATATTTTTCATCCCCTCTAAGTGATGCTATTGTACAAAGCCTGTGAAATGTGTTAATGCATATATATGTTCATGCTTTTCTGCATAATGCATTGCCACTGTGTATGCTGAGTATTGATGGTAAGGACTGGATGGAATTGTCTGTGCTCAAAGTGTTTCCCATAGTCTGGTGGCTTCTCTACTAAGGGTACGGATCTTACTGTTATTGATAACTGATGGAAATGGTATCCTAGTTCCAGCAGTGCAGTTTTGTCTTATGCTGCCTGCACGTAGCTGGCAAATGTGGTGTCCATTGTTTGTGTGTGTGACTTAATTTTTCCCAAAAGAATTGTCACCTTTGCTTAGAGGACATACTGTTAATCGCATCTTTCCATGCTGTCATTTTACTTTTGGGCTTCACTGCAGTTCCCATGTTACAGAAGGATGTGACAAAATTCCTTGAAAATACTATTTGGTTTTGCAAGATTTAATACTTAGTTTTTGCGGTAAGGTTGGAAGCGTGGTAATTCCTCCATCAAGTGCCACCTTAGTGAAAATGACTCGTTAGTTTTGTCTTTTTCTGCTAGTGAAAATGTCCTGAATCTCTAGTAATTTTCCTGGGAGTAATATAAAAATAATAATAATAAAAGCCTGGTAGGCCTACCTTTCTGCAATCTAATGTAAACTGTTACATCCCCTAATACAAACCCTGAGAAGCTGTGTTAGGATTCTGTTACTGTGAAATGGAACCCAGCGCTGTATTGCTCCATCTCTTGTAACAGTAGGTGATGTGCTAGACTCTGCTTTTGGTGTAGGATTGTTTTTATAAGGCAAGGTGGCAACCAAATTAATGAATATCTGTTGGGAACATGGGCTCTGATTTTAAAAATGCATTTTCTTTCTCACCCTCATCATCTGGCTGTGCTGTATCTCTTAGTTTCTTCCTGGCTCCTTAACGTCCCCCCACCCCACGCCACCCCCCACTTCGTTGTTCACATCGCAAATTCATATATGTTAAACTTAAGAAACTTTGCCATGTCTCCTTTTTAGACACGATGATCAGTATCCAGAATGATAAAATACAGACCACGTTATACAAAAAACCCACAGACCAACATACATATCTGCACAGAACCAGCAATTGCCCTAAATGCATCAAAAAAGCTGTGATATACAGCCAAGCCTTCAGATACCACTGAATTTGCACTGAGGAGAACACCCTGGATTGCCACCTCACCAATCTTAAAAGGCTTTCACCCACCAAGGACACTCCTCCAGAGAGACAGATCGCATGTTTGAAAGAGCCACATGTATACCACATGAAGAATTGCTGAGGTACAGAAGAAACCCCCCCACGAATCACACACCGCTAGTTATGATATATCACCCCTCCCTCGAAACCATACAGAAAATCCTCAAACAATTGCAACCCATACTAGAAAGAGACCCTATTCTTAAAGAGATCTTCCCAGAGCCACCCATCCTAGCCTTCAAACAAGCACCAAACCTCACTAACCTCATCACCAGAAGCCAACTTCCTCAGGCCCAAAACACACCAAATGGATCCAGACCATGCTATGACAAGAAATGCAAAACTTGCCAACACATCTTGACCACCCCCACAATTATTACACCCCACAACAGAGCCTTCAGCATTCCCAGGTCTTACAGCTGCACCTCCAGAAATGTAATATATCTCATCCAGTGCACCAAATGCCCTGATGGAAAATATGTAGGAGAGACCAAACAACAACTGCGCACCAGAATGAACGCACGCTAGAAGTCTATCAAAGACAAGAATACCCAATTACCTTTGGGGGCACATTTCTCACAAGAAAACCACTTCAGTTCTAATCCTCAAAGGAAAGGTCCAAAACACTTCTCAGAGACAAGCCTATGAACTCCACTTCATCAACCTCCTGGATACTAAAAATCATGGACTAAATACAGACATTGGATTTATGACACATTATAACCTGCCTGACATCTGACTCCCCAGGTACCTCTCCACTATTCATCCCCCTTCTCTCTCTTCCCCCAGCCTGTCTCTCACCCACTGACTCCTCAGTTTACATCTTCACTGACTGCCTATCTTGTATGCATACCAGCCCAGCCTCTGGCTTCTTTACTTTTCATTCCATCCAGGAAAAGCATGTACCAACTGCAGAAACGTCCTCAGCCTGACAAAGGGTTTTTAAACCCAAAAGCTTGCTTAACATTTTTTTCCAACTATTTAAGTTGGTCTCATAAAAGATATCAGATTCACCCAAATAAACTTGTCTGCCAATGTCCTTAGACCAACACAGCTACAACCTACACCCCTGTAAGCTTGAGTTTGCACATTCAGCAGTCATTTTCTATTAAAAGACAAAAATTCTCATTTTTCTGTGGCACTTTTAAAAGAGCAGACCTCTTCCTTACCAACATGGCAAGACCAACATCGCTACAACCAAAAACCTTACAATAGAAATTTTAAATTCTCATATCTTTCTGTGATAAGAGAGAATTTCTAGGTCATGTCTATAAAATGGGCCTGATAGAGCAGGGTTGCACAGGAGGCCTGTGATGGAGGATGGTAGCTCAGTTTCTAGCTCTGAGTGTTGGTCTAAGACAGCGTTTCCCAACCAGTGTGCTGTGGCACACTGGTGTGCCATTGGACATGTCCAAGTGTGCTGTGAAATCTTGGGGAGGCGTGGCTCCCAGTGGGGTGTAGTTGCAGGCCCCACACTGATGCCACCCCTCCCCCCACCCCCCCGTCTGGCC
>NW_005842298.1:0-19863 GCF_000455745.1 Alligator sinensis | reverse complement strand
CACCTCCCTATTTCCCTCCCCTCCCCGCCCCCTGCATTTGGCTGGTGTGCCATAGGATGGAAAAGTGTGTGCGTGCCATGGAATGGAAAAGGTTGGGAAACGCTGGTCTAAGATCTTAGCTCCTAAGAGCATGTTTAAGCAAAAGGGGCAAGTTAGTTAGAAATGTTACTTGATTCATGTGTTCACCAAATGTGTTAAGTGCTTTTTTTTCCCTTTGGTCTGGTCTATATTTGAATTGGTTTAAGACACTTCTACAAATAATCAGCTTAAGGGAGTCTTTTAAAGGAATATGTAGAAGACAATGGATTGTTGTTGCATATGAAACCTGATGTAAAAAGACCTATTTGCAAGGAAAATAATTAATAGAAGCATCATGAATTGAGTACTAAGTAAACTCCATAATCTTTTGAGTTTCTACCTTGAATACCATGTCATTTAAAAAAAATAGTAACGTGCTTTGAGGCTGATGCCAAGGAATCAAAAGTAAGAGCAGTTACAGGCAGAAAGAGTTGCTAATCCTTTGCTAATGATTTGGTCTGACGCTGCTTACCTAGAGAGAGTAGGTCACTGTCCACTCAAGGGCATTCGATAGTTTGTGTCTAAGGGAGGAATGATATTAAATGTCTCCATTAACACAATGTGGCTTGTAAATACATTTTGCAGGAGATTATGGTATCAGAGAAATACTAATAATGTCCTGCTGCCTACCTAATACTGGGGTGGGAATGTGAAGTTAAGGGGTGTAGGTTGTAGCCATATTGGTCTAAGGACATAGGCAGACAAGGTTCTTTAGGTAAGTCTGATATCTTTTATTAGACCAACTCAAATAGTTGGAAAAGTTCTTCTTAACAGCCTTTTGGGTATTTACCCTTCATCAGGCTGAGGAAGCATCTGCAGTTGGTGTGTGCTCTTCCTGGATGGAATGAATAAACTTCAGTGTGAAGTCAGTACATTTTCAATGAGCTTCAGATGTTAGTGGGAAGTAGCATAGTCTGTTTATAGTTTGTTAAAATGTAAGGAAATACTGACTAGATACTACAATAAGGTTCTTGATGGCTAATTGAGAATCACTAAACCTATCCATCTGGAATAATGATAAAGACTGGAAAGATCCTAATCTTTGGGTGTGTTGAGGTGCTGACTTAAACCTTTTGTCTCGTTGACTAAAGTGAAGGGATCTACTTAATGGTATGTAAACTGGTTAGTTAGCAAACAGATTATTCTGTCATCTTAAGCTTCTCATGTTTTAACAAATTAAAAGGAAGTAATCCTTTTTTTCTGTTTTTTTTTCCCCAGTATATTCTGATGGTTACAATCCTGAGGAACTCAGCTATACAGATGAAGAATAGTACAATATTTAATAGTAAAATCAGTATTTAAAAGTCATGGATCTCAAATTGCTCTGCTAGTAAATTGCCACATGCAGGTCAAAATCAGCGACCTGAATGGAACACTTACCCACCACTAAAGCTTGAGGTTTTTTTTAATCTACTTCTTGTTTTCCAGTGGCAATGGGTGCCATCCATGCATTTAAACTTTGAGAAACTCATGCAGGCTTCTACAGTAAGCTGAGAAGCTGTGGTTCAGTCCTTTACTTTAACGGTCTGATGAAGAGAGAGGTAGTTAGCCTGTTATTCTGAAGTTAGGCAGAAGATAAGCTAATGTGGCATCTTAGATTAACCTTCTTCCAGATGAAGTTCACATTTGCTGTGTTACATAGTGACCCCTCTGGCCTGAGTATATGCCTACATTTGTGGAATCAAAAGTATTCACTTTAATCAAAAGTCTATTCACTTGCAAATTGGTTCAGTCTAGCCTAGGAAGTATATTGTTAGTGTCAATGATGAAAGAACTTAAAGGGATACTAGAGTATATACAAGTAACATCCTTGTTACCCCTGCACAGGATGATTTCTCTTTATGATGAGGCATTTTGAGATAGCAAAATCAACCCAACAGAGCAGTACTGCCATGGTCTCTGCCTATAGCATCCTTTTTTCCCCATCTCATCTAGCATGTTATACACAGCAGAGGACATCTGTGCAAAAGCTGATAGTAACTGTTCACCACTTACCATAAGTTTCCTGTAGAAGTAAGGATGGATTTGATTTCATTTGGGAAACACTTAAGGTACTTAGAATCTACAGCCAATTCAAACCTTATTTCTGTCCCAGAAAGAAGTTATACAAGAATCCCTGAAAATAGCTGAGGGAGGGCAGGGTAAGAGTAAAATAACAATAGATACATAAATGTGCTTAATATAGTTCACATACGATATTAAGCACATTTATAGCTTTCTCTAGAATTCCAAGAATTGTGACTCTTCCCATGTAGTTATTTTCAAGTGACTTTTAAAACTGACCCCTATAGCTCAAACTACAAGGCACTTTATAGACATTTTATTATTAAACTGCATGAATATGTTTTTTTTAAAGGTGTACTTTTTCTTCTTCCAGCTATACAATTTAACATATTTCATGGACCATTCCCAGTCAATATCTGAAACTTTTATGTCTACCAGTTATTTATATTAGGGAGTTTCAGTGAATAATGGAATAAGCCTCTGACTTCCACATCATTTTAATGAAACAAGAAGAAATAACTGGAGTTTTAGAAACATAAATGAAAGCTTTTACATTTCCATAAATCTCTGAACACATTTCTCAGTGTTTGTTTGAAAGTTTTGTCCTGTTAACTTTTTCTTGCTAGGACCCTCATAAATATAGACTCTCTCATTCCCTATGTAACAGGGGCTAAAGCAGAAACCCTGTTACTTAGCTACAAGCACAGGGTATGGGCAACAGAGGGAGGCAGGGTCACAGGGGTGAAGGGTTAATAGCGGTGAAGGAGATGGGGTTAATTGAAGTGATCACCGCACTTAAAAGGCAGGCAGCGGGAGACGGCACTTTGCCCTCCTGGGCACTGGAGAGGAGAGTCAGCTGTGGGAAATGGCGAACCAAGCCGGAAGCAGTAAGCTCCGAGGAACGGAGGCTCAGCGATGGACGGTAAGGAAGGGGGCTCTTACCTGTTGGGTCGTGGACAGTGAGGAAGACAGAAGACGAAGGCGAGGGGAGCCCGTAGGATGACAGGGACTGAATGCCCGAGCTGCTTGGGGCAGTGGGGAGGGAGAGCAATGTAAATAAAGGCAGCACCTGGTTAAGAACTGCCTGGGTGGTCTATGGTGACTCTCCTCATCAGGGAATAACAACTACTATTTCTCCCATCTCGAAGTCATGGCAGGCGAGCTCTGAGTGAGGCCCAAGTGATCCATTAGTCCTACTACACGCTGCACAACCTTTCTTCCCAGGAGCACTTGAAACCTTCATCACTAGTTCACATGAGAATGTGTTATGTGACATTACTTGAGCTCAGTGTAGAAATATTTTTATAGGGATGACTTAATATGTGCTTTTCCTTTCACCGTGTAGATGCATATGCACTAAAGCTGTAAGAAAGTGCACAAAATAGTAACTTTTTATCCTGGATGTGAACTCAAATCAGGGTTAATAAAGGGCACTGCCTCTCCTTCACCCTAATGCATTTTCTTTTCAGAAGGCCAGGGAAGGTAGAAGAAGGGGCAAGAGGGGTTGCTGCCCTGAAAGTAAACAGGTGCAGATGGTCAAACAAAGAACAGGATGTCCAAGTGTAAGAACCTGTTCCTCATAATGCCCTACTAGCAATGCTCTTCTTGCTTAAATCAGGTAATGGCTAGCTCAGTGTTGGCTGATCTCAGTTTCCAAATTGCTATATAAAAGGAGACAAGGTTTCTGGTAGTCAGTATTCAAAGTAGTTAGAATCTTTGAAGACCAAACCCACTTCTTGAAATATAGCCGTTGCCCATCAGTGAGCACAGGTGTGATGTAGACAGTTTCATGTTTTGCTATAGGTGCATATTCCTTTAGTAGGGCACCTTGAATTATTCTTTTCTGCAGATGAGAAATGAATGGAACAATAGGGTGATATTCAGAGCCAAAGGAAAAGGATGTTCTCATATTCTAGCCTAGTGAATTTGCTGCAAAACACGGACCAATTTGTGACCTGCTCCCAAATCTAAGCCTAATTGAGTGCCTACTCGTCAAACTTGGGGTTCTTTTTTTTTTTGTTTGGTTGGGTTTTTTTGGTTTATGCTTTTTTTTTTTTTTTTACTTTACTGTCTGTATTGAGTATCCAGGTAACCTCATTCATTCTGAATGGTTGATCAGCGTACTTGTATCCTCTGAGTCCATTCTAATTTAATCCCATTTCTCAACTGCTTCCGGTAGCAGCAGCTGCGAAGTTTAAGCCAGGGTGTTGTGCACTTGGAGACTCATATAGGTCTTCTGAACAGTTTTTGTTACATGCAAAAAATCTTGTCTGGCTTTGATATGGAATCCTAAAACTGCCACTGTTCATATGAAACTGACTTTGGATGAACTGAGTTTTGAATAGGTAATGAAACTGGAAACCAGGCAAGTTTCCTGTGGCTTTGTGTTCTTTTGCAAACAGCAGGCCTCTAGATGAGTGTAATGTTGCATTGCCAACTGTGCCTAAAAGGAATCCCTGAAGCCAAGAATCAGGGTGGAAGAAGGGGTGGTGTTTAAATCTGAAGCTATAGACACTGTGGCACAATAAACAGAGCTCCCACCATCCCCATCCCCTCTATTTTACACAGACACCTCTCAGCATTAGCTAGTAGACCACATGCTGGCTGCAGTCCATTTTACAGTATACAAAGCCTGACTTGGATTGAGTAGCTGCTTCTCTTCACATTTGCAGAATACCTGCAGAAAGGTGAGAAATCCAAAATGGCAGGCTAAGAGAAAAAGTATAGGCAATCTACTAGCAATAATGATTACATTGCTCTCTTGCCATGAAGAAATAAAGGCATGGGAAACTTTTTTTCTAGTGTGTTGCTAGTGGAACTAAAATAAGCAGAACTGCTGACATTGCAGCTAGGGACAGACATTCAAAAAGCCTGAGCCAGAATTGATTCAATCTTTGCAGGTTAGTCTAACCTGGCTAGGCTAAATCATATTGTAACTGAAAAGACATCCAGAAACACAGGCACATGCCTGCAGTGGCTCAGGCTAGAAGCTGGGGGGGGAGGTGCTAGAGCAGCCCTCCCTTCCCTTCTGCAATGCTGAGCTAAGGGGGTGTAGCCACACCTGGCAGAATGCTCTGATTGGGGTGGGCTTCCCCCTGCCCCCGCCCCTTCTGACCAGCCCAGTAGAGAATTGATAACACAGTGTTTATCACCCTTAACTCAGTGTTTATCACCATGTTCAGAAAACAACAGAGGGACATTACTAGCTACCTAGAGTGAATGGTCACATAAGCAGAAGTCATAAACATAAATGTATTCTGGTAACCGGGGTGTACTTGGTAGCTGTGTTGGTCTGAGACAAAAAGACATACAAAAAACTAGAACTCTGGTAACTGGCAGTTTTATACATTCCTTCAGCCTCACCCTTAGAGCTCAGTGTTTAATCACTCTCATTGTGGGTTTGATGCCTATTGCATATTCAGCAACTCTCTTTTCTTGGCTTTTCTTTTTTTCATAGTAAAGACTCATTTTCCTCTTGGAACTCAATATCTGATGGATTGAGGGATTAATGTCTCTCAAAACTCTAATTTCTAAAATATGGTGAGGCATTTTGATTAGAAAATCAGGCACCTATCGCAGCCTATTTAAATGCTGAGCTGGAAAGGCCGAACAGTTCAGAGGTTGTCCTTTTTTCTGTGTTTGCATACTCAGTCCCACCAAAATGCAGCTGGGATTGCTCTATGGACTTTTAAAAATGTTATTCATAAGCACTGAGTCAGTTTGGTTAAGCTGCATTCAATCCTACGTTGGTTGCATTAGATTGGCTCTTTTCACAAAGACTCTGTCAGTTACCTGCCTGCTGGTAAGAAGGCAGAAATACTGAGACTTGCCTGGTATAGCTCTGCAGGCCATCTGTTAGGAAAAAAAAACTATCCCAACAAGCATTTCTTGGCTTTTCTTATTTTGGTTTCAGTTAACTCAGGAAGAATATCAGTATGGAAAGGTGAGCAAGCTGTAAGCATTTCAATTTCCCTTTCCCTTTTGTCTCTCCTTTCTTTTTTCCCAGTTTTGAGACTGTGGAGCAGCACCCTCAGAGAACAGCATGGAAGCCAGTAAAGGTGAAATGTGTTAGTCTTAAAGTAGACCTTAGGTTTAGCATATGTGGGGACATTTTGAAGTGGTAACAGTTCAGCCATGATCATGGGAAACAGTGAAACTACCTTCAGAGGAGTGAAACTAACAGAAAAGCTCTAAATAATACTTTGTTTTTTTCATATCTTGTATAAAGGATTCCATACTATAAGATGTGCCGTGGAGTTATTAGCTTTCAGCAATTGATATGACTTAGCAAGTTTTATATGCTCCTAAAATTTAATCACAGTATAACCCTTTTGCCAGGCACTGGTAGCAGTACAAGGGCTGGGTTCAAATTTGTGGGTACTTGGCTCAAGTCTCCACCCAGAAACTTGAGAGAGATTACCCTACTCAGGGTGCTAAAAAGAACAACTTCCCCATTAGCAAGCATTTTGAACAAATAGACTGATTTTATTAAAGGTAATGAAATAATAACACTAATTGAGCCTTACCTAATCCCCCGCCTTTCAGCTGTTAAACTTCCCAACTATTTTAACCCCAAAACAGGAGAAAACTCAATACCAAAACCCTCAAATAGCAAACAGCCCCCAAATGTCCAACACTTCAAACTACTCAACACCCAAAATAACAGTTAGTTCAAATGTCAAACTTTCCCAAGCAGTAAAATACCCGACAAATCAAATATACCAAGTACAAAAATATCAAATACCTTATTTGATATTAGGTATTTGGCTTATTGGGCTGCAGATTCAAGTACCAACTCCCGACATGGGGAGTCACAACCTTGCCCAATCTAGTGGGGGCCAAAAGAGGTACTTTGCCTGGTCACGAGGGAAGACTTTCTGCTTGCTGCATTGCCACTTGCTGTCACTTTGCTGTGCCACTTGGGGTGGGGGGAGGGGGTCACACCACTCTGTTACCAGATTTACCCATCACTTTGGGGTGTGCTCATTTATTAGGGGTAAGTTTCTGGGGGTCTCTGTAATTCTGTCAATGTGCTGCTTGTGTTACTTGTGTTTCTATACAGAGCTGTATTTCTCCCTTCTGCAAGTCCTCACCCCCAATGGAACTACCATGCAGGACTCAGTTTCAATGGGGCTGGGTTCCTCCAGACACCAAAGCAGTCAAATACACACATACACACACAGATTAACACACGTCTGACCCAGCCGGATTGATCAGCATGGACAGGCTGACACCCTCATATGCCAGGAATCAGTTCATTAAGGTAACAACAAAATGTAGTCAGACACAAGCACACAGGTAAACAGAATACCTCTGAATCCAGCTGGGTGTCCAGTTGACACCCTCATGGGCCAGCATTCAGTTCATTAAGGCACGTCTGAGCCAAACTGGGTCAATCAGCCTGTACAAGCTGATCCCCTTATGTGTCTCAAACTCAGGACGTTCCAATCTTTTGCCCTAACCATCCTAGTAGTAACCCCCTTGATGAGCAGACCCCTCTGTGGTTTTGGGCATTACAGGGATCTTTGGCATAGGTAAAAGAAGCGTTGCTGCAGAGCAAATGGGGAGGTCGAGGGGAAGAAAGAGTAGGTGAAGTTCATAGAAAAAGGATAGCAACCAGCTTGACCATAGAAGTTATTTATTGCCAGGTATATGAACTTATGATGATACCAGCAATAATAGCCATACAAGAGAGAGACAACTAAACAGTTACAAGTTTACATAGGTTCAATTAGGATTTTGGGGAAGTCTAGCTTGAGTTTGATTAGCAAAAGTCAGGTTTAGAAAGCTGTGCCTGGAGTAAGAGAATAAAAGTCAGGTTCCTGGAGTCAGAGAGAGAGAGAATTGGGGTCTCACCACTCAGCGATGCTTGAATCAATTGATGTTCCCAGGTGTTGTTGGATGTGGCAGACAGACAGAGTCCTTAGCATGATTAATGGAGAGATTCCAGGCAGAAAAGGAGTGGAACTGATGCAGCTTTGAATCCAAACACCAGGACAGAAACTTGAGCTTGGGTAGGGGTTTTTGTAGGGAACTAACAATGACTCAAGGGAGAATACTAGGTTTGTTTAGGGGTAAACAATGGTTCATATGCTGGATAATAGGAATTGATCACTGCTGGCTATAGGTGGCATTACTCTGCGGGAGCTAACAATACAGACAGGGAGATTCAGTGTTTTGGATACCAATAGAGGAGTCATTACTAGAATTGATCTGATAAATGCCGAGCTTGGTGTGTGTAGATGTGGGTTGCTTTGCATTTTGAGCAAGGATTCCCCATCATGCAGTGCTCCCCTGCTTTTCTGATCCCAGAATTCAGTGCAGTCCTTGCTTTGGACTCTCTGTTCTCCATCCTGAATGCTAATGAAGGTGCATTCCTGTCCCATCTCCCATTTAAATGAGTTGTCATCTGGTTCCATCTTGGATGCAAATGAGACCGGGGAGTTGCTTCACTCTTGTCACCCTTGTCTGGAGGGCTTTAGGTGCATCTCCCACTGCATCTTCTTTGTCTTCTGTAAGTCCTTCCTTTAATCAGTTTTTGTTCAGGCAGAGGTGGGGAGGGGGAGAGTTCTTTGCGAGTCAGACAGGCTGCGTCCTGTGCCAGGGTTCCACAAGAACACGGAGTTGAGAGGTAACAACTCCACAGCTGGCATTGGCATGGAGGTCATGCCATCTGCTGCTATTCTAGAAGTGATGCTGGGGTTGCCACTGCTGGGGTTTTGGAGAGCACCACCCAGGGTCCACCGCCACTTGGGGGGGTTGCTGCTGCTTTAAGCATCTGTTGGGATCAAGGATTGGAGTCTGTGTTGCCTTATGGGATCACCGTTGATGCTGCTTGCTGTTTCTGGGAGCACTGTGTGTGTTGGGGCGGGGGGACCCCTCTGCTACAGGTGCCCCCTCAAGGATGACAGTTCCTTGACTCAGTAGTGAGATAGCTAGTGACAGACAACAGAGCTAAGATTTCACTATCCTTGGTGAGAGTGCTCTCAACAGGAAATTCTACACTGGAGTCTCCTTGGGCTCTCTGGCTTCTCCCATTGCTGCCCTGAAGCTTTCCTTCCTTCCTTGGCCTCTTGGCTCCCCCACCCCCAGCTGTTCTCAATTGTTTCAGTATAACCTTCTGACCCTGCATGCCTAATGTGGGTGTGCCAATTCCTGAACACCTACAGCAGGCCATGTGACCAACTGTACACACAAGCAAGGTTACAGTACCAACAATGTCAGCTGGCTGCAGGTCTATTAAAATTAATCAAGTCACTCCAGAAACTTGCATGACATGATTTGAGGGATCTGGTTGAGAAGGCTTTCATAACTCAAAAAGTGGCAGGGTCTTATATTGCTTGATGTTGCCATCAATTTGCAAAGCCTAGGTCAAAGCCCTCAGGTTTGGTTTTTCCTAGCAGTGGTTGTGGTGTGCTGTGATAGCATGCAGCTCATATCCACCTTGGCAAGTCCAAGCCAGGAGAGTAAAATTCATACAGCTGAGGGTTTCATTTTTATAGGAATTTCTCATGAAGGCATAAGAACATATATTTCTGCTTGCTATGGCTGAAGAAATTGAATTATGGAAGGGATGGGGATTTCTACAAGGATAGATCCTTAGCTTGCTAAAAGATTGTAAGGGCATCAATAATCATGGGAGTTTGCTGTTCCCAGCTGGAGGGCTTTGATTTGCCTCATAACTGTATAAATGAAGGTTTTCCACACTGGAAACAAAAACATTTTGAAAGCATTGCACGGTTTAGCCATACAGCTCCTATTTAAGTCATGGAACTTGTGTGGTGCCTGAAACCTCAGAACCTCTGTCAAGCTTCACGCCATCTAGTACAGGGGTGGGCAAAATGCAGCCTGGATGCGGCCTGCCAGACCATTCTATCCAGCCTACGGGGCCCCTAGAAAATTTAGAAAATTAATATTTGTCTGCCCCTGGCTGCCTGTCATGCGGCCCTCGATGGCTTGCCATCCAGGGGGACCCATTTAAGTGCGACACCAGGGGCAGGAAAAAAAAAAACGGGGGTAGGAACGAAAATACCGGGGATCCCGTTTCTGGGGGGACCCATTTAAGCGCAACACCGGGGGTAAGAACCAAATAACCATGGCCCCGGTTTAAGGGGGACCCATTTAAACGCAACACCGGTGTAGGGACCAACAAACGGGGGTAGGAACCCAAAAACCGGGGCCCTGTTTCCGGGGGGACCCATTTAAGAGTGACACCAGGGGCAGGAACCAAAAACAGGGGTCGGAACCAAAAAAACGGGGCCCTGTTTCTGGAGGGACCCATTTAAGAGTGACACTGGGGGTAGGAACAAAAAAACAGGAGTAGGAACCAAAAAAACAGGACACAGTTTCCGGGGGGTCCCATTTGAGTGCGACACCGGGGGTAGGAACAAAAAACGGGGGTAGGAACGAAAAGAACGGGGCCCCGTTTCCAGGGGGACCCATTTAAGCGTGACACCGGGGGTAGGAACCGAAAAACAGGGGTAGGAACAAAAAATCTGGGACCTCATTTCCGGTGGGACCCATTTAAGCGTGACACCGGGGGTAGGAACAAAAAAACCCCAGGACCCCGTTTCCGGGGAGATCCATTTAAGCGCGACGCCGGAGTTAGGAACCAAAAAAACGGGGGAAGGAACCAAAAAAACCAGGGACCCGTTTCCAGGGGGACCCAGTTAAGCGTGACACCAGGGGGTAGGAAACAAAAAAATGGGGTAGGAACCACAAAAAAGAGGCCCCGTTTCCGAAGGGGACCCATTTAAGCGCGACACCAAGGATAGGAATGAACAAAGGGGGTAGGAACCAAAAAACAGGGTCCCCGTTTCCGTGGAGAAACATTTAAGCACGACACCGGGGGTAGGAACCAAAAAGACCGGGGCCACGTTTCCGGGGAACCAAAAAATGGGGATAGGAACCAAAAAACCGGGGCCCTGTTTCCAGGGGGACCCAGTTAAGCGCGAGCCCGGAGTAGAAACTAAAAAAGGGTGTTGGAACCAAAAAACGGGGGCCCCGTTTCCGGGGGGACCCATTTAAGCGCGACAACGGGGGTAGGAACCAAAAAACGCAGGTAGGAAGCAAAAAACAGGGGCCCCATTTCCGGGGGAACCCATTTAAGCGCGGCAGCGGGGGTAGGATCCAAAAACCCGGGGCCCCATTACCGGGAGGACACATTTAAGCGTGACACCGGGGATTGAAACAAAAAAACGGAGGTAGGAAGAAAAAAACCAGGGCCCCGTGTCCGGGGGGGAACCATTGAAGCACGACATGAGGGGTAGGAAGTAAAAAACAGGGGTAGGAACCAAAAAACCGGGGCCCCGTTTTCATGGGGACCCATTTAAACGCGACACCAGGGGTAGGAAGCAAAAACGAGGGGGGTCCCATTTCCGGGGGGACCCAGATAAGCGAGACCCCGGGGTAGAATAAAAAAAAGGGGTGTAGGAACAAAAAAACGGGGACCCCATTTCCGGGGGGGACCCATTTAAGTGGGACACCGGGGGTAGGAAGCAAAAAACGGGGGTAGGAAGCAAAAAAACGGGGTCCCCATTTCCGGGGGGACCCATTTAAGCTCAGAATCGGGGGTAGGAACCAAAAAACAGGGCCCCTTTTCCGGCTGGGAATCATTTAAGCGCGGCACCGGGAGTAGGAACCAAAAAACGGGGGTAGGAACCAAAAAAACAGGGCCCCGTTTCCGGGGATACCCATTTAAGCGCGAGACCGGGGGTAGGAACCAAAAGACGGGCGGAGGAAACCAAAAAATGGGGCCACGTTTCCGGGGGACCCATTTAAGTGCGACACCAGGGGTAGGAATCAAAAAACGGGGTTAGGAACCAAAAAAACAGGGCTCCGTTTCTGGGGGGACCCATTTAAGTGCGACAGCGGGGGTAGGAACCAAAAAAAGGGTGTAGGAACCAAAAAACTGGGGCTCCGTTACTGGGGGAACCTTTAAGCGCGACACCTGTGGTAGGAAGCAAAAAACGGGTAGGAACCAATAAAACCTGGGCACCATTTCCAGCGGGGACCCATTTAAGCGCGTCACCCGGGGTCGGAACCAAAAAATGGGGGTAGGAACCAAAAAACGGGGGCCACGTTTCCGGGTTTCCCATTTAAGCACGACACCGGGGGTAGGCACCAAAGAACGGGGTTGGAACAAAAAAAACGGGGCCCCGTTTCCGGGGCGACTCATTTAAACGCGACACTGGGAGTAGGAACCAAAAAACAGGGGAAGGAACCAAAAAAACGGGGCCCCATTTTGAGGGGGACTCATTTAAGCGCGACACCGGGAGTAGGAACCAAAAAACAGGGGTAGGAACCAAAAAAATGGGGTCCCATTAATGGGGGGACCCATTTGGGCGCGACACCGGGGGGGTAGGAACCAAAAAAAGGGGCCTCGTTTCCGGGGGACCCATTTAAGTGCCACACCGGGGTAGGAACCAAAAAACTGGAGGAGGATCCAAAAAACTGGGGCCCCGTTTGGGGGGGACCCATTTGAGAGCGGCACCGGGGGTAGGAACCAAAAAATGGGGGTAGGAAAAAAAAAAACGGGGCCCTGTTTCCAGGGGGACCCATTTAAGCACGACACCGGGGCAAGGAACCAAAAAACGGATGTAGGAACCAAGAAAACTAGGCCCCGTTACTGTGAGGAACCCAATTTTGCGAGACACCAGGAGTGGGAACCAAAAAACGGGGGTAGGAACGGAAAAAACCGGCCCCCGTTTCCGAGGGGACCCATTTGAGCGCAACACCGGGGGTAGGAACCAAAAAACGGAGGAAGGAACCTAGAAAACGGGGCCCCGTTTCTGGGGGGACCCATTTGAGTGAGACACCGGGGGTAGGAACAAAAAAATGGGGCCCGGTTTCCGGGTGGACCCATTTGAGCATGACACCGGGTGTAAGAACCAAAAAACGGGGGTAGGAACGAAAAAAACAGGGCCCCCGTTTATGGGGAGACACATTTGAGCGCAGCACCGGGGGTAGGAACCAAAAAACGGGGTTAGGAAACAAAAATCAGGGCCATGTTTCCGGGCGGACCCATTTAAGCGCGACACAAGGGGGTAGGAACCAAAAAACGGCGATAGGAACCTAAAAAACGGGGCCTCATTTCTGGGGGGACCAATGTAAGCACGACACCAGGGGTAGGAAGAAAAAACGGGCGTAGGAACCAAAAAAATGGGGCCCCGTTTCTGGGGGGACCAATGTAAGCACGACACCAGGGGTAGGAAGAAAAAACGGGCGTAGGAACCAAAAAACGGGGTTAGGAAACAAAAATCAGGGCCATGTTTCCGGGCGGACCCATTTAAGCGTGACACCGGGGGTAGGAACCAAAATACGGGGCCCTGTTTCCAGGGGGACCCATTTGAGAGTTGCACCGGGGGTAGGAACCAAAAAAACTGGACCCCGTTTCCGGGGGGACCCTTTTAAGCGCAACACCGGGGGGAGGAATTAAAATATGGGGGTAGGAACCAAAAAACGGGCCCCATTTCCGGGGGGACCCATTTAAGCGCGACACCGGGGGTAAGAACAAAAAAACGGGGGTAGGAAGCAAGAAAACAGGACACACTTTTTGGGGGGTCCCATTTGAGCGCGACACCGGGGGGTAGGAACCAAAAAACGGGGGTAGGAAACAAAAGAACGGGGCCACGTTTCCAGAGGGACCCATTTGCGAGCGACACCGGGCGTAGGAACCAAAAAACGGGGTAGGAACAAAAAAAACGGGGCCCCATTTCCTGGGGGAGCCATGTGAGCGCGACCATCGCGGTAGGAACCAAAAAACGAGGGTAGGAACTAAAAAAACGGGGTCCCGTTTCCGGGGGGACTCATTTGATCACGACACCGGGAGTAGGAACAAAAAAACGGGGGTAGGAACCAAAAAAATGGGGCCACGTTTCCGGGCGGACCCATTTGAGCGTGACACCGGGGGTAGGAACTAAAAAACGGTGATAGGAACCTAAAAAAGGGGCCACGTTTCTGGGGGGACCCATGTAAACGCGACAGCGGGGGTAGGAATCAAAAAACGGGGGCAGGAACCAAAAGAACGGGGCTCTGTTTGCAGGGGGACCCATTTACGAGCAACACCGGGGGTAGGAACCAAAAAATGGGGTAGGAACCAAAAAAACGGAGCCCCGTTTCTGGGGGAACCCATTTGAGCACAAGACCGGGGGTAGGAATCAAAAAACAGGGGGTAGGAAACAAAAAAAGGGGCCCCGTTTCCGGGAGGACCCATTTAAGCACGACACTGGGCGTAGGAACCAAAAAACGGGGGTAGGAACCAAATAAATGGGTCCCCGTTCATGGGGGGACCGATTTGGGCATGACACCGGGGGTAGGAACCAGAAAACGGGGGTAGGAAGCAAAAAACGGGGCCCCGTTACCGGGGGGACCCATTTGAGTGCGACACCAGGGAAGGAACAAAAAATCGGGGGCTGGAACCAAAAAACAGGGCCCCGTTACCTGGGGACCCATTTGAGCGCAACACCGGGGGTAGAAAGCAAAAAAAGAGATAGGAACCAAGATAACGGGGCACCGTTTCTGTGGGGACCAATTTGAGCGAGACACCGGGGGTAGGAACCAAAAAACGGGTGTAGGAAGCAAAAATAGGGACCCTGTTTCCGGGGGGACTCATTTCAGCGCGACACTGGGGCTGGAACCAAAAAACGGGGGTGGGAACCAAAAAAACCGGGCCCCCTTTCTAGGGGGACGCATTTAAGCACAACACCGGGGTTAGGGACTAAAAAAAGGGTGTAGGAAGCGAAAATACGGGGCCCCGTTTCCGGCGGGACCCGTGTAAGTGCGACAGCGGGGGTAGGAACCAAAAAACGGGGTTAGGAACCCAAAAAACGGGGCCCCATTTCAGGGGGGACTCATTTAAGCGTGACACTGGGGGTAGGAACCAAAAAACGGAGTTAGGTAAAAAAAACGGGGCCACGTTTCCGGGCGGACCTATTTAAGCGAGACACCGGGGGGGGTAGGAACCAAAAAACGGCGATAAGAACCAACAAAACGGGGCCTCTTTTCTGGGGGGGACCCATGTAAGCGCGACACCGGGGGTAGGTACCAAAAAACAGGGGTAGGGACGGCGTGAAGGACGAGAAAATCCGGGGCCCTTTTTCGGGGGGGACCCGTGTAAGCGCGACACCGGGGGTAGGTACCAAAAAACAGGGGTAGGGACCCAAAAAACGGGGGTAGGAACAAAAAAACGGTGCCCCATTTCCGGGGGGACCCATTTGAGCGTGACACTGGGGGTAGGAACAAATAAACGTGTTCCTACCCCCATGTAATGGTTCCTACCCCTGGTGTCACGATGAATCCCCCCGGAAACGAGGCCCCGTTTTTTTGGTTCCCACCCCCATTTTTTGGTTCCTACCCCCGGTGTCGCGCTTAAATGGGTCCCCCCGGAAATGGGACCCCTTTTTTTTGGTTCCTACCCCTGTTTTTTGGTTCTTACCTCTGGTGTCGCGCTTAAATGGGTCCCCCCGGAAACAGGGCCCCCTTTTTTTGGTTCCTACCCCCGGTGTCGCGCTTAAATGGGTCCCAACGGAAACGGGGCCCCGTTTTTTTGGTTCCTACCACCGTTTTTTGGTTCCTACCACAGGTGTCGCGCTTATATGGGTCCCCCAGGAAACTGCGCCCCGTTTTAATGGTTCCTACCCCCGTTTTTTTGTTCCTACCCCCGGTGTCGCACTTAAATGGGTCCCCCCGGAAACGGGGGCCCCGTTTTTATGGTTCCTACCCCCGTGCTTTGTTTCCTACCCCCGTCGTCGCGCTTAAATGGGTCCCCCCGGAAACGAGGGCCCGTTTTTTTGGTTCCTCCCCCCGTTTTTTGGTTCCTACCCCCGGTGTCACGCTTAAATCGGTCCCCCCTGAAACGGAGTCCCCGTTTTTATGGTTCCTACCCCCGTGCTTTGTTTCCTACCCCCGTCGTCGCGCTTAAATGGGTCCCCCCGGAAACGAGGCCACGTTTGGGACCAGGGGTCCTGTTTTTATGGTTCCTACCCCTCTTTTTTGGTTCCTACCCTCTTTTTTTGGTTCCTACACCCGCTGTCGCGCTTCAATGGGTCCTCCCGGAAACGGAGCACCGTTTTTTTGCTTCCTACCCCCGTTTTTTGGATCCTACCCCCGGTGTCACGCTGAAATGGGTCCCCCCGGAAACGGGGCCCTAGTTTTTTGGTTCCTACACCCTTTTTTTGGTAACTACCCCGCTGCCGCACTTAAATGGTCCGCCCCAGAAACGGGGCCCCGTTTTTTTGGTTCCTGTCCCCGTTTTTTGGTTCCTACCCCCGGTGTCGCGCTTAAATGGGTCCCCCCGGAAACGAGGCCCCGTTTTTTTGATTCCTACCCCCGTTTTTTGGTTCCTAAACCCGGTGACGCGCTTAAATCGATCCTCCGGAATCGGAGCCCCGCTTTTTTGGTTCCTACCCCCGTTTTTTGGTTCCTACCCCCGGTGTCGCTCTTGAATGGGTCCCCCCGGAAACAGGGGTCCCGTTTATATGGTTCCTATCCCAGTTTTCTGGTTCCTACCCCAGGTGGCGCGCTTAAATGGGTCCCCCCGGAAACAGGGCCCCGTTTCTTTGCTTCCTACCTTCGTTTTTTGGTTCCTAGCCCCGGTGTCGCGCTTAAATCGGTCCCCCCGGAAACGGGGCCCCAGTTTTTATGGTTCCTACCCCCCTTTTTTGGTTCCTGCCCCCTGTGTCGCGCTCAAATGGGTCCCCTTGGAAACGGGGCCTGGTTTTTTCATATCTACCCCCTTTTTTTTATACCTACCCACGCTGTCGCGATTAAATTGGTCCCCCCAGAAATTGAGTCTCTTTTTTTTGGTTCCTAACCCCGTTTTTTGGTTCGTACCCCAGCTGTCGCACTTAAATGGGTCCCTACGGAAACGGGGCCATGGCTTTTTGGTTCCTACCCCCATTTTTTGGTTATTACCCCAGCTGTCGCGCTTAAATGGGTCCCCCCGGCAACGGAATCCGGTTTTTTTGGTTCCTAACCCCGTTTTTTGGTTCGTAAGCCCGGTGTAGCACTTCAATAGGTCCCCGGGGAAACAGGGCCCCGTTTTTTTGGTTCCTACCCCCGTTTTATGGTTCCTACCCCCGCTGTCGCACTTAAATGGGTCCCCCCCGAAACGGAGTCCAGTATTTTTGGTTCCTGCCACCCGTTCCACGCTCAAATGGGTCTCCCTGGAAACGGGACCCCGTTTTTTGGTTCCTAACCCCGGTGTCACGCTTAAATGGGTCCCCCCGGAAACGAGGCCACGTTTTTTTGGTTCCGACCCTCGTTTTTTGGTTCCAACCCCTGGTGTGGCGCTTAAATGGGTCCCCCCGGAAACGAGGCCCCATTTTTTGGTTCCTTCCCCCCGGTGAGGTGCTTAAATAGCTCCCCGCTGAACCGAGGCCCAGTTTTTTTGGTTCCTACCCCCGGTGTGGCGCTTAAATGGGTCCCCCCGGAAACGAGGCCCCGTTTTTATGGTTCCTACCCCCGCTTTTTTGGTTCCTACCCCCGGTGTACTACTTAAATGGGTCCCCCCTGAAACGGAGTCCAGTATTTATGGTTCCTGCCTTCCGTTCCGCGCTCAAATGGGTCTCCACGGAAACGGGAACCCGTTTTTTGGTTCCTAACCTCGGTGTCGCGCTTATATCGGTCCCACCGGAAATGGTGGCCCCGTTTTTATGGTTCCTACCCCCGTTTTTTGGTTCCTACCCCCGTGTAGCTCTTAAATGGTTCCCCCCTGAAACGGGGCCCTGGTTTTTTGGTTCCTACCACCGTTTTTTGGTTCCTACTCCCTCTGTCACGCTTAACGCGCTTAAATGGGTCCCCCCGGCAACGAGGGCCCCTTTTTTTGGTTCCTACCCCCGTTTTTTGGTTCCTACCCCCAAAGTCGCGCTAAAATGGCTCCCCCGGAAATGGAGTCCCGTTTTTTTGGCTCCTAACCCGGTTTTTTGGTTCCTACCCCCGGTGTCGCGCTTAAATGGGTCCCCCCGGAAACGAGGGCCCCTTTTTTTGGTTCCTACCCCCGTTTTTTCGTTCCTACCCCCGGTGTCGCGCTTAAATGGGTCCCCCCGGAAACGAGGGCCCCTTTTTTTGGTTCCTACCCCCGTTTTTTCGTTCCTACCCCCGGTGTCGCGCTTAAATGGGTCCCCCCGGAAACGAGGGCCCCTTTTTTTGGTTCCTACCCCCGTTTTTTCGTTCCTACCCCCGGTGTCGCGCTTAAATGGGTCCCCCCGGAAACGAGGGCCCCTTTTTTTGGTTCCTACCCCCGTTTTTTCGTTCCTACCCCCGGTGTCGCGCTTAAATGGGTCCCCCCGGAAACGAGGGCCCCTTTTTTTGGTTCCTACCCCCGTTTTTTCGTTCCTACCCCCGGTGTCGCGCTTAAATGGGTCCCCCCGGAAACGAGGGCCCCTTTTTTTGGTTCCTACCCCCGTTTTTTCGTTCCTACCCCCGGTGTCGCGCTTAAATGGGTCCCCCCGGAAACGAGGGCCCCTTTTTTTGGTTCCTACCCCCGTTTTTTCGTTCCTACCCCCGGTGTCGCGCTTAAATGGGTCCCCCCGGAAACGAGGGCCCCTTTTTTTGGTTCCTACCCCCGTTTTTTCGTTCCTACCCCCGGTGTCGCGCTTAAATGGGTCCCCCCGGAAACGAGGGCCCCTTTTTTTGGTTCCTACCCCCGTTTTTTCGTTCCTACCCCCGGTGTCGCGCTTAAATGGGTCCCCCCGGAAACGAGGGCCCCTTTTTTTGGTTCCTACCCCCGTTTTTTCGTTCCTACCCCCGGTGTCGCGCTTAAATGGGTCCCCCCGGAAACGAGGGCCCCTTTTTTTGGTTCCTACCCCCGTTTTTTCGTTCCTACCCCCGGTGTCGCGCTTAAATGGGTCCCCCCGGAAACGAGGGCCCCTTTTTTTGGTTCCTACCCCCGTTTTTTCGTTCCTACCCCCGGTGTCGCGCTTAAATGGGTCCCCCCGGAAACGAGGGCCCCTTTTTTTGGTTCCTACCCCCGTTTTTTCGTTCCTACCCCCGGTGTCGCGCTTAAATGGGTCCCCCCGGAAACGAGGGCCCCTTTTTTTGGTTCCTACCCCCGTTTTTTCGTTCCTACCCCCGGTGTCGCGCTTAAATGGGTCCCCCCGGAAACGAGGGCCCCTTTTTTTGGTTCCTACCCCCGTTTTTTCGTTCCTACCCCCGGTGTCGCGCTTAAATGGGTCCCCCCGGAAACGAGGGCCCCTTTTTTTGGTTCCTACCCCCGTTTTTTCGTTCCTACCCCCGGTGTCGCGCTTAAATGGGTCCCCCCGGAAACGAGGGCCCCTTTTTTTGGTTCCTACCCCCGTTTTTTCGTTCCTACCCCCGGTGTCGCGCTTAAATGGGTCCCCCCGGAAACGAGGGCCCCTTTTTTTGGTTCCTACCCCCGTTTTTTCGTTCCTACCCCAGGTGTTGCACTTATATGGGTCCCCCGGAAACGGTGCCCCATTTTTTTGTTTTCTACCCCCGTTTTTTGGTTCCTAACTCCGGTGTCACGCTTAAATCGGTCCCCCTAGAAAAGGTTTCCTGTTTTTTTGCTTGCTACCCCCATGTTTTGGTTCCTACTCCCGCTGTCGCGCTTAAATGGGTCCCCCCGGAATCGGAGCCCCGTTTTTTCAGTTCCAACTCCGTTTTTTGGTTCCTACCCTTGGTGTCGCGATTAAATGGGACCCCCGGAAACATGGCCCCGTTTTTATGGTTCCTAACCCCGTTTTTTATTTTCCTACACCAGGTGATGCGCTTAAATGGGTCCCCCAGGAAACAGGTCCCCGTTTTTTGGTTCCTACCCCCGGT
>NW_005842297.1:1689874-1690944 GCF_000455745.1 Alligator sinensis | reverse complement strand
GGCAAGGGGGCTGGGATACATGACTAATGAGTAATATTTTTTACAAGATAAGTATGGCAGTAAATGCCCTAGCATAGATGTAGTTTTAGAGCTAGAAGCCTTTTTTGGGGGTAAAACTTATTTTGCTTTGTTAAGGCAGAATAAGTTATACCCATAATTAAGATAGCAAAACTTAAACATGTAGACAATGTCTCGGTGAGTTTAATCAATGTAGTTTATCAAAGGGAAAAACATTCACAGATAACTTGATCACGATCTACTGAGACCTACAGTGGGAGAAGACCTCCGATACGTGGCAGAGTACAAACACGTCGCCGCTACAGAAGTAACCCAAGCTCTTACCCAGGTTGTGCCCTGAACTATTCACACACAAACTCTGACACGGGTGAGCAGGTTTTTCAAACCCCGAGTAGCTGCCCTACATGCCACGGCATTGAGTCTGGATTCCTCTTCCCAGCAGGCTACGAACTTTGCTGGGCGTAAAGGAAAAAAATTTCCAACAGGGAACCAGAGGGACATGTGCAGCAGGGTAAATAACCAGTATTAGTATTTATCCAGAACAATATCGCCCGCCCTCTAAATGCGGTCAGTTTTCTAGCACTAAATGTTAAATCCGGATTTGCTGGATCCTGGACGGGACAGGACCGACACCGCCATGACCCGGGCGCGGCCGCCCGCCGATGCCATTCCTGTTCCGCGGGAAGCTCGGAGCGGAGGTTTCGGGGCAACGAGAACAAAGGGCCGAGCCCAGCTCATCCCCACGGGACAAAGCGCCGGGAAGCAGCGGCGTTTTCTCCCGCGCGCTCATTTATCCCGAATCAGGCCGGGCAGAAGAACGCCGGGCCAGCTCCCCCCGCGGAGCCGCTCCCCCGGGCCGGGGGCAGGGGGCAGGGGCGGCCTCCCCGCGCCCGGCCCCGCCCCGCCCGTGCGCCCGGAGGACTACACCTCCCAGCAAGCCCCGCGCCATGACGTCCCGGGGTGTGAGAACCGCACCTCAGCCACGGGCTGCCCCTTCCCCCCGCGCCGCCAAGTGGTTCCCTCCTAGGGAACGGCAGGAAGGCGCCACACCC
>NW_005842297.1:1686189-1689399 GCF_000455745.1 Alligator sinensis | reverse complement strand
CGGAGGGGCCGGGGGAGGGCGGGATGCGGCCCCGGGCCGGGGACACGCATGAAATCCGGTGGAAATGTCACGTTGGGATGGCAGGGAGGAGGCTGCGGATGTTGCGCAAGACTCAGGGGCGCCGGGAGCTGCTCAGGTCGGAGCCGGGAAGAGGAAGTGGACTTTGGGAAAGGGCTACTTCACCCTGGCGGGTGGGAGACGGGAAAATGCCGGGTCCTGAGTGAGCCCGGCCCTGAGAACTGGCAAGGGGGGAAGGAAGGAAGAAAGGAAAGTGAGTCTGGTTTGAAGTGCCGCGTCTGAGCTGGCTTCATTGGAAATCGCGGCGTGTGCGGTGCTGTCACAAGGGAGCTGGCGTGGTTGAGGAGGCTGCTTTTGGTTTGGCTCTTCTTTTCTTTCTTTTTTTCTTTGCTGTGAAACATAAAGCCATCTTTCAAGTGAGGGCTGACTGCTTGTCCCGCTCGGCCCTGTCGTTGTTCTTCTGCACCAAGTATAGAAAGTCTTGTATTGCTCTGGAAATGGAAAGCATGTCAACTGCCCCAGAAAACAGGGCTGAGTTTAGTCTCTTCGCAAAGCGTGCACGCGGCTGGACAGTGTTATATTTTAATCAATTTTTAAAAATGGTGCTTACAATGATGGTCTGAAAGCTTAGAATTTTTTAATGCTTTTCAGCACCTTTTTTGCAGTCTGGTCCGTTTGCCACTAACATTGTTAATATCGAGCTTGCGAGCAGCGGCAGGGCCGAGAACACTTCTGAAATCAGGGGAAAGTGTTTGCGTTTCCTTTTTTGTAGTTCTGTAAGGGCAGATATATTGCCTAAAATGATGTGTGCTTGCTCGTGTGTGCTCGCTCGCTCTCTCTCTCTCTCTCTCTCTCTCTCTCTCTCTCCTTTTATTAAAAAACAAACAAAAAAAAACCTCTGTTCAAAGTTTCTGCTGCCTTTTTAACGTATTTGTGGAGCTCTTTCGCTCACTTCCAGTTCTGAATAACGAGCCAAAGGAAAGCTGCAGGACCCAGAATGCCTTAGTTATTTTACTCTAGTACTCTACTAGAAAAGAGTCTTTTTCTTTGAGTGTTTATTGTAGAAGCAGACATAAAGCAGTTTTAGACATGGCTTGCCACTGTAAAGTAACTGTTTTGTTTTTTTTTTGATGTGTGCTTTACGTAGCCACTCAAGCTCTGATACTGAGAATGGAAGAAGGGTGAAGACAAGGTGGTGAGAGAAATAGTTTCGGTCTCTTGGGTCATTCTCTTTAAAACCTTGTAGGGGTGTCTTGTCTCTTTTGGGAGCAACATCTTCTCATTTATGTATTGGGTGTGCTGCTACTGCTAAGCAGTGGCAAGTTTGTGAAAAAGGAATTGCTGTTACTCATCACTCCACTTCCAAGCCAAAGTGGAATCTAAAATTAGAAATAGAGCGGTGGCTGAATGCAACAGAAAACAATTCCTTTATTTTTTCATCTTATATCTTGCCATATAGTGTGTGTGTGTGTGTGTGTGTGGGGGGGGAATTACATTTTTTCAGTATGGCTTAAAAATACTTAGTGCTCTTATAGACGTCCTGGTGCTTTGTAGCATTTGTTGGGAAGAGGAATTAAAGAAGCAGCTGTAGCTTCATGGATTTAACTCAAAGCTAAAGAAGTGTTAATACATTTGACATCTATGTAATAATGTTATTGATTGATTGATTTTTTTTTTTGGGGGGGGGGGTGTTGATCTTTCCCAGCGGTTTTTTTTTTGTTTTTTTTTTTTGGGGGGGGGGGTGTTGATCTTTCCCAGTGGGATGGGTTTTCAATCTCATTTACTGCAGGGTAGGTAGCATACTAAAGATGGCTGGTTTACCCAGGGTAAAAAGAGTATCAGACCTTGAGGCAGACCAAGGCAATGATGGGAAAAGTGGATGTGGAAGGGATAGGTGGAAGGAGATTGCACGAGAGATTGAAATGGAAGACTTTAGTTAAGGCAGTTGTAGGCCTCCTGAGGCCCCAGGCAGGGGTGGGGGTTGGGGAGCGGGGGGACACAAGGAATGCATGCAAGGTATATAATCCAGCTACCATTACCATTGGCTAGTTTTTCACAAAGTGGGTGGCATGGCCAGAGGCTGCTCCCCCTGCTCCATGCTCCAGTGGGGAGAGAGGGGAAAACCCTGGTAGGGGCTGCCCTCTTTCTTCCCTGCTCAATCAAGGAGCCAGGTGGGATGGGGGTCAGAAGCGTGGCAGTCATGTATCCCTGTTTCCCCCCCGGCCCCCATAACGCAGACCCAGACTGGGGTCCCATGGGCCATGGAGGCCTCCCTCCCTCCCCTGAGCCTGCTCGCCCATGCCCCCACCCCTTCCACTTCAGCAGGGGAAAAGTCTGGCAGGGGATCCATCCCAACTGGGTTTCCTGCCCCCACCCCCTTGTCAGCCAGTCCTCACTGCTGTAGTTAGAGAGTGGAGGGGTGGAGCCAACCCTGCTCTGGGGAGCAGACAGCCCAGCCCAGCCCAGCCCACAGCTGCAAAGCTTTCTGAGATAGTGTGGTACTCTGATTTAACTTGAACCAGGAAGGAGTCTGGGACAAAAGTTCCATAAAATGGTTTGACATAAATCAGTTAAGTCCGATACTACATTTAACCACTTTTATCTTAAACCAGTTTCAGCCATTTTGAAACTCTTTTTTGTGTACTAAACTTCAGTTCTGTTACAGGTTGAAACCAGTTACTGATGACTCAAACTGGTTTATGTGTAATGTCTGTCCGTAGCCATATACCCTAAGAGTTTGGGGGTAGTGCTATTTCACGACTTCATGGCACTATAGCTTATACCAGCAAAAGAGATCTTTGGCCAGTATTTCTAGTATTAAACCAGTTCCTTGAACAGAATTACCCATAATATTAAGGATTTTCTTTTATGGTATAAACTGCATCTATGTTAGGCTTAATGATTGTTTTTTGGACTCCTAACGGATATAGCTATGCTAGTAAGATTTATGAGACTAGAACAATTCTCAGTGGGCTGCTGCTGGTCTGGCCCCCATCCTGAATGTTAGAAGCTTTAAATTAGTGCAGTTCATATATGTATAGGCTGAAGGTCAGACTTCACATAGCAGTGCGAACAATATTTTTCATAACTTGTGGGTTATCATGGAAAGACCTTAAACATAGGAATTCTGTTCTGGTATTTTCGTTTCTATGCAAGTACATAACTTAGAGATTTTCTATTGATTTACCATGC
>NW_005842297.1:1681699-1686158 GCF_000455745.1 Alligator sinensis | reverse complement strand
CGCTGGCAAAAGAGTGTGTTTATTTGGAGTATTTTTTGTGCTATTAGCTTACGTTGCCATAGTTGTTGGATCATATGACTAAATTAAAAATAACTATTGAAATATGAATAAACGGATTTTATTCTTAGTATGGCAGTTATTATATTAAACACTTTCAGTGTGTGTCAGTTTGTCACTTTAGCATTGGATCACATATCTTGCTATGTTACTGTTACAATGCTAATAGAAATTTTAAAGTAAATACTATAAAAGTAAAAAGTTATTTACTGAAACATCTGTAAGTGAAATATCATGAGCTCTGTGCAGGTGGCTACTGTGCCTACACAAAGCTCCTTGAAGGTTTGAGGTTCTTTGTGGAAGATGAAAGAAAATAAAATGACCCTGACTCTAATGTTGCATGTTGATGAAAATAAGTTGTTCAAATCAAATATGTACTTTTTATTAGTTGCTGTTTTTTACAAGATAAGATGTTCCATGAAGTAGGATTAGTAATCATTACTACTACAAGTTCAAAGAGCTTATCTTCGGCATAGGACCAGATTCTGCCCCGTCTTATATTTTGTGTACTAAATTGTTTGAGATTTCTTAGGCTGTAAATCAGGGGTTGGCAACATTTTTAGGCAGTGTCAAAAACACCTGCAGCCTTGACTTGGAAGATGTTGGCATGCCCAGAGTGGGTGGTGGGAAAACTGTGAGGGGCTCGATCCTTGTTATGGCAGCTCAGTTCCAGCCATTTTACTGCTGTCTTCCCTGAGGCATGTGTGCTAAGCAAAGTGCCTTTGCGTGCCACATTCTGGCATGTGTACCAGGGGCTTGCCTACGCCTGCTGTAAAGTATTGAAGAGTTTGGCATGACATATTCTCAGTTTAAAAAATAGTTAAGTGGGTGTTTGATTTGAAATTAAGTTCGTATTTTAAACCCGTTAAAATTAGATCCTAGTGCTACACCTGCCCCCTAGTTTCATTATTCTTGTCTTTAAGTTTCTTCTTCCTTATTGCTTTTGTTAAAGGCCTATAATTTTGCCCCTTTCGTTTAAGGGTAACAGTGAAACATGCAGTATATGGTGCTTTACCTAGATTGTTTTTCAAGTCATTACTGTATGTGGAAAATTAGAAAGAAATCTAGGATATTTTGGGAAAAGTAGATGTCATATATTCAGATTAAAATATATAGAGTTTTCTGAGCAAGTTGCTATGAAGAATACGAGAATGAATTAGGGTTGTATATTTAGCAGTATTATACGAATTAATTACTACTTAAATACTTGAACATTCTTAATTGTGGTAAAAAAAATACTGCAAGTAATGTTTCCAGGCCAGTATGTTCATAGTTGAATACACAGGCACCTAAGAAAGTTGTAGTTATACATCTTTATAAATGGTGGGTTTTTATGTGATAAGTAAAATTGATGTTGTGTGTGTGTCAGGTGTTATTTTTTGTTTTTCCTCTCCTTCCAGAGTTACAAAACTGTTTTGATTCTAACAAGAATTTGACTCTTTTTAAATATGTTCTTTTAGGAACTTTTTTTAAAGTGATGACAATTTCAAAGATTAATTCTTTCTGAGAAAATTTCAGACTTATAGTATTTCAGGTGAAATATGAATGCCCACATCTGTTTTTTCTCATGTAAGATGGTATAAAATAATATATTGTATTTTCAGTGTGTTAAGGCTAGTTGGATGTAGCAGGGGAAGACTTTGACAGAAGAAGGGAACCAAAAAATAGATTGACTCTTTCTTCCATGGCACTTCAAGAATGGTTGTTAGTACCTGTAAGCATAACAAGATATGTGGTAATTTTTGTATTTTAAACTAATTGGTTATAACAACCTCTTTAGTATCAAGGAAGTCATGAAAACAAATAGTCTAAATCTGTTAAGGTATTAAGAACTTGCATGGAAGGTCTTGATAATCTTGCAGAGCTAATTGCATTCCTGATAATTTCTGTGAAACTTTTACAGTTGTAATAATAAGCTATATGTAGTTATTCAAAATATTGTATAGTTACTGTCTAAATTAGAAAGGCTGAAATAAACCTAACTTGACAGTTGAGTCATACGAAAGGACCTGTCTTCAAGAGTTTCTCCAAACTCCTACTCTTGAGGCGGTTTAAAACCATATAACTACATTGGACCCTGTAATCTGGCTGATTTAATATAGGCTTTCAAAAGGCAGGAAAGTCCGCTTCTGTAATAAAATTCAACTGGCTTGATATTTTTAGTTTTTAAGCATGATTACTACTAACTTCTTTAAAAAACAAACAAACAAAAAAACGGGAAATAAAGGAAAACATTCCTGTCAAGGCTCTTTATATCTTGACATTTTAAAATTATAATTAATAGGTAATGTTTAGCTAAAGGTCCATTATGAACAATTTTAATAATACAGGCCAGTCATAATGTGACTGTCATAAAAGCTTAACTTACTATGCTGGTAAGAGAACTCTTTACTTCTGGCTGGAATGGCATGGCTAAATAATAGTTTTGATGCATCTTATGTTAGATGCTACTGAAACTTGGTGAAATGCTGTTTACTTAATGTTGGCTGTATATTTATATAAGTCGCAATAGGCAACCATTTCATTTAAATATTTTGCCTTTTTTGTCCAATTAGAAAGCAATCCAATGCTGTTGTTATTTTTCAAAGACGGGTATAATTTTTATAGGGGCTGGTTGAATGTGGGAAGGAAGATCTTTTTCCATTGCTACTACCCCCCACCTTTTCTGCTTACAGAAAAACAGTGCATGAACTGAACTAAGTTGATGATGATTTTATGTTCTCGGGTCAAAAAATCAATTATTTTCGAGAAGAAAAATTTTAGTAGATCTCTTGGGTAATACTTTGTTGCATACCTGAAACAAGAATATATTATTTGGATTTTGTATGCAGTAAGATTTGGTGCTCTGAACAAGTCTTATGATAGTACTGAGTTTGCTGGATAAATGACAGATTTGTGGACTGACTTGGCATGAAGCGTATACCAAAGTGCTTGGATAATTTTAGCTTACGTGTGAGATAAATATACCATGTTTGTATGCCAGCAACATTTTATTTAGGTACATAGCAGTACAGAAAAATTAAAAAGAATCATTAATTTGTCATAAACTATATAGCCCTTGTTGAACAACTGTTCTTGGTCATCTTTTTCTTCCAGGATTGGGGATGCTGAGTGTGGTTTTACCTGTTGTGTAGATGGGGAGTTTTGGTTTAGAGGCTATAGCAGTAATGCCTGATTTGATGCTGCCATGTTCTGCTTTTGTTAAGATGCATTAATTAGAGGAAAAGGCCAAATTACAGCAATAGCTTGAGTACAGGTTTGCTGAGCCCTTCTGTCATTCAGCTTTCAACTTGTTTTTGTTGTTGTAGAACGACCAGAATGCTGAATACTTGCTTAATAATAAAGTAATTTGGCCATTCTGACACTTCTGTGGGGCAATTACCACTCTTATCTCAGAGTAGGTTTTTGAGCTGGAAACTTGCTGTAACTACTTTGGGAGGGAGAAAATGTTTACACAACCAAAAAGACAAACTGAAACACCAAGCCTTCCAGGGGCAACATATAAGGGTAAGCAAAGGTATGAGTGGACTATGTGGCTTTTGGGAAACTTTCTCCGTATCTGTCCCTTTTGTGCTACAAATTAATTTAACTTTTTTCTAATATAATCTTATTGGTATTAATAAATTGGTAGAAATGTTTACAGCCTGAATTACTGTTGCGGAAAACTCTCTTTTGAAAGATAAGCCCAAAGGAGTTGTTACCAGCGAGTTGTAAACTGAAGGGATCCAGTGTGGTTCACAGCTTTTTAATAAGGAAAAACACCTGATTGCATAGGACGGCTGTTATGTGGGAGAACAACATGAAATGGCATGTTGTCGGATTAAGAGAACTATTATAGAAAATGACAACCTAGATGCAGGTTGTCTCATCCAGGAAGACATGTATGGATGTTTGGCATCTTCAAAGAATGGTTTAAAAACAAATCAATAATTGTATGGTCAAATTTTTGTTTCCTCAGTAGTCTAAGTTTTTCGTCCTTTTTTGTGGGGAGTGATGTTGGGTTACATCTTTGAGTGTTTAACTGATACTTTAAAGTAGGCTTGAAGGATGGAAAGTGATAGTTCGTCTTGCAGAATTTCTTCACTATAATTTCCCTGATGTGTTGACTGAACACTTTGGGCAAAGAAAAACTGAAATCTGAAGTTTGCTGGAATAAATACAATAAATAGCGGGTACGTGGGTTAGATGCTTCTGCTTTAAGAGTGGGGTAGGCTAGCATAGGACAGTGTAGCAAGCTTGCGTGACCATGATTTATGCTGCTTTTGTGGTTCAGGAGGACCTCGGTTTCTGGATATCAACATGGCATTTTACATAGTTGAACTTTAAGTATCTTTTTCAATGGTGAATAGCTAAGTTTATGGATGAGCTAATATGAATAGAATAGAGAATTCATGGTTCAGCA
>NW_005842297.1:1646326-1681581 GCF_000455745.1 Alligator sinensis | reverse complement strand
ATGGTATCTAGAATATGGTATATGTAACCTGCACGTGGGTGTAGAGAGAACTTCTCTGTAGTGTGGTAAGTGTCTGTCATTCCCTTGCTTCACAGCTTTTGCTAGTTGTCTGTAGAGGCCAGGAAAGTTCTCTCCCATTTCCTCCTACATAGCAACCCCTTGATGAATGCTCCTGGCTTCTGCAAGGCTTAACAAACAAACAAACAAAAACAACTTTCCTACCAGCTCCTTCCTGTGCTTTCTGTCTGAGAGACTAATCACTAAATAGCCTAGTTGGGTGGAGTGCCTCCTTTTGTGTCCAGTCTTGTTCAGCAGCTGTTGGAGGCAGAGCTTTCCTCTGCCTTGGAAGTCTCTTTCTCTCTCCTGTAGTGATATCCCTGGGTATAATTGGTTCTCATTTTGTTTTGGTTAGCCTAAGTAAGAACAGAGTATGGACTGCCTTTTATAAGAGCCTCTGAAGCTGAGGGACTCTGAGATGCAGTTGATCCGACCAAGTGCTCTCCATTCTTTGACTCTAGAGAAGCTGTTTTTTTAACTCTCTTTTTTTTGATGCTCTCTTTGTTAGGGTTGGCCAGTCTGTCTCACTTCTTTGGCTTAGTTTTGTGGGTTGAAGGTTGATTGACAGCTATTTAGACAGGGACTTGACTTTTGTGGTTTTTGGGTCAACCTCAAGTCTCTGAAAGATCTCTTTCAGGAGACCATGCAATATTTGTAGGATACTTTCTTGTGGGCTGTCACTGAAGAGGCAAATCCTTTCCCCTGAATCAATCCATCCCCTCCCTTTTATGGGAATGATTGTATGCATTTGAGTAGGTAGCCATCTTGAAAGGGCTTAGTAGACGGACCTTTCCAACCATGAGTTAAAAACAGCCCTGTGGTGTTCGGTTGTCTCTCCTTACGTGGGTGTGATTTGCATGCAGCTAGGCAGGTGGTTGTCTTGGAGGGGTATAGTAGACAGTCCTTTCCAACCATGAGTAAGAAGCTGCTTTGGTGTTGATGCAGATATGCGGTGTTAACCTTCCATGGCACATGTCTTTAATGCTTTTTGTTGGACACATCTGTCCTTGGGTAATTGTGTTCCTGGCTGCAGGTTATTATACAAACTTCCTGTCCCTAGTGCTCAAAGAAATTGCTATGTTGGAGTTGTGTGACCCGGTGGTGACTAATTTATTCCTGAGTTGTCTGAGCAGTACTTCCTTCTGTCTAATTCTGCCCTGCATGTGTTTCACTTGTCCTGTAATTGTTCATCATGCTGGAATTTTTTTCTTTCCTGGGTACTAATGGATGTGGTCTACGTGAGAGATGTGAACGTGTTGAATCTGCATGTGTGAATGCAAAGTTACTTTCTGTTGCGTTTGCTAATGGCAATGAATATAGAGAGTAAAACTATTTATTTTCAATACATTCATTGCTTTTGTGGCTGGAGTCATTTATATATGACTGTTTTGGGACAAACTGGCAATGATAATGGGATCCCATGAGCAGGGTATGCATTATTAAATCAATCTTAAGAATTTGTTTTAATTGTAAGCACTTGAAATCTCTTGGAACCTAAAATGGCTGCCTATATTGGAACCAGTGGGCCTTACGATAGCACCCTGGAGAACTGGCCTATGTATATAGTGGCTGGAGCAGTTTTTGAAGTAAATGAAATTCCCCCACAGAAACGTGTAGCTGCATTACTCAGTTTAATGAAAGGAAAAACATATAGTTTACTGTGTATCCTGCTCACCCTATAAAAGCTAGCAAGCAAAACTGAAAATTGTTGAAAGGCATCTGGCACCTAAGACATTAGTTATTGTAGAAAAATTCAGGTTTCATAAAATAAATCAACTTGAAGGTGAATCTACTTCCTCTTTTTTGACAGATTTACACAAATTGTGAGAACATTGCAGTTTTGAGGATGGAATTAATGAGGCCCTTGGAGACCGATTTGTTTGTGGGCTACTTATTGAAGCCGTACAGAAGAAACATGTAGCAGAGGAAGACCTCATTTTTAAACATGGTGTTGAGATTGGAATAGCTATGGAAACTTCAGCAAAGGATGCCTTAGTACTGCATGGAGGAGCGCCTATGGAAATAGAAATGAATGAATTATTAAATATGCAATGGGCAGGCAGCAGCTTTATGTGCTCTAGGCGTGTAGAGGTTCTATCATCCTAGCTAATTGCTGGTTTAAAGAACTCTACTGCCAAAGCTGCAGTTAAAAAGGACATGTCCAGGCAGTGTGCCATGCTAAGAGAAATAAAGAAGAGAGTGCAGTAAGGTATAGAAAAGGGAATAAAAAGGTATACGTAATGCAGAGGGACAGTGGTAATACGGGTAGTGAGAGTGAAGCGGCTAGTTCTGGGTTTATATCTTGTGATCAAGAGTGATGAATCACCGTTCTGGCTGAACCCTGAGTTGCTGGGAAACCCATAAAATGGAGCTGGATACCCTGCATGTTATCTCGTATTTAAAATATGAACAAAACTTAAAAAAATATGAGATTAAAGGAGATCCTGGGGTTGTTAAAACATACACGAGAGAGAAGATCATGCTAAACAGGGTGATGTCAGTACTGTAGAATATTCCTAAATGCCACCAAATTGACCAGTTTGAGAGACAGGAGTGACTGCCGAACAGAGTACAGAAGCAAAAGTTTGGGCTCCACTAGTTGTTCAGCCATCAGCTTTGTAATCTACAGTGATATCTAGTAATGCTACACCAGAAAGAAGCAATGCTGACTAGTCAGGATCTAATAGTACTGAGCAACCTACATCTAATGAGGAAGTGTCTGAATCTGACATAGTGAAGGAAGGCCGTGTCCTCAGGACTGTGTTCAAGGGGGTGGTAGCCACTACTCAGAAAGGAAACTTGAACATGAACCTGACATAGTAGTTGGTTACAGCACATTTTCTGGAAGCAGTCAAGAAGGTGATTGGCCTTATCCAGAAAGGAAGTGCAGTGCACAAACTGTAAGTTTCTCAGGTGCCTTATGTCACTGTCATATCAGAAGCAGGCTGGGACTCGATGTGAGAAATGTGAATGTGCTGGATCCGCATGTATGAATCTAAAGTTAATTTCTTTTGAATCTGCTAGTGGCAATAAATGTAGACTTTTACTTTACATTCACAATACGTTCTGTGCTTGCAAATTTGGCTGCGGTCTTTTCCATTCTTGTGTTCGGAGTCATTTTGTCCCAGAGCCCTGGGGCAAATGTAATAGTCTGTTCCCTGTTTAATACTGAATCAGTCCAAATTGGCAGTTATGAAATTCAGTAGAGAAATTGATGTTTTGATTGACTTGTGTGTTTTGAGTGAAATGGATAACAGATAAGTTAATGTAATACTTCAGTAGTATATCAGTGGTGCATTTATACCTTTTATGGGCCTTTTTACATGTGCTCCGGGGGTGGGTGCTTTAATTAGCGTGACTGTCAGAGCTGTTCTAATTAAAGTGCCCACAGTGTCTTGTGCATCAGTGCCCCTATGCTTCAAAATACCGGTGGGGGTGCTTTAAAGCTCATCAAACGAACTTGAGTTAAAACACCCCCACCGCCATTTTGAAGCACAGGCTGACTGGAGCATGCTAATTGGCACGGTCCAGCAGACTCGATTAATAGTCAGTTTCGACGCGCTGTAATTACAGTGCATCAGAGCAGCTTCCCCACATATGTACAGGTACTTTATATGTGTATGTTTTCAATATATAGTCCTATATTGCTCTTTGGCACGTTTATACAAAGCATAAGTTAAAGGCTTTTTCATGTTGTCCCACTTTCTGCTTCAGCCTGTTTCTAAATTTTCTCCTTAACTGGCCCACTAATATTTCTGTCACCTTCTCATGTACAAGGCTTAAAGTTTACTAGGCAACTGATAACTAAAAGTCAAGTAAACTGAAAAGAGTTCCAGTATCCAGCAAGGACATTTAAATGAGAACTCTCTGCCCTGAAAAAAGGAAGACGCTGGAATTTGTCCTAGAGTGTTGTCCCAAACCCTGCTCTGAAATGATACCTTGTATAGCCTCAAGCAGGCATATCCTGAATGTGAAGCCTTCTAACCCTCTGGTTGTTGGAAGAGAGAAGAATATTTCTCTTTATTGCTCTCCTTATACCCAAAGACTCATGTTTTATTAACTTATTCAAAAGACATACTGTGAACCCTACAAGGAGAGGCTAAGGGACCTGAACCTGTTCAGCCTCCACAAGAGAAGGCTGAGGGGGGATCTTGTGGCCTGTTACAAACTAGTCAGAGGGGACCAGAGGCATTGGGGGAGTCCCTGTTCCCCCAAGCACTCCCAGGAATGACTAGAAATAACAGTCACAAGCTGGTAGGGGGTAGATTCAGGCTAGGTATCAGGAGGCGCTACTTCACTGTCAGGGCAGCTAGGATCTGGAACCAACTTCCAAGAGAAGTGGTGCTGGCTCCTACCCTGGGGGTCTTTAAAAGGAGGCTGGATGAACACCTTGCTGGGGTCGTTTGACCCGAGTACTTTTTCCTGCCATGGCAGGGGGTTGGACTTGATGATCTACTCAGGTCCCTTCTGACCCTACCAACTATGAAACTATGAACCAACTTGAAAATTCAGATTTCAATGTACTGCCAATACCTTGAAGTCCAGATTCCTTTTTTTATTTGAAAACATACCATATTTTTTCCAAATATGATGCATTTAGCCTTTTCTACTAATTAGAAACCAACTTTGTCAATTTTTCAGATGTAGGACATCCTATTCCTAAACCATTGCAGCCCAGATGCCTTCCCATTCTTTTTCATAAAACCTTCAGTGAAGGAAATTCTTCAACCTTTTGCCATTTTCACAGTCTTCTGATCATTAGGAAGAGTTTGTTTGTGTGTTTGTTTTCTTTTCTGAGGTTTGATCAAAATTTGCTTTGCTGCAGTTGTAACCCATTGCTTCGTGTCTTGGCCAAAGTACCAGGGAGAACACTTTCTCCCTCTTGGTTTCATGGCGGCCTTTCAGATGTTTAAAAGCTTCTATCTTATCCATCCCTGTCCTAGTCTCCACTCCCCCAGTTTCCTTTCATTCAAACTTAAAACACAAATAGTTTGTTCTACCTTTTTTTGTACGGCTTTCATTCCAACCCATTTTTCTTTGTCACTTGCCTTTGGATCCTCTCCGCTTTCTCAGAACTTAGATCTGCATGTAGTGTTAGTGCTGGGGCCTCATCATTTCCAAGTAGAGTGGTACAAGATGCTTTCCATGAGTTGCCTACAATATCCCTGTTAAATCAGTCCCAAATTACATTTTCGCTTTTTGTGACAGCAGCATGTTGCAGACTTGCATTACTTATGACCCACTAACCCCCATGTTCTCCTTGACAGTGCAGCTGGCTGTCCAGTTATTTCACGCTTTTGTTTTTATGCATTTAGTTTTATTTCCATACATGTAGCATCTTGTGTCTGTAGACAACAATGTAATATAACAAAGCTGGGTTATTTAATTTATTGAGATCCTTTTTGGTTTCTAGTTCTACCCTCCAAAGTGTTGGCAAGTCTTTCTGGTTTTGTTCTCTGCTGGGATGTTTGGTGGGCTTCCTGCATCCCAGCCACTTAAAGATGTTAAATAGCACCGTGCCCAGAACAGAGCCCTGTGGAACCCCACTTAAAGCATCCTGCTATCAATATTACCCTTTCAATATTAAACTCACTCTCAATGCTAAGCAATACTGGGTTGAGAGAAATAAGCTCTTTCTCAGTCCTTCCTATAAATGACATTCCCTTTTTGCACTTCACAACCCTCACTTACCAAAGCCTTATACATCTGTATTAGAAGTATTGTTTCTCCCTATTTACAGGTAAGGTAACTGAAACCTTATGAGGCAAAACAAGGTCATTTCTGATGGAAATGAGACATTAGTAAACATTTCAGAAGCTCATAGCTAGGAATAGGACATTGGTAAACATTTCAGAAGCTCATAACTTTAAAAGCATAGGATGCATTTTCAAAAGTGATTTGGGCACCAAAGTCAAAGGTGCAGTGAAAATCAATAGTGGTTAGTACAGGGGTGGGCAATTATTTCGGGTGAAGGGCCGCTTACCAAGTTGTGGCAAGCTGTTGAGGGCTGCGTGGGTAGCCCCGCCCCTTGGCAGGGGCCCTGCCCCTGGTCACCATCTCAGGACCAATGTCCCAGGGCCAGGCCCAGAGCAGGGTGCAGGCTGGCAGGGGTCCGTGGAGCCGGGCTGGGCTGCACCATCAGGGAGAGGGGGGGAGCTGGCCCGGCTCCATAGAGGCCCTGCTGGCCAGGACCCTGTATCCCTGCTGCCCTGCTCTGGGCTCCGCTGGCGCTGGCCCTGGAACACACAGGTGTGGGCCCTGATCTCACACCTGGTCACTCCCAGTGCCCCCCAGCCCTGTGATATAGGCAGGGGGCAGCACGCAGCCCTGCCCCCTTGCTTGCTGGCAGGGAAGGAGCTGGTGCAGAGCTTGGGGAGGGTGGGGGGTGGGAAGGAGGCCTCTGTCCTGCCCTGTGGCTGGTGCTCCCGCTACAATCACTCGCAGCCCATGCAGGGCTGTCTTGAGCGGCTGCAGTGCGGGGGCACTGGCCACAGGGTGGGTGAAGGGCCACTTTTCCCCATGCTCAGCTTTTCCCTGGGATCCTCCCCTGCCCTTCCCCCCTGCCTCTTACCTGAGCTGGGGCAGCCATGTCGTCCTAGGCCAGAAGCCCCTACTCGGGCCCCTCGCTGTGGGGACGGGGCTGGGCAGGCCCTGCTGTTGAAGGAACCCTCCAGGGCTTCCTGTCATCTTTGACAGGAACCAAGGACAGCTAAAGAAATTTAGGAAATTAAAATTGAGGGGCCCCATAGGCCGGATAGAATGGCTTTGTGGGCTGGATCTGGCCTGCGGGCCATATTTTGCCCACCCCTGGGTTAGAAGTTAGGTGCTTGTGAAATGTTTACCTTGCATTTCTAATGTAGCAAAACGAAGTTTTGGCTCATTGGACACAGTGCCTCATGGAAAGGTTATATGATAAACCTAGATTATTGCCAGTTTTCTGAAATTGTGCAATTACTGCATGCTTAGCTATACAAATCAATAGAATAGATGAATCCATCCTTAACTATATGATATGTTTGATAATATGATTATGATACTGGAATGGGATCGGGGAGAACTGGTTTCTAAACTGTTTCGGTCATACACGCATAATGTTAAATTGTTTAAACTGAAATTTTCAGACTGCTGTGTTCTGTAACTTGTTGCAATTTTTTTTACATTTTTTTCAAAGCATTTACCTAAAAGGACGACTATTTACATAGCAGTTGTAATTAGCAAAATACTATTGTACTGTGATGAATGTACTAGTCCTTTGCTATAAATATCTGACGTTTTTGCTATAGGTGTTTTTGTAGATGGATGACTATTTTTTCCCTCTCTTAAGAAAATAGTAATCTTTTGGAACTGAACTCATTATCCTATGTGCAAGTGTGTGTATTACATTATTACATTACATTGTATTACATTATTACAGTTGGGAAGAGGCGGGGGGTAATATGTCGTTCTGCTTTGAAGCTGTGTAAGGGTTAAAACACTAAATTCCCACAGGAATGGAGTTTTGTTACAAACTAGGTAAGGTTATGTAAAGGCAACCCAATTAAGGAAATGTCCAGTCAAAATATTTATTTTTAACATATCGTAAAACTTGCATGTCACCTTTGGTACTTTGGCTGACAGACTGCTTCTCTCGGTAAATGAATTCTTCACACCATCAACATAATCATAATGAAAGACAAAACACTAGAATACAACATGAACTTCTCATGTCTCCTTATCAGATGACGTATGCACGTCAGTTAGTTTTATATGCTTTACGTTAAGCGTGAAAGTACACATTTAAGCACAACTTAACTTATTTTTGTCCTACATGAGAAACTCACCCAAATGGAAAAAACTTAAACTGATGAGAATATTGTCAGGTGAACAAAGTAAAGCTGGCATAGAAACTTTGTACCTTGTAATTGTAACAAGCTGAACATTAGATATATTTTTTTAAAGCAGCTAATGACTCTTTACATACAGCCCCATGCTGTAGCCGCTTGCAGCCTGCGTGGGGCTTGTCTGCTCCGCACAGCCCCATGTGGGCTGTGAGCGCCTGCAGCAGGGAGCGCTGGCCATGGGACGGGTGAGGGGCTGCTTTTCCCCACACTCATCATCAGCTTCTTCCCTGCTGGCGAGCAGGGGGTTGGGGCTGTGCGCACTCCCCGGCCTGTACTGCGGGGCTGGGGGGCACTGGGAGTGAATGGGTGGGGAGCCAAGCCAGCAGGAGCATGGGGCCCGCACCGGTGTCCCGGGCCCAGTGCCACTGGGACCCAGAGCAGGGTGACAGGAGCACGGGGTCCCAGCTGGCGTGGGGTTAAGGGAGCGGAGCCAGCCCCCCCCTCTCCCTGATGGCGCAGCCCAGCCCGGCTCCACAGACCCCTGCCAGCCTGTGTCCTACTTTGGGCTCCACTGGTGCTGGCCCTGGGACAGGGGTCCTAAGACATTGGGACATTGGTCCCAAGATGGTGACCAGGGGGTGGGGCACCTGTCAAGGGGCGGGGCTACCCATGTGGCCCTCGACAGGCTGCCAAAACTAGGTAAGTGGCCCTCTGCCCAAAATAATTGCCCACCCCTGAATTAGGGTCCCTTACAAACGTTCTTGGTGTTCTGCATTAAAGTTGGCCCCTAGTCCAGGTATTGTCTTTCAGATTAAGAGACCTAATGTACTTCTGAGCTTTCATTTTTTGCTGTGCTCCAGCAATAGAAATTTGTTGTATCGTCATAGTGTAGCATCACTTCTACATGGAAACTGGGCAGTCTTTGAACTACAATTCCCTATTTTATATTGCATTGGGAAGATTGAAACCTGTATACCTACTATAAAGGAGTGAGGTTAGTGGGCTTTACTGAAAAGTTGTGTAATAATTCTCATAATTTACAATAAATATGATTTATTAAAAGGTGACAGTAATAATGCAAAGTTGGAATGATTGTATCTAGAAAGTTTATGTTGCTACAACTTTTTTTTTTTATTTACCCTCTTCACAGAACATAAAAATATTTACCACAGAACTGATTTGCTGGCTAGTTTCTGTCACAACCCAGTGATTTTGGTGCCTTGGCACGATGGAATTTTCTTGCCACATGAGAGCCTCTTGCACAGCGAAGGTTTTTGCTGCACAGAAGAACCTCGGTGCAAGAGACTTCCCGCCAATTTGCAGGATGCATTTCTTCCTTGCAGCACAGAAATGCACGGTGCAAAGAGTTCCCGCTATTCGAATGCAAATTTGTGTCCCGCTATTGGCCAGTTCTAAATTATTCACACGTAGCGGCTGGTAATTGGCCTGCTAGCTGTTTAACAATTCGTGCGACTTCCGCCCAAGTCGAAGAACTTTGAGCACGCTGCAGAGTGCCTCTAAAGAGATCTGACTTGCGGCTAGCTGATCGATAGACTGATCACCTATCGATCCTTCTTCCCGTCGCCGAGCGCAATCCCAGACGTACCCCTTTCCCGCCGGCTTGATTTGCGGATGGATTAACTGGCTTGGGCCTCGCCAGCTGGAACAACCCACGTGGTTGTTCAGATGACCGGACCATCTGCGTCGCAACTACAGGCGGCGTAAGTAAACGTTTTTGCAACCATTAAACCTTGTCTGCCTCTCCATTCACCAGCCCGCCCTGACGAACGAGCAATTTCTAAATCACCTCGAGTCGGCTCTGGCCGTCCGAGACAGTTTCATAGTTGGTAGGGTCGGAAGGGACCCAAGCAGATCATCAAGTCCAACCCCCTGCCATGGGCAGGAAAGAATGCTGGGGTCAAACGACTCTGGCTAGGTGATTATCTAGCCTCCTTTTGAAGACCCCCAGGGTAGAAGTGATCACCACTTCCCTTGGAAGTTGGTTCCAGATCCTAGCCGCTCTGACTGTGAAGTAGTGCCTCCTGATATCTAACCTGAATCTACTCTCAGTCAACTTATGGCCGTTATTCCTTGTTATTCCCAGTAGTGCTCGGGGGAACAGGGACTCTCCCGTTGCCTGCTTGTCCCCCTTGGCCAGTTTGTAGACAGCCACCAGATCCCCTCAGCCTTTTCTCGTGGAAGCTAAACGGATTCAGGTCCTGTAGCCTCCACTCGTAGGGCCTGCCTTGCTGCCCCTTGACCATGCGAGTGGCCCTCCTCTCTGAACCCTCTTGATGCTGGCCACATCCCTCCTGAAGTGCGGTACCCAGAACTGGATGCAGTACTCCAACTGCAGCCTGACCAGTGTCTCAGAGGGGGAGGATCACCTCCTTGGACCTGCTCGTGATGCATCTGTGGATGCATGACAAGGTGCAGTTAGCCTTCCTGACTGCATCCCCACATTGGCAGCCCATGTTCATTTTGGAATCAATAATGACTCCAAGATCCTTTTCTTCCTCTCTGCTGATGAGAAGGGAGTTCCCCAGCCTGTAGGTGTGCTGCTGGTTCTTCCTCCCCAGGTGCAATACCTTGCACTTGTCAGTATTGAAACCCATCCTGTTCTCATCTGCCCACCCCTGTAACCTGTCCAGATCTAGTTGCAGCCTGTTCCTCTCATCCAGCATGCCCACTTCTCCCCACATCTTAGTGTCATCCGTGAATTTGAACAAGGTGCTTTTCACCCCCTCATCCAAGTCGCTGATGAAGATGTTGAACAGTGTGGGCCCAAGGACCGAGCCCTGGGGAACACCAGTGCCCACATCCCTCCAGGTTGAAAAAGACCTGTCCACCACCACTCTGTGTGCGGCCCTCCAGCCAATTTGCGACCCATCTGACTGTGTAGGTATCGATGCCACAGTCACCTAATTTTTTAATGAGAATGGGGTGAGACACAGTGTCGAAGGCCTTCCTAAAGTCCAGAAAAACTACGTTCACTGTGATACCTGCGTCCAAGGATTTTGGGACCTGGTCGCAGAAGGCCACCAGGTTGGTCTGACAGGACCTGTCATGAATGAACCCGTGTTGGTTGCCCCTAAGCATGATCTCCCCTGCTGGTCCCTCGCAAATGTGCTCCTGGATAATTTTCTGAAAGAGCTTCCCTAGGACCAAAGTAAGACTAATGGGCCTATGGTTTCCTGGGTCCTCCTTCCTCCCTTTTTTGAAAATGGGGACCAGATTGGCCCTTTTCCAGTCCTCCGGCACCCTGCCAGAGCACTGCATAATTCTCCCTACTGCTAAGTAAAGATCCAGGGGACCCTGGTCAAAAATCTAGTTCTCCTGGGGGACTTTAATTTCTGTGACATCTGTTGGGAGAGAAACAGAGCAGTGCACAGGCTGTCCAGCAAATTCTTGAAGTGTTTTGTGAAACTGTTTTTTGGTACAGAAGGTGGTGGAGAGACCAGTTAAGGGGAAGCCATTTTTGAAGTAGCAGGACAGGAGGGAGAAACTTGGGGCTGTGGGAGTGTCCTGCAGATGGGTTTGTGACATCTACCTTATAGTAGTTTTGTCTAATTTGTATTTCCTTAGCTGTTAATTAGAATAATGTGAGAGACTGTCAAAAGCCTAGCTGAAGTTAAGAAATATTACAGACGATTTTTGGAATATTTTGTGAAAAGCTTTATGGTACAGGTGGTGGAGAGACCAGTTAAGGGGAAGGTTTTCTTGACTGGCTGGTCAGAAACGGGAGGAACTAATTGAGAATGTGAAGGTGGAAGGTAACTTGGATAACAGTGACCACAAAATGTTGGAGTTGAAGTTCATAGGGAAGAAGTGAGGAGAGCAGCACAATAAAGATGTTGGACTTCAAAAAAAAAAAAAAACCAAAACAGAACAGACTTTAACAAATTTGGGAAACTGATGGGCAGGATCCCCAGGGTGGCAAGTCTGAGGGGGAAAAGGGGTCCAGGAGAACTGACTGTACTTTAAGGAGACTGTATTAAGGGTGCAGGAACAAGCTATCTGGGTGGAGTGGCAGAGTTGGAAGTGCAACAGTACACCAGTCTGGCTCGCTCAACTCTAATGAGTTGAAATTCAGCAAAGAATCCCAAATAAAGTAGAAATTTGGTCATGTTACTAGTGAAGAGTATAAGAGTATCACACTGGCATGCCTTTTCTTACTCCAGTGCCATATCTTTGAACATGGTTTGCAGCAAAGATAGGGAAGGGACAAACAAGCAACCAAGAATGGCAGAAGAACAGGTTAGGGATTATTTAAAGAAGCTAGATGCTTCCATTTTGGTAGGGCAAGAAGGGATATGCCTAAGGTGTGGATGGAATTGGCTGAGATAATTTCAGAGACTTTGGGGAGACTTTGGATTTTCAGTCTTTGAGAAGTTGTGCAGGTTGGGTGAGATCTTGGATGATTGGAAAAGGGTGAACATAGTCCCATCTTTAAGATGAAAGAGGAGAGGGATCTGGGGAATTACAGACCAGTCAGCTTGACCTTGATACCTGGAAGGATTGTGGAGCAACCAGATCCTCTAGGGATGTATTGTGAAGCACCTAGAGAATAACAAGCAGATCAGAACAGCCAGCATGGATGATGCATGTCTGACAGCATGTCTGAACAACTTGATTTAATTCTATGATAAGACGTTTTAATAAGGTGACAGGCAGTGACTGTAATATTTCTTGACTTCTGCTAGGCTTTTGAGACAGCTGTTAATGAGAATAACATGAACATCTAAGGAAATACAAATTCGACAAAAGTAGTGTAAGGTGGATGTCACAAACCCATCTGCAGGGCACTCCCAGAACCCCAAGTTTCTACTTGCTGTCCTGCTGCTTGTTCCAATGAACAAACCAAGGTTTGCCTTTGGATAACTTCTTATTCCCCTGATCCTTAGCTCCACTGTCCTCATACCAGACCTCACAACTGCAGCAGGGGGAGTTGGGGACAGACAGACTGTGAACTCCAGGTGGCTTCCCCTTGGGTTTTGAAAGGACTTTTAGGTTCCCTTTGTGTAGAATGAATGGGTTAGCCTGATGTATTGCTTGCCCTGAGATCACTTTTTACCACAGGCAATTTGTAAGTGTGCGAGCCGGGCCCTTTTTCGTGCTGCACGCAGGCTGTGGCCAGCAGCCCGGGCAAGCGGGGTCGGAGAGAGGGGCGCGACAAGCTAGAATTAGGCACAGACTCGTAGCGGTAGTTTTAAAGATTGTTTACTTACACCATAGATGGTCGTGGTGTAGGCTGGAAAATTTGCTTGAGTTGCGGTTACAGACAAAGATGACACGAACGGTCACGTGGAGTTTGCTAGGCTCCACGGAAACAGAGCTCTGGATGCTCTGGGTGAGCGCGCCACCAGAATCGGACTCGTAGATACGTCTTATAATTTTTATCGCTCGAAGACGGGAAGAGGTGGGTGATGGATCAAGTCGCCAAGCTCCTCTGAATCTCACACAGGGGTCTTTACTTCCCTGCCGTGTACCCAGAGTCCCCACGAGATGGATGTGGAGTCCTCTTCGGCTTGGGCGGAAACCGCTCAAGCCTCTTATACGGCTAACAGGCCAATCGTTAGCCGCCACGTGGGAATAATTTAGAACTAGCCAATAACGGGACACAAATTTGCATGCGGGTGGCGGGAACTCTTTTGCACTGTGCATTTCTCTTGCAACTTGAGCAATGCACCCTGCAAAAGAAGCTGCAAATAGGCGGGAAACTCGTCCCTGCACCGGAGTCTTCCTCTGCAGTAGAAAACTCCACCGTGCAATGAAGCTGCAACCTGGCGGGGATAATTCTGGTGCCGAAGCACACAAAAATCATACCTTTGGGTTATGACAGTAAGGAGACAAAAAACAAAAATTTCTATGTATAGAAGAAAACTGATCATATAGTTTGAATAAAAAGACAAGTTAAGCTATTTACCCTTTCATCTAGCTACCAGCCCAGCTCCTCTGGAAACATTGGCAGGACTCAAGAGCTGATGATAATCCAAAAACCTCACTGTTTACTAGATAGCCCCTAAATACTTCCAAGCCAGCCTCCCCTTCCCCCACCCCATCAGCATTGTCATATATTGTTTATGATCTTGATTATTTGGACAATTAAATGCATGACTAGCAAATTCATGCATGACAGCACATTGGGTGGAGTTGCAGACACTCTGGAGGGTAGGGCTGGGATTCAGAATGACCTGATAAACTGGAGAAATGGTCTGAAATGAGTCAGATGAAATTGAACAAGGCCAAGTGCAAAGTCCTGCATTTGCAGTGGAATAAATGCATGTGCAAATACAGCCTGGGGAGTGATTGGCTAAGCTGCAGTACTGAAAAGGACCACGGGGTTACTGTGGGACCATAAGCTGAATTAACCAACAGTGTGTTCTTGTTATCAAAAAAGCCCACATATATTGGGTTGTATTAACAGAAGTGTCTCTTGTAAATTAAGGACAGTGATTCTCTGTTCAGCACTGGTGAGGCCTTACCTGGAGTAGTATGTCTAGTTTTGAGCTCCACACTTCAAGAAGGATGTAGATAGATTGAAAAGAGTTCAGCAGAGAGCAACAAAAATGCTTTAGGGGCCTGGGAAACATGACTTATGAGGAAAGGTGGAAAAAACTAGAATTATGTAGTCTGGAGAAGAGAAGACTAGTGGTGGAGGGGGTGGGGGGTGATCACAGTTTTTAAATACCTGTAGGATGATTACAAAGAGGTTAGAGGTTAGGAAGAACTTTTTGGTTATCGGATGGTGAAGCATTGGAACAGGCTACCTAGAGAAGTTGTAGTATCTCCCTCCTTGGAAATATTCAAGAGTAGGTTATGCAGACACTTATCTGGCATGATTTAACTGGGGTGGGGTGTGGACTAGATCTTGTGAGGTCCCTTTTAGCCCTACCTTTCTACGGTCAAATGACAGCTATCTTTGCTGTCTATATTGAACCTGACGATGTTTTTCCAAAGCACTGTAGTGTCTGGCAAAATGTTTTGGTAGACAAATGTAATATGTAGTGTTACGTTTTGTTAACAAAAACTTCATGTATATGCAGTCTTGCAGTATCCACAATATTAATGGTATTTACAAAAGTTTTCCACACCTGGTAAAATGAATACTAGATTGGACACCTAAGGCTGCAGGAAGTGGCAGCTTTTCTTAAAATGTCTTCTGGCAGTTTGAAGTTATTTTGTATATTTGAAGATTGTTTAAATCAATGCAGTGCTAGATTTAGGGTATGTTCAGAATGTTAGAGGAGAAGTGATAGTTGTGAGAGGTGGGGAGGTTTGGTGAATTTTTTTAAACAAACAAACAACTTACTGTAGGGAAGAGAGGTCGAAATTGCTTATTGACTTAGTTATTTTTTCAGCCTATTAGATTTTCTCAGACTGGATTGCTGTTAAAAGGTATTTGTTGGACAGGACTAAAGCAGTGATTGGTTCTAAAGCCCTTACCTTTTGTTTTTCATATTTAAAGGTCATTGTAAAGCTTTTTCCATAATGTAGTTTGGACTTGTAGTCAAAGTTTAATTTTAATGAATTACTAATTGATGGATTTTTAGATTGGATTTAACCATCAAAGTACACTTTACAAAATCTCTGTAAATTGATCAAAAGAAGTGGTGCTATTACTGATGCATGTTAGTTATTTTTGTGGGCTTTTTGTGACCTTCCTTGTGGTTAAAGTCTATCGGATCTCAACTCTGCATTGGGTTTTAAATGTAACTCTCTTTTCCCCCTTCATTGTTAGCAACAATATTGGTAGTTCTTTCAGTTTTGCTAATAGAAATGTATCTAACTTTAGTTTCATCTTTGTTTGTGTGGGGATTTGTTGGAACAGAGACAGACCTGAACGGAAGCATTTCATCTGTCCTCTTGTAGAGCCTTTCTTGTTGCTGATCTTATGACTGTATGGAAATCTCATTTGGAAAATGACATCCTTCAGGTTTTCTGAGTTTGCATGCCAGATTTTTCTTTTAGAGCTGCTCTAAAAGAAAGAACTTGTGCAATACTTTTTCTTTAGGAAAATTTCAAACAACCTACTTGCAAATGAGAAATGGTGTTGCAAAAGGAGAAATAGAAGAAAGTACTCTCGTCCCCTTCCCTCAAGATTCAACCATTGCTTTTTCTGATCTGCCTGAGTTTGTTGAATCTGTCTTCTGAACATTGTACAAAAAAGGTACCTTTTAGGAACTTTGCATTCCTGTCAGCTGGTGGTTGAATCATCCCTGCAAAGTGTGTACTTTTCCACTTGGCATAGCTCTGATGTCAAAGCTTATGCAAATTGCAGTATATATTTTGGTCCTGCACAACTCAATCCTGATCTGCATCTTTTATCTTTTGTTTCACCTTTGTTCTTCAATGCTGCCTTCTTTCTTCATTCCTGTCTTGGTGCCTTCCCACTGTGCCCTCTGTAGGGAACGATTTCTTAATCCTAAATCACAGGTCCCAACATTTCTAGAAGAATTTGAGGCACACATATGAACTTCATCTAATGTATTCCTTTGGACTGTCTTCATTATCTTGTCTCTGTTTCTAGTTTGAGAACTCTTCAAAGCAAGGATTAGCTTCATCTGTGTTGTAGAGGAGATTTTACCATATTTATTTGAACATAAAATGATACCCCCCCAACATGATGGGGAAGAGGGGGGAAGCCCCTTGTTTTATGTTCACATACAAGGAAACTGCATTAAAACATTGTCTATCTTTGAACTGCTGCTAAAAGATGCATGTACTCAGTAGTGGAAACAATCTATGAAGTTGATTAAATAGAGCCAACACTGAGTATGACTGTAAAATACATGGCTCATATGGGGCAAACATGCTGATGGGATGTGACCATAAAGATTAGTTAGTGCAATCCTGAATAAGGCATAGGGTAGTGCCCATTGGGCACAGTCCCTCTCAGTGCCAACTCTTTTAAGTCATGGTGAGCTACTTTTGCATACATGTCAACTTCCTCTTCACTTCCACAGCTGAGCTGCACCTTTCTTTCCCATTTCCAAACATTCCTGTTTCTTCACCAGCCTTAAATGTCTGGCAAACATCACCAAACAGGGTCCCAAATAGTTCACCCAGAATCCTTCTGTTGCTTCCTTTTTCAGCCTGTCGCATATGATTAATGTGACTGCCCTCCATACAGCGAAACTGGAACAGGTTGCCCTATGCCTCCTCTGCATATAAACTTTTGGAGGATCCCAGGACTCATGGCAAGAACACCTGGTTCCAGTCATGGGGAGAGGGGGGGTAATTAATAGCAGAATCCTTTATAGGGGGGTATTAGGAGTATGCATGTATACTGAGCAGTGCTGAGCTGTGGAGTCACCATGGCTTGAAAATGCTGTTGACTTTGCTAGGGTGCAGCCTGATGTACTATGTGGTAAATCATGAGTCTTTGGGCTTTGGATTAATATCATGCATAGTTTATACTCTCTGTGAGTAGGTGCTAATGTGCTACAAAAGTGCATTTATGGAGTACCTGTGCTAAAACTTGCAGCAGCTTCAAAAAAGCAAAAATGCATAATCTTGGGGTGAACTAATCAATGAGCCTATATGCAAATTGTTATAGCTATGTTTATTTCAAGGTCAGATTTTTCAAATTTGCTCCTTCCATGTGCTCAGGGAGAACAGGGTTTGATGGTAAGGAAGGTAGGGGGACAAGGTACTGCACGGGGAAGAAGTTGTGTGGGCCAAGGACAAAGGCAGTCTCTCAGGCCCCACCCCCCATTTATTTTCCCTTCTGTGTAGTGGTGGGAAGGGGATAAATTTGAGGCAGACATCCAATAATTAGGTTCTATACCTGGAATTATATCAAATTTATAAATTCTAATCTAATTATTGGGGGTTGTCTTATGATCAGGGTCATTTTATATTTGAGTAAGTACAGTATATTGGTCTCTTAACAAATAATGAAATGAAAGCAAATAAGTGGTTATTCCACAATTCTTCTGTTCACTGGACTACTAAGCTGGTGCCTGTTGATCCTGTTCAGTTTCCTAAGGCACAATGCACGAGAGACACTAACTTTTTGTTTCACTGGCAATAAATGCTCTGCTAAAGAATCAGTCTGTTTTTTAATAACTGGCTTTAGCTTCCACCCTGAAAATCTGACCGCATGGGTATTTGGTTTTATCAAAAGATTTAACAGAAAAGTATTCTTACTGGCTTATCTCTGTGCTGTAGTGGTATAAGGAATTTTTATGATTCTTACCTTGTTGGAAATGCTGAATAGTCACTTAGCTTCAACTTTTTTTCCTACAGTTGACTCTGAAAATAACTTTATTTGTTTAATGTATGCCTTTGAAAATCATTAAAAGGTAAAGCTACTGGTAGATGTTACATTGATTGTGCAGTGAATGTGTTAATTGCACAGTAAACAGTAACACGCTACATGGTCAAGCAGTTTTATCACACAGTAAAAATGGTACACCAGCCACAAAGATGTTCAAATTTAAGCATCTAAATGTGGAACATGTGGTGTGGAGCTCCCTGATCCGCAGCTTCCCATGTGCAGGCAGCTGCAAATGCACTGTTTAAAGATGCATGGCTTGGGGAGCTCAATGATTCCCTAGTTGTTTTGTGATGTCAAAAGTCCCAGATTCCAACAGTTACATGTCCTGAATATCTAGTGTAGCAGAACAGGTAACTTTTTTTGCTGGGTGGGGATCTGGGATAAAGTTTCTCAGGTCCCATTTAACATCTGCCAGGGGCCTATGTTTCCAATATTTTTATTTTACAGTTACGAGGTGGCACAGGCACATGCTTCTGAAATCAGTATTTTGTTGGCACTCCTGTATTTTCACTGTAAGCTTTCTGGGTTTATCTATGAGCTGGTAAGGAATAATCACAGAGACTAGGGTAGTTTAAGATGTGTTTAAAGTAATTGCCATGAACAGGCAGGTTCATTTTGTCAGTGACTATCAGTTGTTAAACACCTACAACCAGAAACTTAAATGGCGCAAATTACAATGGGTGGAACTAACCATATTCTCATTTAAAATGGGGAATCTCCATCTTGAAATCCTAGGCCCTTTAACACCTGTAGATATTTAAATAAGGATTTATTTGTTTGTATAATCTAACATCAGTTGTTGTTGTTGAAGAAAGACCATGAATGGAAGTGGAGTTGCCCTATTATTTCTTCAGTTTCTGTTGACATTTCTACTACATTTTTTTTTGTGGTGGGGAGGAGGGATGGCATGATTTGTCTTGTTTCACATTAATTGTAGATTTTATTCTATGTTGCTTGACTGCCTGTGTTTCCTTCACCTTATTAGAATTTGCCGCTTTGGATTTCTCTGAAAACTGTCTTTATTTTTATTCCTTACTGAGGTTTTTGGTTCCTTTTAAACGTTTACTTTGAATGTTAGCTTCTTTTAAAGCAAGCTTTCATTAGAGATATGTCTAGAAATAGTAGATGAGTCAGTTGGTCTTCATAATCTATTTTGGTAAGTCAGTACTAAAGCTCTTGGGCTCCCAAAGGAAAACTTATTTTCCTACATTACTTATGATTTTAGTAGGTAGCTGTTAAGCTTTTAGCAAATATGTTTAACCACTTAACTTCCTAGGGCAGTGCTCAGTAGTAAAATGCTGGGGGAGGGGGGGTGTATGATTTTAAATTCCATTGGATAGTTTATATTAGATTTGTGCTAATCCTTTAGTAAAATTCTAGGATGCTCAAGATTTAGTATACTCCTTCTAAAATGGGAATGCTAGTGTGCATTTAAGAGGTAAGGATGTTTTTTGGATGTGATATCTTTATTCGATCAGCTGCATGGTTGAAATAAAATTAGACAAGTTTTTCAATGCAAGATTCTTCATCAGGTCACATTTGTAAATTTCTATATTTATATATCAAGTCAGTAACTTCTTATATTTGATTATAGAGCTATCAAAATTATGGTAGACTTTTGTAGTGGACAAATGAAAAAAGGATTGTAAGATTGCTTTTCCTCAAACATTTTCAAATTGAACATAAAGCTGATTTAAATGTTTTTTTCAAAAGCAAACGCATGCAATGCTGTTTGGTTTTAAATAAAATATTTCAACTTGTAGGGTTTTTAAACGGTAAAGAGCATATTATTAAGTAAGTTAACTTTCACATTCTGTTAACTTGTGTCACATACACCTAGTTCAGGATGATATTGATAACATTGCTTGACTCCTAATGTATACTACTGATGTGTATGTAGAAAATAAATATAATGCAACTCAAAAGTATATAATTATGTATACTATACTTTTGATTTATACAAAGTAGGTTAGTTGATGCTTATCCAGAATTGTGGGTACCCTGTAGGATATGGTGGTTGATTTCTCCACCCGCCCCTACTTCTGACTTCTCCCTGCCCCCGTCCATATTCTGACTTTTTTTAAACCAGTAGAAAAAAAACAGACAGCCCCTGATGAAACCCTTCCTGCGATTCTAATCACTCTTCTCCCTTGCCTAAATCCAGGACTTCCTGTGTTCCTGAATCAGAATTAGGGGTGTTTGTGTTTAGCTGGATTGACAATCTTTGCATGTATTCTTTAAAAGTTGGTCTAATAAAAGATATCAAATTCACCCTAGGAACCTTGTCTGCCTATATCCTTAGACCAACACGGCTACAACCTAAACCCCTTAAAAGTAATAACACACTTTTTATATGGGATAACTTAACTGGTAACTTTTGGGCAAATACCTTTAATGGTAAAGACCATATGCTTTAGTTATATGCAGCAGTCTTAACTACATTAAGATATAATTTTATAAACATGAAAATCAGCTTAACATGGGGAGAGTCCAGTTCTATTTATTTAAAAGTTTTCAGTGCTGTGATACTGAGTGTTGATTTGAAAATTTTCAAAGTGTAGCCATGCTTCTTCTGCAGAACTTTGCATTGAATTTATTTTCCAGCACTGTCATGTGTCTGCATCAAGGAAACACATTTAAATAGTGATCTAGTGCAGAGGCAGATTAAGATTCATTGGGGCCCTGGGCCCAGGGCACCCAGAACCACGTCCTACTCTGCAGCCATAGGCTCCATCCCCGGCCAGCACAGTGGGAGCAGCAGCTGGAGTGGGATGCGCTGCCCTCCAGGCCCAGGGCAGGAGCTGCAGGCTCACGCTGGAGGGCTGGTCCTGCAGGATCCTGCACATTGCCCTGTGGCTGGATGGCACCAGGGGTGTGGAGCCACTGCCCAAGCCCCTGATGAAACCCTTCCTGCGATTCTAATCACTCTTCTCCCTTGCCTAAATCCAGGACTTCCTGTGTTCCTGAATCAGAATTAGGGGTGTTTGTGTTTAGCTGGATTGACAATCTTTGCATGTATTCTTTAAAAGTTGGTCTAATAAAAGATATCAAATTCACCCTAGGAACCTTGTCTGCCTATATCCTTAGACCAACACGGCTACAACCTAAACCCCTTAAAAGTAATAACACACTTTTTATATGGGATAACTTAACTGGTAACTTTTGGGCAAATACCTTTAATGGTAAAGACCATATGCTTTAGTTATATGCAGCAGTCTTAACTACATTAAGATATAATTTTATAAACATGAAAATCAGCTTAACATGGGGAGAGTCCAGTTCTATTTATTTAAAAGTTTTCAGTGCTGTGATACTGAGTGTTGATTTGAAAATTTTCAAAGTGTAGCCATGCTTCTTCTGCAGAACTTTGCATTGAATTTATTTTCCAGCACTGTCATGTGTCTGCATCAAGGAAACACATTTAAATAGTGATCTAGTGCAGAGGCAGATTAAGATTCATTGGGGCCCTGGGCCCAGGGCACCCAGAACCACGTCCTACTCTGCAGCCATAGGCTCCATCCCCGGCCAGCACAGTGGGAGCAGCAGCTGGAGTGGGATGCGCTGCCCTCCAGGCCCAGGGCAGGAGCTGCAGGCTCACGCTGGAGGGCTGGTCCTGCAGGATCCTGCACATTGCCCTGTGGCTGGATGGCACCAGGGGTGTGGAGCCACTGCCCACCAGGTGCGCGCGGTGTGAACCAAGCTTTGGGGGCAGCCCTTTGGCCCACCATGGCTCAGTCCAGTTGCAGCGGAGCCTGGCAAATGCCCAGGATTGTGGCTGGGCCCAGCTGGGACCTGGTTGCACTGGGGCCACTGCACCACCGGTAGGTCCCAGCCATATACTGAACCCAGCTCTGCTCCCTGCCCCTGGTGGCTCCAGCTGTTCCCAGGGGCCATGACTGCCAGATGCCAGAGCCATCACATTGTGCATGCCTGGTCCAGCCATCAGTTTAGTCTGTGCCAAGCGTTCCCTTCTCCCTACTCTGCCTGCTCTCTAGGCATTCAGGGGCCCCTAGGCCCAGGCCTGGCAGCTGGCCCATGCATTAGTCTCCTTATGATCTAGTGTATATTTTTATACACCCCCTAACACCATCTTAGGCTTCAGCCAGTTTCTAATTAGTTTTTATTTTAAAACAGGGTTTTTTCTTACCCTAGAACCTGAAGTGCCCGTTCTACCTGACAGAACATGAAATTCATGGGTTTTCTAAGGTCGCCAGTGGGCAACTCTTATTTTGCATTTCAGAGGGGTGCACAGCGGAGAGCAAGAGCGACACGATCATAAGACGCACACTGCTTAACTTTCTAGGCTTGGAACCCTGTTTTACAGAGATTGATGCTGGAGTTTCTCCTGCTTTCCAGTTAAGAAATGTAATGTTTGAGGTGCATAAGTTTTCAGAGTTGGAAAAAAATCTTAAATTATTTATCTCAGTTGCTACACCTAGGCCATTGACTATGCTTCTTCCCTTTTCTGTGCTTGGAACCATAATTGGCAGTATGCAGAAAGAAAAATAACACCCTTTGTAAAACTTGGGTGGCATGCTTTTGGGTAAGGTAACTGAATTTATGAATTTCAGACGTCAAAACAGAAAACTTGATTCTGCAGAGCTTGGTACTCACTAACTAAGCATCTGGGGAGATGCTGGGTTGCCACCTGCTTCCTTTCCTAGTCTGATCCCCTCAGTGCACCACTGGATCTGCTCTAAATGTGAGTGTAGAATCACACTTGCCAATTCTGTAAGGTTTGTGCTGCTGTTTTCAATATGTGCTAGCATTCTGTTAAGCAAAACTTGCTGCCCTCCTATATGAACTTACGTTTCCATATCTGGTTTTGTATGAAAATTCTTGTATTCTAGAAATAGTTACTTCATATAATATCTGATGTGAACATTTTGATGCCAAAATTTGTATATCAAGTACAAAAAGTTTTAGTGGATAACTATCATCCTCCATGGTGTAACTTGAACTAGATATGTGTTGTTGTTTTTTTAACTGCAAAAAAACTTAAGATTCTTAGACTTGTACTTAAATGTCAAAAAAAGCCATTTGTAAGTTATAGGTTCTGAAACTTCAGAAAGGAATCACTAGCATATTTACCAAAAGAAAATATCTGTCCCAGGGCTAACTGATGGAAGCAACAGTCTATCAGACTAAAAATTAAATGCAGAATAAAGATTTATTTTTCTTTTTACTTGTAAATGAAAAGGAATGCAGTTGTAATTATGGACTGGTGCTACACCTTGTTGATAAATGGGGTATACTTTTATTTAAGACTATTATTGAAAAAAAATAGTTATTTTGTACTTTCAAAATGGCACTTTTTCATGCTTAGAGGTGTGGATTTCAGGAGCGGTATGAAAATTGAATTGTAATCCACAGTTAATACTGAACAGTCTATGCATTTGGCTAGATTCTAGTCAAACTCTAGTATGCTGACTTGGTTCTTCTGTAGTTCCTAATTACTGTGCATTAGATGTGATATTGGGATTTTTGCTTTATAACTATCAAGTCAAATCAACAGGGCTGCTGGAGGGGAAATGAATAAACTGAGGCTTGAAATAAGACACCATTTTTGTGAACGTTTATGAAACATTAGGTAATTGGAGTACTGTTAACTCTTACAAGCCAGGCTCAACAAGTACAGCCTCCTAGGCTACCCAACCAGGCTGGAAGATTGGCTCTCTAAGGGAGGTGTGGGGGGGGGATAAGTTTTAGGGGAGTTGTTTGGATGTCATTCTCCTATCCTAGTAATGTCTGAGAAGTGAGATCTTTCTGTTTAGTAAGATGGCAAGCCTCTAGGTAAAAATATGCATATTGACAATATTTTAAAATATATTTTATTATACTTTGTTTCTATTGTTACAATGAAATAATAGTTTTGGTTTAAGCTGGCTGTAATGCCACTGCATTTACTAATGATCAGTATCGCAAATGGGAGACTTGTAGGTGCTGAATCCATTTGGACCTATTGGATAAATGCAGTAATTAAACAACTTACTGAAGCCCAGGGTCCAGTTCAAGAGTGGGAAGACTGTAGTATTTCACCTCAGGAAAAGTAAATGCACAAGCCTGTGCACTCAGATCAGTATTGCAGCTAATCCTTTAACAATGCAATTTTCAAATAACTGAGCAGCTTTCTAGTGTGGTTAAAGTATGTTTGGTGTTGCACAACTGTTTGATACAACAGTGTTGTACTGTGATCACCCCTATGAATAGATTGGCTTTGTTTGGTGGTAGACTGACTTTGAATACAAAGTTCAGAAATGCATGCATCATGGTATTGCACATCATCCTGTGTTGTCATACAGTTTATCCGTAGGACAGGATATATGTGTTCATCTTGGTTCATTAATACTTTCATTGGATGCTAGAATGCCTACCAACTGCAAGTACTAAATGTTGAAAGCAAAAAGAAAGCAGTTACAGAAGGAGAAGAAAAAGGTGGAGAGGTAACACCGAGGGTCAAAGCAGGAATCAGACCAGAGAATCTTATTTCTGCCTAAAGAAAAGTTGAGTCAGAAGTCAGCATGATGAGGGAGGACTGAATCACTTAAAGTATGGGAGTAGAACTAAGCCATTTCTAAAAATGTTGATCTTCTGTTGGCATACTGTTCTATTCCTGGAAAAAAGGAGAGCTGAGAATTTTCACCCTATTTACTATAGGTAGTAAGTAGGTTGCTCACTGTTGAAATATATGCTTTACATATTTTGAAATACCCATGGTTTCTTCTTAAGGCTTATGCCATAAAATAGAGGTGGTTCTCATAATTCCTCATATGCAGGAAATAGGAGGCTTTTGTTATTTAGTTGTTTCTAAAGACTAGGGGTGCACCGATAGATAATCAACCATATAGGCTGACCCCATTCCGATAATCGATGTTTAGTAATAGTGCAAGGCACTTTAAACTACATAATAAACCTTTTTTGTTTGTCTTGCATTTTTCTCACACTCACCTCCTGCCTGCTTCCCCCCTTGATGAGGAAGGTGGTGACTGCCTTATTCCTATGCACGTCACTCCTTTGCTTACAGCTGCTGCCTGCTCCCTGTGCAGCCCATGCTGTCATCCTGGGTGGGCGTGGCAGACGCTCGTGCAGATGATGGCGCTGGGTGCGTTTGGACCCCAGAGCATGCTGCTGCCTCAGCGCTAGCAGGCCCTGTGCAGCCAAGCTCCCATAGCCGCTGGGGAGAAGCTGCTTTTGCAAAGGCACTCGGTGCCTGGTGGAGGCAGTTCCTTACCCTACCTGCATGCAGCCTAATGTCTCTGTAGCAGCTGAGGCCCCTGCAGCGTGTGGTGCTGCCATGGCGGTGGTGGCAGCAGCAGTAGGTGGTAATGGTCCCTTTGTTGCTGAGTGGGTCCTGTGACCACTCCCCTGTGCCCCTTTCCCTGCTTACCAGGACCTGTAGCCACAGGCTCGGGCTGGCGGTGGGGTGCAGGGACCGGACTATGCTTGTCAGTGTGCTTTGGGCACACAGCTGTAATTATTGCTAAAACGACCAAAAAAAGCATCAGCTGATGCATCACTTCTCCTTTTATTGGTGCCAGTCTAATAGCCAACCAATATATCATGCACCTCTACTCGAGGTACCCGCTTGTAGACTGAAAACTAGTTCATATGGTTTTTATGGATCTAAGCTCATTAATACAAACCATTTATTTCAGTGGTTTGTCCGTAGAAAGACTTCAGTTTCCTTTTTTGTTCTCCCTTTTATTTTGTAAAAATAGTCATGTTTGGCTTTCCCTGCCTAGATTTCTCCTTTTGTCTTCCCTGGCTTACAGTGAGATATATATATATATTTTACATTTTTTTTTTTTTTAACATCCCTGTTCCGATCAGCTATTTTTTGGTAAGACCATCTTCTTTATGTCACTGTAGTTCAACTGTTAACATTGCTGTTTGGAAGAGCTATGATTAGTAATTAATTTTCCCATTCATTTGTAACTTCCTTAAATTATTTTTAATTTTTTAACTAATTTTAAAGATATCCTTCAGGACAATTTCTTTGATTTTTAAAAAAATGGCTGAAAGCTGATCACTAAGCTTAAACAGAATCTTCTCCTGCCTCCAAACTAGAAAATTTGAAGAACTTCTTTGAATATTGAAGGATCATGCAAATTCTGTTAGCTAACATAAGAACAAATATGGGATAAATTTAAAAATGTAGAAGAAGAGATGAGTAGAAAATGAGAGAGAGAGAACACAGAATTCTAGGGAAGATTTTTAGGGGGTAAATTATGTAGAGATGAAGAAACAAAAGGTTAGCATGGATGGAAACGCAGGTACTCAGGCTGAAAGAGAGAGAAGAAAAGAACACACAATTCTAATGGATATTGACTTAGGTTAAGGGAGCAGTGTTGGTGGAAGATTAAATGCACTAGATGCATTTTAAAATGTTAAATCTGTTATTTGATAAGTTGCGTTCATTAACAAAAAATAAGAAAAAAATTAAGAAGTCTGTGTGTGGTGATGGGGGATGGGAGTGCATTTTGTGAAAGAAGTAGATACCAGTTATAAGCTTTTGTGACGTGGTTAGACAATAAGGGGATTAGGAAAGAGATTTTCACAACGATAAGGAATTTGAGTTTTTTAAAGTGCATTTTAGCATCATTAGAGCTGAAAGATACTTGTAGGCATTGTCGGTGAGCCCTCATGGTCAAGGGTGATCACTCCCACAGGTAAAGGGTAGCAGATAAGTCCATGGATGGCTAAGAAGGCCAGTCCTAGAGCTGCAGATTCTGTGGCAGATGCCACAGGTGATGGTTAAAGGGGGGTTGAACCATGGATTTCTCCATCTTGTTTCCTTTCCTTCTGTTTCTGTTGTGTTTCTCAACCTTTTAAGTAGCAAGTACACCCTAACTTCTGAAAATTGTAATAAGTACCCCAGCACTCAATTTTCCAGGGGATTTTATATTTACAAACTAATGTGTGCCATATGTTGGAAGAAGGGCTGTGTATGTAAGGCTGTGATGTGACAGATGTCTGATCTGGTTTGTGTAGGGTTGCCACCTTTTACAGCAGGGGTGCACAACTTGAGTATGTACTTGGGTTAGAGGTGATGTTGGCCAAAGCAAGGAGGGATGAACCCAGTACCATGCAAAGCATGGCACGCCAAACTATTACTGGGGAATTTAAAGTGCCGTGCAGTGCACAGTGTACCAATTTTTTTGCCATAGTTTTGAGAGGAGGAAGGGGCGACAGAGAGAGGGAAAACAGGGTGAGAGTGTGTTGGGGTACTCGCGTACCCCCTGCCTGTCTTGCGTACCACAGGTTGAGAAACTATGCTCTAGGGCAAGACAGTTTTCTGCAAGGTAAGTTATACCTTCTCTTACAAGGCACTGCCATCAAGCCCTGTCCCTGGCTAGTTTTTCTCAATTTGTGATGCTAATGCCTTACTTTTTAATGTTCACCTTGAGGGAGTCCTTGAAGTGTTTTCTCTGGGCCCTGCATATCCTTTGTCTTTGGCTGAGTTGGGAGTATAGCGATTGTCTTGGTAAACATACATCAGGCATGCACACACTATGCCCTGTTCACTGCAGCTGATGTTGAATAATCAACACTTCTGTGTTGATGGTGTTGACATCAGTAAGGATATTGTCATTCGTGTGAAGATCTTCCCTCTTTATGCCAAGAATCTTCCAGAGGTAGCACTGGTGAAGGTGTTCCAGGCTTTTCAGATGATCCCTGTAGGTCACCTGAGCTTCACAGTTGTAGAGAAGGGTTGCGATTACCACAGCCTTATATAATAGGAACTTTATTTGAGGCCCGATGTTGTGATCATTGAACACACGATGATTCAGTCTTCTGAAGACAGAGCTGGCACACCAGCTCCTATAATGGATCTCCTATTTGTAGGTGTAATTGTATACAGACTTGCAACCTGCTGTTCTTTCTGTAATTTCTTTCTGCATTTTTTGGCTCATATGTATTTTATGCAAAAGCATGGAAAGGTATTTCTGTTTCTTTATGTAGAATAGTTGTGGAAATTCTTAGCATAAACATCAGGACTAATTTCAAATTCCACAGAGTGAGCCTTGAAGCCTCCCTGTTTTTGTTGACATAATTTCATTTTTTACTTGGCCCACCTTGTTGAGATGTTACTAAAGCATGGTTTTGTTAATTCAGGGTTCCTTGTGTCCCATAATTCTGTGATGATGAAATTGGATACAACTACAATACTTCTGCAAAAACCTCCATGTTATGTATTTTATAGAGATGGGAGGAAGCACAGTATTTCCAGATATTGAGGTAGCGCGTTGAAATCAAGGATTTCCTATGCAGAGCATTTCTAATTAGCTAACTGGGGGTTAACATCAGGAATGAAATGATCTGTCTTGCCCTGCCCCGCCCCAACCTTGCAGCTTTGAGGAGCTCTGATGGTAGGGTGGGACAGATAGTATGGAGGTCCATGGCCAGGCTTCATCCTTTGTGAGCAGGGGCTGGATGTGAACCATGCTTGGGCCCTGGCGATTACCGACTAGAAGTAGCCCTGCCTGCCCAGCACAGTCTGGTGGCTCAAGTTGCCAGGGTCCGAGTGTGGATCACATGGGTCCTGTCATGTGGTGCTGGGCAGGCAGGGCTGCTTCCTCCCAGTGTCCCATGTGACACCTGGGAGATGCAGTCTCAACCTGCAGGCCACCAGCAGAGACTGGGAACCAAGTGCGGCTCACCCAGGACCTGCGGGCTGGACTGCGTCTCCCAGGCATGTGGAGGATGCTGGGCAGAAGCAACCCTGCCTGCCTGGCACTGTGGCAGGCCCTGGGTGATCTGCACTTGGGCCCTCACCTCTGCTGATAGATGGCAGCTCTGTCTCTGGCCTCTGCTGGTGCTGCAGGGTCCCAGGTGGGTAGGCAGGGCTGGTTCTGCCTAGTGTCTCCTTTAGCACCTGGGAGATGGAGTCCAACCCCACAGGCCCTGGGTGGGCTGAACTCCATCTCACAGCCAGCTATGCAGTGCCAGGCGGGCAGTGTGGGTAGGGCTGCTTTTGCCCTATGTCCCCTGCAGCATGAGCAGAGGCTGGAGCCAGAGCTGCTGCCTGTCAATAGAAGCAGGGGCCTGAGTGCAGCTTGCTGAGGGTCTGCTGCGCAGTGCTGCCATTTTTCCCCAGGCCGGATAAAATCAATTGGTGGGCTGAATCCGGCCTGCGGACCATATTTTACCCACCCCTGCTGTACTTCTTTGAATAGCTGCCTCATCCTTTTTGCTATATATTGATTGTTCATCAACTATTATAGGTATATTAAAATCTATCTGCTGTTTCATAGACTTCATATTCATAATGGCTGGAAGAGACCTTGGAAGATCATCGGGTCCAGCTCCCTGCCCCAGGGGCAGGAAGTCAGCAGGGATCATAGGATCCCAGCAAGATAAACAGCCAAATGTCTCTTGAAGGCATTCAAAGTAGGTGCTTGAACCACCTCCGGCAGCAGTCTGTTCCAAACCTTGGGATAAACTGTTGCACAACTCATTTATTTGACACCAGTCTGAAAAGTCTGGATGACGGTCAGTCTCCTTTGTTTTCTCAGCCCAAGGTCTTCTGTACTAAAAATAATTCCATCTGCTGGAGGAGCAGGTCTAGTTTTAAATGTAAAAAAAAAAATCTTAATAAAATCTTAATAAAATCTGCAGGGGTTTAGGTTGTAGCCGTGTTGGTCTAAGGATATAGGCAGACAAGGTTCCTTGGGTGAATTTGATATCTTTTATTAGACCAACCCAAATGGTTGGAGAATAGTTATTAAGCAAGCTTTCGGGTTCAAAAACCCTTCGTCAGGCTGAACATTAAAGTAAGCAAAACTGCATAAAATGTTCTAGTTAAGGATGAGAAGATTTTTCACTTACTATGCCATAGGGAGCCATGAAGGGAACAGCGTAAATTATTGTACCATTGCATTAATTATTGTATATTATTCTGTTCAGCATAGGTTATCGGTAATTATTTCTGCATTTCTATGCATAAAACAACTCATCTTATGATCTGTTAATTGCTTAGTAACTTAACAATTGAGGTTGATAGTACTGGTACTTTAAAATTGTCGTTCATAGTCAAGGGGAACTTTTAGGCAAATCACAATATTTACTGGTTAGGGCATAAAAGATGAGGGCAGGCTGCCAGTGCTAGTATCCCTGATTTAAACAAAAAATTTTAATGACTGAAAAACGAATGCCTTCCAATTATCATGTACAAAATTCATTAGTGTGCTCGTTTTTTATTTGCCCAGGCTATGAATGAAAATTATATTCCATCCTAAAATGGTTCTTTGAACTCCTGTAGAAAAATCTCTGTAACAATAATTCTTAATGTGAGGAAGAAATGTTTTAATTTAAAACAGAATAAACAAACAATCCTTCTGTAATCATAGTTCTCTATTTGAATATTAAAGTGACTTAGTATGAAGGGAGATTCTAGCACAATATGTGGAATCTCATGTAACTGAAAACATTACCATATAAATGGATTGACTTTTTCATGAAATATCAGAAAACAATATTATCTAGACTATAATGTATTTATATTATGACTTGCCTGTTAAAGTTTTACTAACAAAGCCTTATGCATGCTCTTATGCATGGAATAAAACACCTGAAGATAAACAGAAATTGCTCTAAATTTAAAAGTGATCTGATCTTATGTTAATTGTTTGTTTTGTTGTTTGTTTGTTGTTTTGTTTTTAATCCAACCAAGCTGGATTTTAAACAAGGCAGGATGGTGCTGTGATGGCTGGCATCTCTGGGACAGACCAGCATGGTGAGAGCAGCCCTGGGGATCCTGCTGTCCATGTGGTGGTGAAGTGGTGGGGAACGGGGGAGAGGCTCCGGAATTGGACATTCCTGACTTAAACTTTTAGGCCTTATTGCTGAAATGTAGGATTTTGAGAGGGTCACTTATACAAGTCCAGCAGCTGTTAAAACTTGGGTCTTAAAAAAAAAAAAAAAAAAAAAAAAAAGAGAGAGACTTTGTATTTCTCTTTAGAAAAAGGGCTTTCAATTCAGAGGCCCAGAATACCAAACACTTCAGATAGAAACTGAAAATTCAGATCTCTCTCTATGCCAGGTCTGGCTGCTTAGTCTCAGTTCTACCTAAGTTTCTGCAGTTTTATATACATGTCTACCACACAGCCTACCTTTAATGGGAGAGATGCAAATGAACACTGCTTATTATTTATCATGTCTTGGGAATATGTGATTTTTATGGTTTGGCCACATTTGATATGGGATGGTAAATGCCCACAGTACAGCAACATCATTGTGGATTTAGCCACCTCAAAATGTTATCCTAGTGGCTACTATTCATCTTGGATAGCCATCTGTAGAAATGATTGCATTTCTATGACTTTCCAGAAGCCCTTTTAAGCTCCCAGCTACCTGGATCAACAGATTATAGTTTTGGAACTGTTATTGGTACCCAGAGGTATGCCTGCAACATTTGATTAGAGCACTGTACAGGTACAGGACACAATGCTGATTGAAACTGGATGGATGCACAACTGTACTGCTTTTATTTTATTGGTGCAGTTAACATTGTAGTCTTCCTCAAGGGTGCAGAGTAACTTTAAGCTGTAAATTTTCATGCTGTCTCCAATTTAAATAAGCTGTCAGTGCTTGTTGAGTAATGAAAACTAGTAAATTTACTGCTTCTATATGCATGAATTACATTTACTGGGTGTCATTCTTGATTCACCTTAACTTCTGGTTGTAGCAAAGGCAGCAGTGGCTAATCAACACTTGTCTCTGTTTGCATCTAGGTAGGAGGCTGCAACCTTTTGTATGCATCTAGCTATATTTTACATGAACCTAAACAATCGATTTCTGTGTTTTAATTTTGACAGCTCACGTCAGTCAGAGCAAAATGTGGTTGGTGCATTGCTTGACCAAGTTTCCTCTGTGGAACTTGTTACAAGTGTGATTCAGGGTGCTGTTTTTGCTCTCTAAAGCCCTAACTTAAGCCTTTGGCATGCCAGACCATTTTATAAGCTGCTTGGGTAGCTCAGATCTGTTATAACATTTGTTAATGGTACCTGTACGTGTGTTCTGATAACTGGAGATAAGAGAATGTTTTCTGTGAGTTTGTCTATAGTACTGGTGTCGTCTTTTTATTTTATTTTTATATCGGTACAGATTTTTTTACTGATAGTAATTGCTGGGGTTGTCTCACTACCCTGGTGTAGCTTATTTCTTTTTGAAGTTTGAGGCAAGGCACACCCGTTGAAACCTTTTTTTTTTTTTTTTTTTTCCAGTGGTGCTATGCAATAGCAAACAAACCTAGAGTAGACAAGCCATGAATGTGTTCATGTTAACAATCCAGACACTCTGCCCATTGCCCAGCCATTGCTAGGATTTTATTCAACAGGGCAGCATGACTAGAAATAGGCATTCAGTAGATTACGGAAGCGTGACCACTTCTCTCAAGAGCCCTTTAAATATTCCACAGTTTACTGGCCCAGGCAATTGTTAATAGACTTCTGTTGATATGCAGTATGCCTCCAATCGTTGGCTAGAGCACTGTGTGGATATAGGGTTCAGTTCTGGTTGAGAGAGAGGACTTTAATATCAATGCTGTTTTTACTGGCTGTTTTTTAAGGAAGGAGGCAGAGGGAGTTTTTTGTCACTTACTAGAAAACTAAACTGAAGTAAGAATGTTCTGAATCAGAGAATAAGAATTGAATCTTTTCAGAATATTCCTTAGCACTGTTTTTTTAAATAATTAGAGTTAATGTAATTGGGCTTTTGTTTTAACCCTCTGTCTCCCTGTCTTCAAGTTTTATCATTTTGGAGACCTGAAGCTTTTGTTTTACCTCTGTAAAGCAGATGCAGGCAAAATGTGTGGTAGTTTTTATGTACAACTTAACGGAGGAAACATTCTTTTTTTTTTTCAGAATTTTATGTTCTTTGTCAAATCTCTGATTTTCAATTTTAAAATGTTAGTCTTAAATAGGGACTGGTGCTTTTCTAGTCTTTGAAGAACTGTGTTCAAGTAAGCGCTGGCTTGTTGGCAGTAAGTTAGACTGCCTGTTCCAGCAACAGCAGTGCAAGTGCTAACTATTTGTGGATTATAGCTGTAGCATGAATAACTGCAATAGATAAAGGTGTGTATGCAAGATCTTTCTTTTTTTAAAGTTTGGATAAAAATAGTTGGGTTGAAATCTTCCCTTTTCTTAATATAATAAGGTTACCCCCCAGTCTGGCTGATGGAAATGTTGGTATTTGGCAGAGAGTTTGTGTCAGGTAAGTGCTGGGATGTGTTCTGGTGAAAACTTTTAAAAAAAATTTGTCAAAGCTTTTTTTAAAATCATATTTTACATGGTACATATTCAGTATTTTTAAAGCAGTGTCTGAAAGGCTTTATGTGGCAATTTTTCCATGTAACGTGTATGGGTCCTTCAAGGCAAACAGTGACTTAAATAGGTCTCTGATGACAGGATTACAGTTGTTGGCTAGGAATTGACAGATATTCCAAATACAAACAATTACAACACAGAATTCCTTTGCCTGTCACTAAATATTATGCTGGTTATTAGTTAGGGTTATTATAGTAGAAGCCTCAGTACAAGTTTCTCTTTAATGCGGGTACTTCTCTCCAGCTCTAAAACTCTATTGAACTCTGTTATAAATGGCCCTTTTATAACTAGTACATTCCTTGGCTTCCAAGCACAGCCTCAGAGAAGGGTTGAAAATATATTAAACACGTTTTGTCCAGTTAAGAGCAAGCTGAATTTTCTATTTGAGATCTTCTCTTCCCTTTCATTGCTCCTCAGACTATATTTCCTACTATTTCATGGTTAGGTTTGATGTCTGTACAACCCTTGTGTGTGGTTGCTCAAAAGTACTTCTGCTGATTCAGCTGACAACATAGCCGAAGTACCCTGAAGTCTGGAGTGGTCTTAAAACAGGGATGTCCAGTTGGTGGCCCTTGAGAGGTTAAGTTGCACCCTGAAGCTCCTGTCCAGCTGCCACTTGGCATCTCCAAGGTCCCCCTCCCTCCTCTGGCTTCTGTGCCCACCCCAAGGGCAGTGGTGAGGGGGAGTGTCTGTGTGGTACAGGGGTAGTCATGGTGGGGGACATGGGTGCCCATGTAGTGCAATGGTGGTGGGGGATGTAGGTGCCTGTGCTGTGTAGTTGGGGGAGAGGGGGTGGGGTGCCCGTTCAGTATGTGGCCCCCAGTTGGTTAAAAGTTAAGTAGCCCTTGGAATTGGAATTTTGTAAAGGTGATTAAAAATGTTCAAACATCTTTGAATCAGTAAATGATAGTTCAGGCCTGGGCCTCTGTTTTCAGGTAAATGGACAGCATACTTCATAGCAAAAAATGTCTGTGGTTCCCAGTTCAGATGTCTCCAAGAGCAGAATGGATCGTCTAGACTAGGGGTGGGCAAAATGTGACCCATAGGCTGAATCTGGCGTGCTGAAGGATTTTGTTCAGGCTGTGGTGGGTCCCTTGGTCCCACCTGGCCCAGGCTCAGGGGTCAGCTCAGGCTATGGCATGTGTGGCCAGTACCCCCAGCTCCCAGATGCACAGAAGGGCTAGGCAGCTGGGATGGGGCCGTGGCCTAGCAGGGGGCTGTGTCCAGGAGTGAGAGGGTGGGTGGGGCCAAGGAGACCCCATAATTTTGGGATGGTGACAGGACAGGGTCGCAATCTGCTACCTGCATGCTCCTGCAACAGCAGCCGGTTCTGCAGGCATGGGTGTGCAGGAAGCAGATTGCAGCTCTGTTCTGGCTCCATGCTGTCAGTGCCCTGTGATCCTCTGGTCTCCATAGAGACTGGGCAGGGCACACAGCCAGGCAAGCAGGCTGAGGCCATGGCCGGACGGGCAGGTGCGTCTGGGGCTGGGTCCAGAATCTTGGGACAGTGACAGGATGGGGCAGAGGAAGAACTGCAATCTGCTCCCCACATGTCCCTGCCCATGGAAGCCATGCCCACCATGACTTTGCTCCGCCCCTGTGCTCTCATTACCCTGTGCCTGCCCGCCTATCCTGCTTCTGTTCCCAAATACCACTCCTCACCCATCCACAGCCCCATCTGACATAGGGAGCTTTGGTGAGCTGTTGCAAAAGTGCACAACAGTTCAACAAAACTCCCTATGTGGCCCATGGGCCCAAATAATTGCCCAT
>NW_005842297.1:1635126-1646316 GCF_000455745.1 Alligator sinensis | reverse complement strand
TCCTGCTCTAGACTGTGCTTTTCAAACTGTTCTGTGGAACCCTGGGGCTCTACAATAGGTCATCAGGACTAGGTACAGACATTCAAAAAGCCCAAGGTGGAATTGATTTAAGTTATGTGGTTTTCCATAAGTGGCATAGTTTGGATCAATAGCAAACCGAACACATAAGCCCCTCGGGGGAGGTGGGTGCAAATCCTAGACCAGGTTCCACCATTTTTATACAAGTCCATGCGCTAAACTTCTGTTGTTGGTACAGACTGGTGCTGAACTTTTGTTCTATTATGGGTATAGACTGGTTTCTGATGACTTAAAAGTGTAATGCCCAGGTGTAATGGCCCAGGTGTAATGGCCCAGGTGTTCTGCAAAGAATTTGAAGTTAATGGATGAGCAGGATGGGCTGGGTTTCCTGGCTTCACATCTGCTCCCAGGTAAGGGTGGTGGTTCTGTGGCAGAAGAAGTGATATGAAAGGGTTGTATGACTTCAGGAAGTTTGAAAACCACTGCTCTATCATGTGTTTGTGGTAGATACATCTGCTAATACCCTGGTACTTAATATTCTGCCCTTTTAAGACCTGTGGAGCTGTGCCAGTAAGAGCCTTTTTTTAAACTCTGAAATTTGAGTGTAAAATAGTCCTAGAAGGTGTCAAAGTAGAATCCTTTTAACAGGGGCAGGAACGAGGATTGGGTGTCCAGGCATCTTGTCCAGGATGAGATTAACGGAACAATTGGAGCTGGAAGGAAAGAGAGAGTAAAATAGGCAGTATGATTTAACTTTTTTTTTTTTTTCAGTAAGATCAATATTTGTCGCTAAAGATGCTTGAAAACTAGTAAGCTAGCACTGCATGTATGTAACTGCCACAATGTTACATGGCTTTTGACTGCAATTTCTCTTGAATTCAGTTTCTCTTAAAACTAATACACAGGTGCTGTCCTGCATGTTGTACCTGGGGTGAAAAGAATATTTTTAATAAAATGCTGTCATTCACACTGTAGCAGTGCTATATTTTACTCATCTCTAACAATTTGGTGTAATGCCATGTATTTGCAAGCTTTTGGCTTAGGGAACGTGTTCAAGGTTGGAAGTCACCAGACAACAAGTTCTAGTAGTCTACTTTTCTACTGAGTAGTGCCATAATTTAGGCACTCTAAAATTGTTATTAAATGATCACTTATCAAGTGGTGAGTACCATTGAAGAACCTGAATAGAATACAATGCATTTGGATAAGGAACTGCATATATCCTCTGAAAATATTTGAGATGGCAAGTTGCTTATACATACTAATCAGCGGTTGAGTGAATTACTACTACTTGTGCTTGTTCCCTGGACATGCTACAGACAGAATTGCTAAGTACTAAATGTGCAGAGTGGTAAATACTTACTAGTTTAAGTAAGCATTCTGTTCTTAATTTAAAATTTAAAAGAAAGTGAATTCTTAATATGTTGCTGACTAATTTAACAGGATTGCGAAACAATTTCCGAGCAAATGATAGCAGTGTCAAATACGTACATTTAAGCAAAGTGCCCAGCATGCCGTTACACTCAGTTTCTCTAGGCTAGACAAAGAGGTCAAATTTTAGCTGGCAGTTTTCTCTAACCCTAACTTAAACTTGATCTTTGCCTTTAGATACATGAAGGCTTTTTACTTGGTTAATGTGTATCCTCTTCCAGACCTGAACCAATTAAAAGAGACTAACCCATATCTTACCTAGAAGAAAATATGGTTAGCTAAAAACGTGGCTGCTTTTGTCTTGTCTAACCAAACCTTTAGAGGTGTCAATGCTGAAATCTAATTGGTTCTATTAAAATATCATGAGGTGCAGATAGTCTGTTGTCTTTCACCAAACAAGAAATAGTCGCAGGAACACAGGTCACATTTTCATACAACATAATGCCTCGACATGCGTCTGTAAACAGCGCACTGCTGCAGTCTTATACTGTCTGGTTTTGCTGCTGGACCCGAGGGTTTTCTGCCACTTTTTATATGTTTTGGGGTGTACATTAATATAATTATGCTGTGGGCACTTTTATCTTCCTGTCAGCATTTGGGAGAAACTGCCTTGATTGTTGTGAACCAAGAAGTAGGTCCTAGGTGCAGCTTTAAAACTGGAAGCTCGTTTGGAGACATACTAGACAGCACTTCCAAGCTTGCTGCACTCTTAAATATTTGCCAGAATGCTTTTCATCTCATCCGAATAGGGCTAAAAGCAGATACTTATGTGGAACACAGGAACTTCTGGAGACAGTTTTCCCAGGGGAAAGGAAAGCAGGAAGTGCATGAGGAGATTCTGTCAGGAGGGAGAGGCATTTCAAATGAGATTTTTTTTCAGCTCCTCACATATAATAGGTACCCAAGCAGATACTAATTATACAGTATCTATCAGGGTAGATAAAAATCAATTTTTTTTATTAAAAAAAAAAAAGTTTAAAAAAATTTAAATCAGATTTTTAAATGTAATTTTATTTTTTAATTTTTTTTGTTAATATGCTTTTAAAAATAGCCATATAAAGATAGTTTTAATTTAAAATATGTTAAAGCTCAAAGACATAATCTAATAGGGATTATATACTATTTGAGATGATATATTCATGTATTGTTTTTTAGAAAAAAATTACAAATAGGTCCCAACAGGCCATGGACTATATTAGAGGCCCAATCTTATGAGGTTCCCACAGGCTCCTCTATAGATTTTAAGGTTTAAAGAAAACCACTCTATCCAATGGAACTCAGTGCTCAGTTTAGAACAGGGGTGTCCAACCTTTTCGAATGCGGGGCCAGATCATGAACATTTTATCAGCCAGTGGGCCTGTGAGCCATATTCAAAGACCTCACAGGAAGTGGTATCACATCACCCCCCTGAAACAAAAGTACAATGTTTACTTTTGTTTCCAGTCGCAGCACCTCAGGCCTCAGAAAACAGCTTGGAGGGTCGCGTGGCTGTCCGCGGGCCACATGTTGGACAAGCCTGGTCTAGAAGATCCCATGAAGCATCTTTGTGATGCTGTTTTAGTTCTCAAACTGGATTTGTGTCTCCAGAAGTAGCAATCTTGTTAACAGCAGTATATGGAGATGAGGGATAACAGACATGATTATCTACCTATCAGCCCTGTTGTCTCTCTGCAAGTTTGTGTACACAGTCAAGCCCTTACTACCTCTGCCTAAAAGTGCAGTTTCAAGAAGTTAAATGATTAGATGGAGTTGGTGATGGAGTAGATCTGGGCAAGGAGGGAGGCATCTAGAGGAAAAGGCAAGGAGGGAGGGACAGTAGAAACGAGAGAAACATTTTGAGCTGGCTGTTCCAGAAGTCTTGAGAGAGAAGTTTCTGAGTCTAGCCTCTCCACTGATTTGAGATCTAGTGAGGGAATGGTATGGTAGAAGGGAAAACCTATCAACAAAAATCTACTTTTTGTAGAAAACAATGATTAAATTGAGGCTTCCTGGACCAGTGGTTTAAATCGTGATTTTTAAGTCCATTTGATTTAAATCAAATCCGCTCTGGTATCTACTCCATTAAGAACTTTTCATCTAATTCCATGTATGATGAAATAAATGCAAAAGAACAGTTCAGATTGGAAAGAGGAAGGGCTGTTGTCACAGTAATAAAGCACGCAATTAATCAGTAAAGATCATGTAATCAAGTGAACCTAATATTATTTAGGGAGGGATGCTGATGTGAAATACTTGGAGAATGAAGGCATCTTTGTTTGAACTGTAACTTGTATCCCAATGCTGTGTTGCCAGTGTGCACCAGCCATTTTCTATGGGAATTTTTATAGGTTATTCAGTTTTCAAGGCTGTTTCCCTGGTGAGACTGCCACCAAGCAGTAGTTAGTTAAGTACTCTTGATACTGAGGCTTCTAGTAAAAACTGCATTTTGTCCACCAGCTCCATTCATAGGCTGTTCACGGCTATCACGTGATGAAGTCTTAACTGAAAAATCATGAGTCTTGCTGTGATTTTTACGCCAGTTAGAAGTAAGACTACAGACAGGTCTGTCAACCCCATATTTAACTCCCAGATTCTTAAATGCTTACACAAATATATGCTTAGGTAGGGAAAATGCCTGAATTATCTGGTTGCTTTTATTATTCATGTGAGCAAATGGGCATAGAAGTTGTATGTAAAGAGAATGGATTAAGTTGCCAATAGCTGACAAAAATATAAAAAACGAAGCTTCCATCCTTTTCCCTATGCAAACTCACTTGTTACTAGAATGGGTGTGCAGAAAAAGAAAATCTAGATTGTTTAAGCAGATGTTTTAATACCTTTTTGTACAGCATCTGAGATCCAGCATTTATTTGCCTGAAATGTGTTTTGTGCTTAGTACTTTAGAGTCACTGGTGGTTCAAGCTGAATGTAGAAGATGAGATGAAATTTCCTTAAAAAGGTGCCCAGAATTTGTAATAAGCTTTGTGGGGGAGATCAGGAAAAGACATCTCAGGGAGGCCTTCAGTATAATTATGTCAGAAATGTATATAAATTCATAGTTGGTTCAGTTAGCTGGTGTTTGTTCTTTATAAAGCTGATTTTTTTTTTTTTTTTTTTTTTTTTTTTTGGTAAAGTATTATGTGAGTAAAAAAAATGAGGCCATTAATAGTCTTGGGTGACAGCTGCTCACTGTAGATTTTAGGTATTGTCCAATTTTTGGTTACCTCACCATTGAAGTGAAGCTGTGGTTAATGCAGGCTATTCCTTCACAACACAAGTTGCAGATGAAAGTAAATTTAAAGTGGCTAAACGTTTAGTATTTTAAATATATTAAATGAGTCTCTAAAATTAACACTTTTTTTTGCTGATCTATTTCATGATAGGAGGGAAAGAACAAATTAAATGAATTGAATTAAATGAACTAAATGATTGCAAGCTAGCAACCTCCAAGTTAAAGCTTGCCTCATTCTTGTGCTTTGTTATGCCGATGTATTGTAATGATCTGCAGCAGTCCATATAAGATCACATTTGGAGAACAAATGTTCTGAGGTTTATTCCTGTATTTGAATATTAAAGAATTGCTCACCAATTACCAAAGCAGTTTTCTCAGGAGCCTGTAATTTTGTGGTATTTGGTAATTTTAAAACCAATTTTGCTGTTGCTTGGAGACATTCCTTGCCCGTCTTCATCATGGAGCAAGTCTACTGAAGCCATTTGAGAATAGTTATGTAAACACTGTAGCTTGTAATGCTGCCACTACTTTGCTTGCACAAATTGAGTTGATTTCATGTAGTAAAGTATGAAGTATGTCATAATGTGTAATAAATTGCCATTTCTCAGATGATCATGTGGTCTGTGGGCAGGTAGTTGAAACCATGTTGTTTTAGCATGACTTTTTCCATCACTTTTATATAATGCTTTTATTGTAATGAAGTCTCGTTTACTGAGATTTTATGAATTACTATTTTATTATAAGGTATCAAAATGAAAACTAAGCTAAGTTTGATTCATTGCATTGTTCATTACCTGACTTACAGAGCTTACTTGTTTGCCAGTTCACAGAAGTGACCTTTTCTGTACGAGTAAAATTACTATTACTGTCAATATCCGAGTGGATTTGAGTTAGTACTTGAGCATAGTTAACTGCAGTTGTAGCAAGGTCATTCAGCAGTGCTTCAGAAATTATGATAATATTGCTAGTTGTGAATGTGAATACATCATAGTGTCAGAAATACAAGCTAGTTAGGCTCAATATTCGAGTAGAATTTAATTGGTTGACCATATTGAGTTTTTTAACAGTTTTGCTTGCAAGGTTTTGTCAGTTACATGATGCTACTGTTGGGGGAAAAAATGTTATCCCGGTATAAGAAAGAAATAGTGGTAGGAAAGGAGACAGAACCACATAATGAAGGGGATTCTTAAAATATTTGCTATCACTTCCTTATTTAAAACCATCGCTGGGTATGACTGAAACCTATTAGAGATGCAGAACCTCTAAGCTCTAGTTGGCTAGTGCAGTCCAGTCTTTTGAAAAGAACTGTCATGTTATGAATAATGGGAAACAATTGCTCTTCAGTGTGTGTCTGTTTTTTAATCTAATGCTTCATCTTTTGTGTTGGCAAAGATTTGCCTTGCTTAGTTTCTAGAAGAACGAACTTGGTGCTCAAGAAGAGAAGGACTTACTCTTAACTGCCTCTCTTCAGTGCCACCTATTGCAGCACCAGAAATAAAAGTGCTAACTTGGTTAAAAGACCCAAACAAAACACACATACCTGTGCTTTAGTTGCCAATTCATTTTAAAAGATGAAATACCATGTTTTCAGAAAGTAGTAGTGCTGGGCAATAGCAGTTTTCAAACCCATAGAAGCACAAACAGTTATTTAGTTAGTGTTGTGTGGCTGTTTTTGGACTATCTGATATGCCCACTCAGTTTCATTCTGGGTCTTCTCCTTTCTGCATCGTTTCACAAAGTTGCCCAAAGACTAAGCTGATGTGCTGAGCCTAATTTAACTTTATGTGAATTCCTGTCCGTCTGTTCCCCCACCCCCCGGTCTGATTTGCGTGCTGGATTAGTACTAAATTTTGGTCTAGTGCTGCTTGAGTTTGACGTCCCCCCAAAATACCAAATCAGCCCAAGTTAATGTCCATAGTGCACTCAAAATTGACTGCCACTGACCTCTCAGTGAAACAATGTTGCTTCTGATATAGTGACAAGCAGTTTTCAAAATCTGTTTATGCTTATCTGTAGTGTGATGCACTGGGAGTAGTAGTGGAGACTACAATTTCATGTCTCTGGGATCAGATTCTAGCCTGCTCACAGAGAACCTGTGAGCTAAGAAACATGACGGCTGGACCACATGAAGATCACTTCAGCAGCAAACTCTTGTATGTTGATAAAGTCCTCTTTCCAGCTGAATCCACAGCAGCTACAGCCCCCATCCCTCCTGATACTTTTCTGGGTAGGACTTCAACATGTGTTAAGTCTTCAGGGTATGTGTAGAATCCCTCAGCGTGTTCTTTATATTAGCACGGCAATGGTAGTTGACAATCCTGAACAATTTCCTCCTGATAGCAAAACCATCCCTGACTGCCCAGACAGTACTTCATTGGTTATGCTTGTTTCGTTTTCGGGTGGCTTTCTCCTGTACTGGTGAGGGCAAGAAGCTGTTTTAAAGGAAAGCTTAGGTGGAAGCTGATGGTATTAGCTGTTTGCGCTAGGAAGGTGTGGACTATTAAGCACACCTGAGGGCTAGTGTTTATAAGGGCACTTCCCACGTAAAATTCCAGTTCTGTCCTACAGCTCTTTACCCGTGTCTGAAGTACTACTGTGTACATTAGAATTAAACTTGCATCTGTTTAAGTTTTCTTGGACAACTTTCTGAATTAGGTGTTTTTATTCTTTCACCATGTGGATTTTATCCGTTGCAGTAATTAAGTAGTTTCAGAAAAGGATTGTAATACCGTAAAAATAGGAAGAAGATTCAAGTGCAAGCATGCTAATTTGAAACTACTTTGAATTTTGTTTTAATTAACTAGTTTTTTGCTGGACATTTTCGTTAAGTGTTTCCTCTTACTGCATAGAAGTAATAAGCATGTTGTGTAAGGTTAGACTAAGACTTTGTTCCTAAAGGCTGACAAGGGCTGTGAAGACAGTGAATAAATCTCTCTCTTGGCCTACTTGAAATACCAATGTAGGGTGAAATTTGGCAGAAATTTGTCCATAAGTAATATTATGATGTGGGGGAGGGGACTGATTGTCCTAGTTTCTTAATGTGTGCACTCATATTTTTGGGTAACTTGTAAAGAAAGAATTTTCTTGGAAAAAGTAGGGTACTTAGCTTAGCATGGGATTCTTAGTGAATGATATTAGAGGTAGAAGCAGTACTTGATTACATAATTTTTGTTCCTTTGGAAAATATAGGGAGAATTATATTGGCATACAGGACTCTCCTCTGGCCTTACAAACTTTAAAATCTTGTACTATCACAGTACGGCCAGAGTGGAGTGATGTACTACAGAATGGTGGAAGCCCTACTGTAGACTAGTGGCTAATGATAATCGCCATGTCATCTCTTGTTATTCTAGGCCAGGGGTATCAGACTCATTTAGCCTCATGGGCTGGATCTCAACCATGGAGCTTTTCATGGGCAGGATGAACCCTTTTATGCTGATTCCAGTAATGCAGCAGCTGTGGTAGCCATGGGGGTTACCAGTCCACTGCCACAGAATTTCATCCCCAGCGGGGATCTCAACTCAGGTATTTAGCAATAGGGTAAGTGACAGTGGTGTTAACCCCTGATGACCGCCATGGCTGTGTTGTTTGGGCTGGAACCCAGGGGGTTCATAACACTACCGCCACTTGGCCTACTGTTGCAGAACTGCATTCTCAATATGGTTCCCAAGCCAGGATTTGTGTGGTAGGATGAGTAACAGCATTGTTATCCCCTGGGTGCAAGCTGGATCTGGACATGGGTCATCGTGAACTGTAAGATGTTTCCATGGGCTATATGTTTGACACTCCTGCTCTAAGCAGAACAGCTTGAATGCAGTCTGCCACTAGAAATGGTTGGTAAGCCATAGGGCAAAACTAATTGAGAAGTTAGGGTAGGCAGGGCCCCTAGTGACATACTAGGTGTGTAAGGAAATGTTAAATATTTGCATAGCTGTGAGGATCAGGAAGGAGGCAAAATAGGGGGAAAAAACTCAAAGGTTTTCTGTTTCAGATGAATGCCTGGTGCTTTTAAATATCGTTAAACTTGTGTGTGTAGTCTATGGAAAAAGTTGGATAGCTTCTAATATATGTAGACAATTTCTGATATACAGTAGTTGTGTGTGGTATTGAGTGGTGTGCCTCTACTACAGGTCTTGCCAAAGTATAAATTAATAACTAGTAAAATAGGCTGACTGCAAAAGGGTCACACAGGCTCTCAAACAAATTGTAATGAACTGTTTTTATTCATTGTGAAATTCTATGTAGTAGTGGTCTAAGACTTAAAAAAAATTAGGCTTTTTTGAAGCAACCTTGAAGGATGCAGTTGCAGAAAATTTTAAACAATTCACAATACTGTCTTTCAACTACTATGAAAGCCGGAAATGTGTTTCTGACACTCAAATTGTTCCAGTCAAAAGATCAACCCCCCACTGCCATATGTGGTAAGGGTTTGTCACTATCCCACAAACCACTTCTGTAATACAGTGAATATGCAGAATTAGACTGTGCAGTACTTCTAACTAGAATGGAACTTAGTTTTTTAGAAACTTTCTGAATGATTCAACATAATTTGAAGAGCTACATACAAACTTTCAATTGCTGGTTAAAAATGTGCATATAAATGAAGGCTCTCTAAACACTAGAACAGCTATTGGAGTGCATGTAAGTGCTGTGCAAGCTTCCATGCTGTCTATGAAGGCACCAGGCTTTTGATCTTTAACATCCCTGCTGTTCATCTGAAATTCTTCTGGGAAGCAATTTGGCAGTCTTGCTGATCTGTTCCAAATGAGTGCTGCTTTGTATTGTGGACAGTTGTTTATTATGGGGCAATATAAAGCCGGTCCCTCTGACAGCTCTTCCTGGATCTCTTTCCATCTGCATAGTTGAAACTGAATTCTTTCTTTTAAATCCTCTCGCTATCCCCATCTTGTTACTGACTGTTCTCCCTGCCCCTCTGGTCTGTACCTGGAAATCTTCCCAGGTCTGCATAATTATCTATGCCTTCAGGTTGCATCTAAAGTTTGATGCAGCTTCCTCCGTAACATTTCTAAGGTTCCATAGATCTTTGTCTTCCATCAAGTGTGCTCTAATTCCCTCTTTGGTCCAACAGAGTCATCCTCCCCTCTATACCATCTAAATCTAAGCTGTTATGACTGTTCTAATTGTGGGCTTCTTTCTTTTTCTTTCTTTTTTTTAATCCCTTCACTAAGCATATAATGCAAGTTACTTCACCTTGCTCCTAATGCCCTTCAGAAATGTGCCCCTTTTTATTTATCAGCTGTTGGCTCTTCTCTCAAATGGAGGATTATACAAGTCCACCTGGGATCTTCCCTTAGTTCAGTTATTTCCTGTCCTTTGTCCTTTCCATGCTACTCTATACAGTATCCTCAAATATCTTCTCAGACCCCATTCTGCAATGATTAAGGTAGCTAATGATGGAGAGATTGAAAGTCATTTGAGACTAGGTAAAATATAACAAATAAGAATCCTTGAACCTCCCTTACCCCTTGTGTATGAGACTGAGTTTTTCGCATCAGGAACAGTTTCCAGACATGTGGATAGTACTTCACATACTGTTGGCATTAATAGGCAAACTAATTCCACTTTGTGTCAGTTAAATCTTGTCAGTGAATTCAAGCCCTTCAGAAGGGAATACACTTAACTACTGTGCAATCCTAAACCTTTAGGTTAATTACCCAAACATATTTTCTGTATCTTGTATTTAAGGACAAATGTTTCAGCACATTTGAATTGTACCATCACCAAAAGATAGCAGTTGAAAAATTATTCAGGAATGTAGTTTGTTCAGGACAGAGCTGTGATGTTGAAATTTCAGTGGTTCATTCATTTTAGTTTCTGCTTCTGGCTTTTCTTCTGATCCTAAGGAAACCTTACTCCTCCTTGTTCTCCCCCCTGCCCTTCCAACTTTTTCCTGTTGATTGTGCAAAAATTTTATTATGAGATTTTTTCTAAAGTATCAGTTCCTAGATGATGCAACTATGTTAACTAGATCATCTTGTCTGTTTTTAACCAATTGTTGTTGTAAATGCAGAGAAATCTGGCTAACATATTATAATATTTGTCACAATGGCCTTGTTACTTGATCCACTGCTGGTCCTATTGAATTTGTATACTTTGTGTACAAATTAGCATTTATTGATGTTAAAATGTAGTTAGTCATTTGCAAATGTACATGCACAGTGATAATGGGCCTGAAAGGTACTGATCAATGTCTTTTACAGCACCTGTCAAGCCAGATGAGGTTTGTAAAGCAGTGGATATTCTTCAGGTTTTTTGGCATAGGGGATTAACTGTAACATTTTACAAATTTTCCTCCTTTTGTGGCAATGAATGCATGTAAGAGTGCAGAGCAAAGAACTAATAGATCATTTTACTCCACAATTGTGCAGTTATTACAGGGAGCATCTGAATTTTTGTAGGAATTGTATATTAAGCACTTAACTATATAGTCATATAGTTATATATTATAAGGAAGCAAAAAAAGGGCAGATTTTAAATAAGAAGACAAGTTTTATCAACACACTTCCTAC
>NW_005842297.1:1611832-1635095 GCF_000455745.1 Alligator sinensis | reverse complement strand
TGTTAAGTATGGGTTTTTTTCCCTGCCTTTTGCTGGCAGGCTTGGAAGTTTCAGATTATAAACCGCATTTTTCTTACTTTTGAATGGGACAGACAACTAGAAGAGATTTCCTGGATTACAGGCACCACTTCATGGAATCCCTTTCATAAATTTATTAAGCTCCATCTTAATAGCAACTAGACTTTTTTTTTTTTCTTTTTGCCCCCACTTATTCCATTGCAAGGCTGTTCCAGAATGTGATTGCTTTACTTTAGGGGTGTCAAAGATGCACAGGCCAGATATGGATCCTAGACCTCCTAGAGGAGCTGGGGATTTGGTGTGGGGCAAGCAGGGGAGAGGCCTGTTCCCAAATTCCATTGGCAGCTGATGAGCCCCACAGCTAAGAAACCAGTGGAGCTTAAGTTTGCTGCCATTTGCCCTGGGGTTAGTCTGTGCAGAGCCCTGGAAGTTTGATGTCTCTGCTTTAATGGATAGGAATCTTTATAATTTCCAAGCCAAATTTCATTTGTGGTCAGTTCGTACCCATTTATTCTTGTATCAGCATTGCCTTTTTAGCTCATAGCTTTTCTTTCTTCCTTCTTTATTTTCCTGGTCTATTTATAGGCAGAAATCATATATCCTTGTTTTTACTAAGCTAAATAAGCCCAACACTTTGTCTCCTCATAAAGTAGGCTATCCATTCCCTCGATTGCCTTCAGTGGCTCTATGCACCTATTTTCTGGTGACCAAAACTATGTGCAGTGGGCAGATCTCCCTGCAAACTTACCATGCCATATAGTAGTGTCCTCAGATATACTTTGTTGTTCCACATGGCTTCCCTGTCAGGAAGTAGCATGCCTCTTTTTATCTGCATGGCACTGGTGTAGGTCTAATTAACATGGATGCTTAACAGTGCCAGTTAGCCTTCCTGCAGTCCTGTGAGAACATGGCTGCAATGCTGGTGGTTGACGCACTAGGGCTCCTGACATGTTACATTTTAAAACACGATTAACATCTTAAATAGTAACCTAGCCATGTGTTTAAGTAGATTTAAGGTGTGATAATACAGTGGATAATACTCTGTGGTTCATTAGTATAACGCCTTAAATTGCATATTTGTGGCTGGCCCATGACGGATCCCAACACTCAGCTGAGTGTCAGGATATAGTATGGGACAGCCCTAGGGCCTGGCATACAGCTGTCCCAGCAGCCTGATCCTGGGGTCTTTGTGCACTGGCAAGTTGAAAACTCGGCATGCTGCCTAGCTGAGTGGTACGTGGGGTTTAACTCAGCCCCAGCTCGTGGGAACCCTGGGATTGGGCTGCCATAGCCCAGTACTGGGTTCTTGTGTGCTAGGACCTTTAAAGCCCCGTGTACCACCAGGTTGAGCAGCATATGGGGTTTAACTCAGTTCTGGCCATGGGTACCCTGAGATTGGGTTGCTATAGCCTGATCCCAGATCCCTGTGTCCTGAGACCTTTAAAACCCTGTGTGGTGGTCATCAGGGCAGCGTACCCGGTCTCGGCTCAGGCCACAGTTGAAACCTCTGATGTTTGTCAGCTGGGGTAGGGGACCTGACTGGGGCTGGATTTCAGATCTCAGTTTGGTACCCTGCTGCAACTGACAGTTGTTGGCACCTGGGTTTAAATTTGCTGGTCCAGAGGGAGCCCAGGGATCATGATCCTGGACTGTCCCTGCACTGATAAGTAAGGTGTGATGGGTATCTAATCTCTGATCTCAAAATTGCACATCCTGCTATACACGTGAGCTTAGTTCCCATGGGACCTTAAACTGGATGTCTTTCAGAGGCCTAGTTTGCACAAGGCAGCATGGCTGCGCTGGGTGGAATGGTAAATTTAGCATGCAGGTACACCCAGTATTGTACTAATGGTTGCCTTTATTGGATAGATGTCTTTGGATGCATCTTAGCCTGTGCACACATTTTTCACAATTTCGTCACTGGTAGTGTTGATGCTCAGTATTTCTCAGCAGCTGCTTTATCAGGTGTTCAAAATATTATTTTAAGTAGTCTGAATAAAAATTACTTCTTGTATGGGAAAATTCTACTTATGGTGTTGCTATAGATGAAGCTAGTAGACACAAATACTTGAATTAAAGAAAACAAACCAAAAATACCTTCCCCTCCCTTCTCCCTGCCCAGTTTTCATTAGCTTATAACAGAACTCTTAACTGACTTGTCTGGCTTTTCCCTTTTTCACTCAAAATTTCATGGGGTTTCCTTTAACTTCAGTCTCCCTGAGAGATGAGATAGTACAGGTTTCCCTCACTTTATGCTGTACATGCGTTCCTGGAAAATGGCGCACAACTCAAATTCACATAAAGGGAACCCACTTTACAATGTAACAAATAGGGATACGTTCCAAGACCTTGACTGTACTGACCCGCGGACCCATTTCTACCGCTTACAAGACAATTTTGGTACTCGCCAACAGCAGATGGTACACACAAGCACAGGGTGGTGGTGAATTTTACCATAATGGGGATGGCAACTACAGAAACATGCGTCTCAGACAACGAGTGAGGAGCACAGATCCACAGAAGAGACTGTCTTTTGGTGCGTGTCACTCCCACAATGCACTGCACAAAGCAGCTGACTGTGGGCTTCCACCACACCAATTGTATAAGAGTGAATTTACCTCATATAATGAATTTTTGGTATAAAAAGGGTCATCACACATGGAGAACCCACATAAAACGAGGGAAACCTGTATGGCTCCTTTGTACTGTACATTTAAGAGGAGTTGTATATTGCCTTTCCTTCCTAACTTCAGTTAGCTCAACCTAAAAGTTTGTCACCAAAGTCTTACTTTTGGAGTGATGCAAAAAAGCATATAATTATTTCTTTAAGTGTAGTTGTCACTTGATTATAGGAAATCGGGTTGTGGGGGAAAGGGTGACTACTAAATAGTTCTGTTTTCACAGTTTAGCATGATGCTGGTACAATAGGGATGACCTTTATTTGCTTAATGTTTATGTTCAGACCTTAAAACATTGCTTAAATTTATCATCTTTATTTCAGAGGTTAAGAAGATTATCAACCAAATATAGAACAGAAAAGATCTATCCAACGGCCACTGGTGAAAAAGAAGAAAATGTTAAAAAGAATAGATATAAGGACATACTACCATGTAAGTTTGACTTCTGTTATATAGAACAAAGAGACGTTAATTATACTTTCCAAATATACCTTGAGTCTTACTATTCACATCCTGTTGAACAGCTAAATTATATGGGAATTATCCTCTGCTGTAAGATTCACTGCAACATCTTAATTTTATCACCAAGTTGAGAGGTGCTCCTTGTCCCTACCAATCTTAAGTTATTTTCATATGTAAGGCTTTTGCATTAAAAAGGTATTTATGAATACCCGGACCTTTTGTTTCCAGATCTGGCAAACTGGCACTTTCCATAAGCAGCAGATTAATTCAGAATTTAATTCTGTTTCATCATTGATTTTTGTTTTATTTTCAGTAATCGGCTGTTCAGCAGAGATGGGCAGCAGTAGCTTTGTAACATTGAGTTGTCAGTCCTACCAGCACCCTGCTGCCCCACTGCAGTGGGAATGCCAGCAAGACTGATACTGTTGTACTGTCATTGGTGGGAAGACCTGTCACTGTCACTACCCAGGTTTGGGGGGGTAGGGAAGAGAGGACTCTCAGGTAGAGCAGTAACAGTTCATTGGGTAGGCAGGACTGCTGGATCAGCTGCTGCCTCCTTGGGCTGCCAGTGGCAGCCCTAGCTAATTGAGTGGGGGATACTATCTAATTAGTTGTTGCTACTGCTGGTAGTTTTCAGATTGCCATGATAGCAAAAACTAGTTGAGTGAGCCTTCGTATCAGCTTTGTAGCACCCCAGACAGTGCATGCCTCCTTGTACTTCATTTATTTATCTATTTTTTAGTGCTAAAAATGAATGTGTGTCCAAGGCTTAAGATGCCCAAGTCCACTTAGGCCTCTAATTGAGGGCCAGATTGTGTTTCATCTAAGTTAAGATGCATTGTGTCCACTGTGGAGGAGGCACAAAAAACATTTAAGGACCTTTGCCTTCTGTAGTCCCAGACAGAAATTAATCTTTCCAGTTTGTCCTTGGAAGGTAGAGTGCTCTCTGAGGGCTCCAACTCTGAAGCTTTCTACCTTGATCTAACGTGCTCCAAATTTGGTGCCTTTCCAGACAGACTGCAAAAGAGATGCCTGACATGGCCTTTGGAGAAGGATGAAGGCATGCTTCTTGTAATAATAAAAAGGCAAAAATAACATTTTTGTAGGTATCTGGCTGGCATGAATTCATAAGTCTGATGTTGCTGAAATGCTGTTGTGTTCTTAATAGTAAAATAAGCACTTGGTACCTTGGCAAAAACATCTTTTCTCAGGTTTTATTTTTCTTTTTTTCCTTTTAACATTGAAAAACACAAAACTAGCTCAGGAGATAAAATTGAATGTGGGGCAATTGGGAGCTAAATCAACTGTTTGATAGTAATATGAAAAATGGGGCAAATGTTGCCTGAATTCATTGTTATTCAGGTCAATTGGAAGTTCAGATGTATGATTCCCTTTGGTTAAGGCATGCATTTTCTCAGATATTCAAGAGATCTGGTATGGTAATTGTGATTTCTTAACAAAAAAAAATTAAAAAAAATCCAGAAAACTTTTCCAGGGAAAATACTTTCTTCTTACTATCTCATAATGAAGCAAATAGATTAAAAAGTTATAAGTACATTTTTTTACAATTTAAAAATAAAAAAATTGAAAAATAAAAGCATTTCTAGGTTATCTTTGTATTTGGGAGAATTTGTTCTTTTTGCCAGAGAAAGAAGTAGGATTAGGGTGCCCATCACGAGTTCAGACCAGCCTAGTTTCAGCCTAAATTGGCATGTGTTCTTAACCTGCACATGCTGTGTTTAATAAACTATCCTAAATGCTATTTTAGCTTAAAATATTGAGTATTCATTATTTAAATGGAACAATTTTAAACTCTAAACAATAAAGGTGCATATATGTTCAATATTGCAGAGTACTTGGGATCTCAGAGTTTGCAATGTAATTCAACTTTGCTGAACAATTTTATAGTGCAGAATGAACTTTCATTTAAAAAACGTACAGCCCTTAAACCTGTGGAGATTCTTGAAAACAAACTAAATATAAACTGGAGTAGCTATATTAGTTGGAGTCTGCACCTAAATAATAGTTAAAAGTGGTGAACTGTCCTGATAGTTTCAGTTGAGTCTTAGTGACCTAACGGCCCTTCAGCCAGGTGCCATGATATATCAGCATTTTCTATATAAAGAAGGGCTTGCCTGACATCTTTCAGCTGTATGCCTGGTCCAAAAAAAACCCAAAACACCAAACAACTTTTGCTTTTCACTCATTTTCCGGACCATAACAACTATATTGCAGCTCCCAACTCAACTATGGCATTGGTAGTTTTAAGTGTTCTTAGTCTCCTGGAATTTTTCCCTTGAATGTTTGGTAGGCTGAAGGAAATGGAAAAATTGAGCCTTTATCCTAAAAATTACTTGGAAAAAGTTTCTACCTTTAGAATTTCTCTTGGGTAGAAATGAAATTTTTTAAGAAACTGATTTAAGTAAATCCTGCTCAATCAACTACTTCCAGTTGCATATCTCCCAGGCCACATTTAGAACCTCTGTGCTATAGTTGACACACTTAAGTTCACCTCCTCAGCCAACTGAATTCATGTCAGCAAACTCTATTGATGATTTTTCTATTTTTTTTCCTTTTATTACTTGTTTCTCCTGTAAAGGAATTCAACTTTGTTTCTTCCATTTCTAGACAAACCATCATTGTTGCCATTAATATTGTGCAACTAAATTTTGCTTAACTTAATAACTTGCGTTTGCTGTGCTGAATCTCACTTTTGGGGGGAGGGGGGGGGGCAATAATTAGCCACCTGAGTTAGAGATCCTCTGAAAAGGACATGGTGGTGGCTGTTACCCTGCCCTTCTACTTGCATTAGTTTATTTAGAAATTGCTAATTTTATTGACTGGCTTGTCTGTGCTCCCAACTACTATTCCTCATCACAATGGGGAAACGTTCTGTTAATGTCTAATTTACCCCATCAAGCATTGTTTTATTTATGCATCAGGTATATCTTAACACATGCTGTAATTCTTCACTAAAAACTATTTTTTTTTAGTTGATCACAGCCGGGTTAAACTGACTTTAAAAACTCCCCCGCAAGATTCAGACTACATCAATGCAAATTTTATTAAGGTATGTATTAATATCTAACTACATTAAAATACTTTCTGAGCTTTGGTTTTTATAATAGTGCCTCTTTAATCTCGTTAATATTCAATGTACTATATGAAATAAAATAAAATCTTTTAGAGAAGGTTTTCATTTGGCACAATTTTACTTCCTTTGCAAGCATACTGCCTCAGATTTAAGTTTTAGGGTTTAATATTATTTATACTACAAGGTACATACACTTTTTATTAAAACATATTCCAGTTAAGCAAAAGAAGATGCAAGTTTACCTCATTAAAAGTTTGTATTTGTAATTATGTTGAAATGTGCTGTTCCAAATAACAGATTAAAAATAGCCTATGATTGCCTTTTAAGAGATGATTAATAAGGTGGGTATATACAATCTATGGATACATATGCATTCATGTGCAGTTGAATACAAAATCACTTACTGCATTGAGGTATTACAGATGCAACATTTGTGTAGGACGTCAAATTCATAATTTGCGGGCTAATACAATAAATATTTTAATCATTTAGAAAACAAACTCCAGTTACAGATTTGATAGAATATTGTTATAGTTTGCCCTTTGGCTATACATCCTTAAGGGACAATTATTAACCTTTCCTTGCATTTTCCTTTAGGTTTCTGTCAGGTGATGCTTTTAATCACAACCTTTTGCTAAAAAAAAGAGGTGTTTTTTCTTTTAAATAAATGTTATTTTTATATAAATTTGATTAAAAAAACATGAATGTGTGGAGCCAGTGGAAACTGAATGCTTGTATTTGATTTATAGTAAATTTTTCTGGTTGCATAAATTTTACAGGCCTATTTTAACCTTGAAAAAATGAACGTTGAAATGTAACGTTATTTAAAAGGAGTTGCATTTCTTGTCTCTTTTTAAAAAAAAAAAAAAAAAAATTGCACATTTTCCTTGAGACTTTCCATAATGGGCAAATTTGATAGGATGCATGTTTTCCAATTTTATCTTAAATCATTTAACAATGGAGGAGGAAAGCTTTTATAAGTCAGGGGAATTGACAGAATTAAAGATTTTTTTTTTTATAAAATGTCCACTTAATTTACAAACTGCTCAGTTTTTTAGAAAATGGCCCCCAAATTTTCTCACATACCACATGTTCCCAAAGAAGACATGATGCATCTTGTTTTGTGTGTGGAAGAATGAAGAAAGTTGTTTTTTTCCCCAAGGTTATGGTGGAATAGATTAGGGAAAGAACCTAATCTTTAGCTCACTTTCACTCTCCCTTTCCTGCTTAACCAAAAGCTGAAACTAGTTGCTACTGAAGTGGATCCATGAGTGGATCTAGGGTTTTGAAAAGAGCTAAAAAGCGTCTATAGGACTGTGAAATAACTGGGGAGAGAGCAGGAGTAACTAACGAACAGCAAAATTGTCAAGAAAGGATAGCTCTATTAATGGAACATCAAGACCATTTAAAAAAAGAGAGGGGGTTGTGGAGCGGAGAGACATTACTGGGAATCAGGTGATAATGAGCCTTTAAGGTAATTCTTTCAGCTGCCTAAATAGAAATGCCACTGATGGCAGCTGGCTTTAAACTTCGGGTAGAGCAGGAATCAAAGTGGCTGTGACCGTACCGCTGTACTCATGGGATCTACCCCTGCTGGACTCTGCTCCTCTATCCATGTAGCTGCTGGAGGAAAGACCCGGGAAAACGAGCAACAGTCATCTTACAGCATCTCCACACTTACTTTCTGCTTCCCTGCTTAAGACAATTATGGAAAGCTAATTTTTGAGAAAAGGGTATATGTGCCTTGTGAATAAATACAGTAGTAAGAAAAACAATTACAAACAGATGAAATCTTGACTTCATTTGGAGCCATATTTGAAATGAATTTCACTGGAGCCAGGATTTGGTGTACACTTTTCCACTGTATTTGGAATGTGGTAGTGGCTAGTCCTTATCTTTTGGAAGTAGAAAAAAAGAGTAGCTCAGAGAAGAGGAATACATTGCAAAGAGATTCTACAGTTGCGTTTAATTTATGAAATTGGGAACCTTTTAAACCAGATTTTCTTTATGAACATTAGCTATTTCTTTGTGCAATTTTAGGGAGTATATGGGCCAAAAGCATATGTTGCTACCCAGGGACCATTAGCAAATACAGTAATAGATTTCTGGAGGATGATATGGGAGTACAATGTTGCAGTAAGTAACCTACTTTTTTCTTAATTTGTTACCTTATCCCTTGTTATGTTGAGCAGTTAAGAATGCATGTTTAATTTACTGAAAATTCTGGAATAAGGAATGTTTACAGAAATTGAGCAATTTGGACTTTTGCCAGTCATTCCAGAGACTCTAAAATATGACAGACCTGTAATGTTTAACTAGAGCTTTGTGTATTATGAATAACTTTTAAATATTCAATTTATAATACTGACTATAAACCATTTCGTTTTGTATGTTTAAAAATATGTGCATTTTACAAATAGCTCAACACTTTATTAATCACCGTCGTGCTACCCCTGTGGTCCATTATATTCATGCAAAATTGGTTGCAATAAAGTTCAGACTCCAAAACTTAAGATTTTCTTAAGTATGCGCTTACTCATGAATCTAACATATATGCCTACGACGTATGTAATTTGTTGACTTGAGTTAATATGTAAGGTCTGTGAAATTTGTACATTTTCAACTGATTCATGAACCTTCAAAAATGTACCCCTTCAGTTTTAATAATACAGTTCTAATATTTGAAAAAAAACAGATCACTCTGTTTCAAAGCACATCTGTTTAAGGATATGTACAAATGATCAGTTTCTACCAGGAGAATTAGTATTCTCCTGGTAGAAACCACAAGCGTGCAGATGTTCATACTTTTTCCCGCTTAAGCAAAAATGGCTGCTCTGGGAAAAATGACCCAGGACCAATCAGGGTTAAATCTGAGTTTCTCCCAGGAGACTGAACATCTGCACACTTGCCCTTGGCTTAACTCTTTCTTGGGATAGCCTTCCTGAGCCCAGGGTCACGAGTCGGGAGAAGAATTGAGAGAGACCTCCTCCCACCTGTTCTGTAGACTGGAAGGGGAGGAAGGAGCAGCTGCCAGCTGCTCCCTGCCTGCTTCTCACTCCAGAGTGCCTGGTGTGAGAAGCAGGCAAGGGCTTCACTGTGCCACTTTCTCCACTGAGCTGCTGGGCATGGGGAGCTGAACACGGGGAACAGCACAGGCCCCAGCCTGCTGCTCACACTGGAGTTCCCAGTGTGAGAAATAGGCAGAGAAGGACCCTGCTGTTCTCTCTAGTTAGGTCCTGGGCACTGGGAGCCAAGCTCATGGAGTGGCACTGTCCCCTGGCTGCTTCCCTTTGGCCCCCTCCTTTGAGTAGTGAAGGTGGTGAATTAAAAGCGAGTGTGGCTAGGAGTCTGGGCTTAGAGAGGCTTTCTGCAGCTTGGTGCCCAGCCTGATTGGCCTCCCATTTACTCTCCTTGCTGCGCAGCCAGAAGCTAGCCGGCAGGGGAACAGGCTCAGGGAGGGCCTCCCTGGTGTAGCAGGGCAAACCACCTGCCCTCTATTCACACTGGAGGCCCTGGTGTGAGAAGCAGGCATGGGGCTTTGCCCCACTGTCCAGTGTTCCTGGAAACAGGTGGAGTGGAGAAGCCAATGCTTTTCTCAGACTGTGGGATCACCCTGGCCTTGCAAAGCACAAGGAGCAGGGCAGAGGGGTCAGTTGCAGGTATTTTTGTATTTAATGTTAATGCATGTAGCTTTATGAAAAATAGCGGTCACTTTCTATTTACAAATTTTTAATCTGTTTCCTTCAATTGGTTAATGAAGAAATCTAACTCATTGTCCTGAACTGAATGCAGGGAGCAGCACAGCCTGCTGCTCATGCTGGAGTTCCCAGCGTGAGAAGGAAGCAGAGGATTTGCCCTGCTACTCTCTGCTTAGCTGCTAGGCACCAGGAGCCAAGCTCAGGGAGTGGCACTGTGCAGGATGTAATTTAGACTGTTTAAAAAGTATAAAGGTATATGCTGCATCTAAGTTTGCAATTTTTCATGTGTGTATCTTGTGCTTTAATGCAAATGGCCATTATGGGTTCTCAGCACTCGTTTGAGTGGAAAAGTTTCATAACATACTTTCATAAATGGTGTTGAATATTTTATAATTTATATTTAATTTTCCTTTTTCAGATAATTGTAATGGCTTGTCGAGAGTTTGAAATGGGAAGGGTATGTATACTAAAATTAGATGGATACTAAAATCTCACTTAGGATAGTGTGTAAATAACAATGAGGCTGCATATGAAAAATCAGTCATTCATTATAAATGCAGGTAAATCGCATTCAATGAAAACATTGTTTTGTCATTCAGAATGAATGATAGGAGCTGCTAAATTTATATTCAGGAGCAAAATTGCATCAATATACAGTAGAACTCAGTGAATGGGAACTGCTTTTTCATTCCATAAAGTGGGTGTATTTTGCTGACGGGGAGTACTATAGGAGCCTGAATAGAAAATGAACTAATTTTCATATTTAGTTGGGCAAATATTCGTATAAATTTAAAATGAACTAATCCTAGTTCTACCTCTGATTTTATCATGGAGATTTTTAATGGTCCTATTGGGCATAAGTTCATTTACAGAGTGGTAAAGAATCTTGACTGGAGTGTATCAGGACCTTTTATCAGTTGAGGGGGAATGGAAAGGCCTACTGCCTATATTTAAATCCATGCATATTTACTCAATTTTTATATACATTTTCATCAGGGAAAGGTTACCTCCACTACTGGAGGTGCGTCATGCACACACGTGCCCACACACCACTTTGAAGCAGGCCCCCAGAATCATGAGTCTTAAGTCTTACTTTTGCAAATCTTTTGGTTGTTTTTGGTCTTCTGAGTTTTTGGCTTTTGCTATTTGTCTCTTATAACTTCTCTTGGCCACAAAGATTGTATTTTTTTTTATTTTTAAATGAAAGCTGAGATTCTTTCACAGGAACAGTAGCTATAAGAAAAAACACCAAACAGGATGAAGCTTGGGGATAAAATAGCAAGGATTAACAACGTTTTTAATATACTTCTGCTATCTGTGGTTTTATTAAAATTTGGATCCTGGGTTAATTTAGGATTATGTTTTGTGTTTTAACAGAAAAAATGTGAGCGTTACTGGCCTGTATGTGGAGAAGAGGCTGTAACTTTTGGACCATTTCGTGTGTCTTGTGTAAGTTTTTAAAGTTTTGTAAATTAATTGAAGGGGCTTTATGCAATTCAGCTTGGACTCTCTCCTTGTATTACTCGACTTTTTCATTTAATTTGTATATTTGGGAAGCAGTAGGTTGATATTAAGATCTAAACGTATTTTCTCAAATTCTGTTTTTAGTAACAGCTCTTAGGCAGTCCTATAAAATTGAAGATGTAAACTATATTAGTCTTCTGTACCTTTTCATACTTTACAGAAAAATTGCAAATAAGTTAAAGTATTAAAACATATTTTTTCATGTATTAGGGCTCTTGCACTCCTGAACTAAGGCATTTCAGAAGTGCAAGAGATCAAGAGTAAAACTAGAATAGAAAGGAAGTAAGAGGGATTAATGGTAAAAAACTGCACTTAAGCTGCAATAATATTAGAATCTGACTTTAACAGAAATATGAAAGATTCATAGATGTTTGGGTCGAAAGGGACCTCAGTAGATCATAGAGTCCAACCCCCTGCCAGGAGCAGGAAAGAGTTGTGGGGTTAGATGACCCCAGCCAGGTGCATGTCTAGCCTCCTCCTTAAAGACCCCCAAGGTAGGGGAGAGCACCATCTCCCTTGGAAGCCCATTGCTGATTCTGGGATCTTTGTCCCTCAGGCATCTTTGGGTTGCCTGATTTTGGGATCTTTGAACACCAATTTCCTTAGGTGTCTGAAGACTGCACTTGCAATTTGAGGCAGTATTGGATTTCTTTGTAGATGTCAACCTTCTGCAAGAGATGGTATCTGAGGTGCATGAAACAATCATTATCTAGAGTCTTGCTTTGAATCTGAATTACTGGAGCTGGGGACTGTTCATTAAGAGCTGCTTGTTGGAAGACCTTAGTCTTCTGAATGTTAAGCATCAGTCCCATTTTCTTGTATGCCTTAGTAAGGACATCGACAATTCCCTGAAGGTCTACTTCCAAGTGAGCATAGACTACAGCATCATTGGTATACTGGAGCTCAGTGATTGAGGTGGGGTGGTCTTAGTTTTGGCTTGGAGTCAGCTGAGATTAAACAGCTTACTATCCATTTGGTAGTTTAGCTCTACTCCAACTGGAAGCTTGTTGGTCAAATGTAGCATTGTGGTAAAGAATATTGAAAAGAGAGTTGGAGGGATGATGCAGCTTTGCTTAACTCCTGTCTTAACCTCAAAGAGATCTGAGATGGATTCGTTATTGAGAACCACCACTTGCCTGTTCCATGACAGTATGCAAAGAATGGTGGTGATTTTCAGTGGGCGTCTGTACTTCAGAAGGATCTTCTACAATGCTTCCTGGTTGACAGAGTTGAAGGCTTTTGTGAGGTCGGAGAAGTCCGGATAGAGAGTTATGTTGTTCCTGGCATTTTTCCTGCAGCTGGCAACTTGTGAAGATCACGAAAGTTTTGCCTTTTGCTGCCCTAAACCCACACTGAGACTCCAGGAGGAGCTCTTCAGCAAGTGGGAGGAGATGGTCCAGGAGGGTTCTCACAGTGCTTTCCTGTGGTAGACAGCAAAGTGATCCCTCTATAGTTTCCACAGCCAGACTTATCTCCTTTCTTGAATATTGTCACAGTCATGGTGTCCCTGAGGTTATCTGGGATTTCCTCCTCATTCTGAATACTTAAAATGAGGGTGTGGAGCTTCACTGTGAGCTTCTCTCTTCCCCTCCCCCCTCACTTCCCAACTTGAAGATTTTGGTGGGGATTTTATCAGTTCCAGATGCCTTGTCATTCTTCATCTGCTTGATGGCTTTCCTTACCTTATCGACGGCTGCAGGGATTCCGAGATCATCTCTGGCGGGGTTGCGGGATGGAGTTGAGAACACTCTTGTCAACAACTGCCTCGATTAAGAAAATCTTCAAGATACTCCTGCCAATGGGTATTGATGGCTCCACTTTCCTTGATCAAGTCTCCTCCATCCTTAGGTCTCAAGGGGGCTGGTCCAGGAGTGCTTGGATCATAGATGGATTTAGTGGCACTGAAAAAAACCAACACATCGTGGCTGTCAGTGAGATGTTGAATCTTTCACCTTCTCACAATCTGTTCTTTTAATGTGTGTCCTTCTTTGGACCTCTGCCTTGGCTTGTTGGTAATCCAGTTTCTTTTGCTTGGTGGTGATGTTCTGCCAAGCACACGAGGCCTTGAGTTTGTGGTCATTCAACTCCTGGATTTCCTAGACATTCTCATCAAACCAGTTTTGATGATTTCTGGTAAAGAAACATCAAGTGTCTTTTCGCAGGTGCAGAGGATGGTGAATTTGAAGGTACCCCAAGCACTACTGACATTTTCCTATTGTTGGTGGGAATTCACCAGTTTTTATAGTGGCACTAGTGGAAGAGGGCTCGCTTGATTGGATCCTTGAGTCCTTCAGTGTTTATCTTCTGTCAGGATTGCTTCTGTTGTAGCTGTCATTTGAGATCCTGTTTTGAGTGAGAAAACCAAGCAGATGAGTTGGTAATCAGTTCAGTAATTATCATGGAATCACAGAAAATTAGAGTTGGAAGGGACCTCCGGAGGTCATGTAGTCCAGCCCCCTGCTCAAAGAAGGAGCATCCCTAACAAGATCATCCCAGCCCCAGCTTTGTCGAGCTGGGGCTTAAAAACCTCCAAGGATGGAGATTCTACTACCTCTCTGAGTAACCTGTTCCAATGTTTTCCTATCTGCCAAGTGAGAAAATTCTTCCTAATATCTAAACTTACCTTGCTGCAGCTTGAGACCATTGCTCCTTGTTCTGTCAACTGCCACCACTGAGAAAACAGTCCAGCTCCATCCTCTTTGGAACCCCCCTTCAGGTAGTTCAAGGCTGTTATTAAATCTCCTGTTTTTTTTCTCTAAACTAAATACATCCGTGTGACAGGGGGCATGCCCAGGGCTGCGTTCTGAGTTGGCCTGCCCACCTGTCTCTGTGGGGTTGTCCGCCCAGCCTCACCTGCCATGACTTACACTTTCCACCAATTATGGGGACAGTAGAGAGACTACCCATTACATGCCCAATGTCAGGGGGTTCATTCACCACTCCAAACCTCCCCTACATGGTGGCCTGTGCCTCGCAGATAGCAACTCAGTTCTTAATGTCTCTGGTCCCCACTAGGCCCTGTAATGCTCTAGTCTGGACCCCAACTAGATCCCTTCCCATCAGGCAGCCTGCTCTGCTCTAATTCTGGGCTGCCAAGTTCCCTGCACTCTTCTTCCTTTCGGGCATGCCCCGCCCCCCTGGGACTTTTGGCCACACAGGCCCTGGCCTCACCTCCAAGACCAGTCGGAGCCCCAGGCCCCCTGGCTCTGGGCATTACGTGTGGTGGGCCCCTGGCCCTTTTGATCCTTCTGGTCCTGGCCCCAGCATTGACCAGTTGAGGGTGCCTCAAGTCAGGCTTCTGAGCAACTAGCCCACACCCTCTAACATGGGTCCGCCTTCTTGGGCCCTACTATGGGGTTACCCACCCGGTTGTGGGGGCTAGGGTTATTAAGGTGCACTGACCTACCTTTTACCAGGGTGGTTCATAGTCCTGGCATATGAGTGGGGCTTCCATGCTACCAGGAGCCCCACCAGGCAGTGTGCAGTTTTTAGGTCATGCTCAGAACCAAGAGCCCCCTGCTCTTACCTGCCAGATGTTTCATACAGCAGTTGAGCCAAGCCATGTCTCTGCCTGGCTGCCAGCAGCAAACTGCTGTGTTTATATAGCTGTCCTGTGTTTTAAAATGGTTGCTGCAATCAGGCACCTGTTGGCTGCCTGACTCAACCCTCAAAGTGGCAGGCACTACAAGTGCACTGCCACAGCCCAGTTCCCTCAGTCTTTCCTCAGAAGTCATGTTCCCCAGCCCCCTCACCATTTTTGTTGCCCTTGACTGGACTCTCTCCAATTTGTCCACATCCTTTTTGTAGTGGGGGGTCCAAAACTGACTGCGGTACTGCAGGTGTGGCCTTACCAGTGCTGAATAGACAACTACCGAACCCGCGGAGCTTCAATAACTCCGGGGCAAAGAAACTACCGAACCCGCGGAGCTTCAATAACTCCGGGGCAAAGAAACTACCGAACCCGCGGAGCTTCAATAACTCCGGGGCAAAGAAACTACCGAACCCGCGGAGCTTCAATAACTCCGGGGCAAAGAAACTACCGAACCCGCGGAGCTTCAATAACTCCGGGGCAAAGAAACTACCGAACCCGCGGAGCTTCAATAACTCCGGGGCAAAGAAACTACCGAACCCGCGGAGCTTCAATAACTCCGGGGCAAAGAAACTACCGAACCCGCGGAGCTTCAATAACTCCGGGGCAAAGAAACTACCGAACCCGCGGAGCTTCAATAACTCCGGGGCAAAGAAACTACCGAACCCGCGGAGCTTCAATAACTCCGGGGCAAAGAAACTACCGAACCCGCGGAGCTTCAATAACTCCGGGGCAAAGAAACTACCGAACCCGCGGAGCTTCAATAACTCCGGGGCAAAGAAACTACCGAACCCGCGGAGCTTCAATAACTCCGGGGCAAAGAAACTACCGAACCCGCGGAGCTTCAATAACTCCGGGGCAAAGAAACTACCGAACCCGCGGAGCTTCAATAACTCCGGGGCAAAGAAACTACCGAACCCGCGGAGCTTCAATAACTCCGGGGCAAAGAAACTACCGAACCCGCGGAGCTTCAATAACTCCGGGGCAAAGAAACTACCGAACCCGCGGAGCTTCAATAACTCCGGGGCAAAGAAACTACCGAACCCGCGGAGCTTCAATAACTCCGGGGCAAAGAAACTACCGAACCCGCGGAGCTTCAATAACTCCGGGGCAAAGAAACTACCGAACCCGCGGAGCTTCAATAACTCCGGGGCAAAGAAACTACCGAACCCGCGGAGCTTCAATAACTCCGGGGCAAAGAAACTACCGAACCCGCGGAGCTTCAATAACTCCGGGGCAAAGAAACTACCGAACCCGCGGAGCTTCAATAACTCCGGGGCAAAGAAACTACCGAACCCGCGGAGCTTCAATAACTCCGGGGCAAAGAACGAATTGTCGTAGTCCTCTAACGAGGATTTAAGCGGAGCTGAACCTGGAAACTGTCCAGCCTACACCACGATCATCTTTGGTGTAAGTAAACAATCTTTAAATCAACCATTACGCGTCCGTGACTAATTCTAGCTCGCCACCGGTCCTCTCCAACCCCACGTGCCCGGGCTGCTGGCCACAGCCCGCGTGCGCAAAGATGGGCCCGGCTCGCCCCCGGCTCGCACATGGCAACGAGGATGGGATCGGGAGAGAACTCGCACGTGGCGACCCAGGTGGGATCGGGAGAGGGCCCGCACACACCTTAGTCCATTAATCCAGCCCATACTTCCTTAGCTTGCCTGCGAGAATGTTGTGGGAAACCATATCCAAAGCTTTGCTAAAATCAAGGTATATCACATCTACTGGTCTCCCCACATCCAGAGAGCCAGTTACCTCGTCATAGAAGGCAATTGGATGATGGTTGGTCAGGAATGACTTGCCTTTGGTCAGTCCATGCTGACTGTTCCTAATCGCCTTCTCTTCCAGTGGAGGAGTAATGGATTCCATGAGGATATGCTCCATAATTTTTCTAGGGACTAGTCTGGTCTGTAGTTCTCTGGATTCTCCTTTTTCCCTTTCTTAAATATGGGCACTAAGTTTGCCCTTTTCCAATCATCTGGGACCTCTCCTGATTGCCTTGAGTCTTCAAAGATGATGACCGTTGGCTTTGCAATGTCATCAGCCAAGTCCCTCAGTACCCTCAGATGCACCCCATTTGGCCTCATGGACTTGCATATGTCCAGGTTTTTTAAATAGTCCTTGACTTACTCTTTCATCACTGTTGGCTGCTTACCTTCTTCCCAAGCTTGCTGCCTGGTGCAGTAGTTTGGGAGCTGACCTTGCCTGTGAAGACTGAGGCAAAAAAGGCATTGAGCACTTCAGCCTTTTCTGCATCCTCTATCACAAGATCCCTTCCCCCATTCAGTAAGGGACCCACACTTTCCCTGATCCTCCTCTTGCTACCAACATACTTGTAGAAACCCTTCTTGTTACCCTTCATGTCCCTTGCTAGCTGCAAAACCAGTTATGCTTTGGCCTTCCTGACTTCATCTGTACATGCTCAAGCAGTGCTCTTACACTTCTCTTATACTCCTCCCTATTTATTTGTCCAAGTTTCCACTTCTTATAAGCTTCCTTTTTGTGACTTGTCAAAGTCTGCTTTTATGAAGTCCAGGGTCCTTACTCTTGCTGCTCTCCATCCTTCCTTCCCTTAGGATCCTGAACTCAATCATCTCACGGTCACTGCTGCCCAAGTTGCCATCCACTACTCCATTCCCCACCAATTCTTCCCTGTTTGTGAGAAGCACGTCAAGAGTGTCCCCTAGTTGGCCACTCCAGAATTTGCACTAGGAAGTTGTTCCCAACATTGTTCAAAAACTTCCTGGATTGCCTGTGCACTGCTGTATTGTCCTCCCAGCAGATGTCATGGTGACTGAAGTCCCTCATGAGAATCGGGGATTGTGATTGGGGAAACTTCTGCCAACTGTTTAAAGAAAGCCTCATGTGCTTCATTGTCCTGGTTTGGTGGTTTATAGCAGACACCCACTATAACATCACCCTTGTTGCTCTCCCCTGTAACCTTAACGCAGAGACTCTCAACAGGCCCATCTCCAGCTTCATACTGGAGCTCTGAGCAATCATATGGCTCTTTAACATGAAATGCACCCCCCCCCCTCCTCCCCTGCCTATCCATCCTGAACAGGTTGTATCCATCCATGACTGTACTCCAGTCATGCGAGCTCCCACCGAGTCTCTCTTATTCCAGTCACGTCATAATTCTGTGACTGCGCAAGGACTTCCAATTCTTCCTGCTTGTATCCATGCATTTGTGTACAGGCACCTGAGGTAGGTAGTTGATTGCCCTGATTTCTCAGGAAGTATGAGAGCACCTCCCCTATTGCCTCTTCCTGCTTGCTTTTCCTCCAGGTCTCTCACTTACCTCAGGGCTTTGGTCTCCATCCCCTGGCAAACCAAGTTTAAAGCCCTCCTTACTAGGTTAGTGAGCTGGTCTGCAAAGATGCTCTTCCCTCTCTTCATCAGGTGAATCCCATCTCTTCCCATCAATCCTTTTTCTCCTGTCTCCTGTAAAATAGCCCAGACCTTCAATTGGTACACTTCTACAGGAGTTATTGGAGCTACGCTATTTATACCAACTAAAAATGTCTCCTGTAAAATAGCTTAGCTCCTAGCATAGCTTGGGTGATGTGAGCATTTTTGTGATTCTGGGCACAAACAATGACATAGTCTGTCAGGTGCCAGTGCTTAGGTCACGGGTGTTGCCATGATGGTTTGTGCCTGTTTTTCTGATGGAACAGGGTATTGGTGATGGTGAGTCTGTTTTGCATGTTTGGTCAGGAAGTGGGTGCTGTTGGAGTTGCTCTCTGGCTGGTGCCCTTTCTGGAGTCCCTAGGCATACTGACTGTGATCTTCTAAGAAGGGCAGGTATAGCAGCATGAGGAAGTCTGAAATGTCATAGAGTCATAGAGAAGTAGGGCTGGAAGGGACTTCCAGAGGTCATCTAGTTCATTCCCCTGCATGAGGTAGGATGATCCCTGTTTAAACTATCCTGTACAAACTGTAATCTTAAACTCTACATAAGGTTACTGTTAACTCTGACACAACACAGGCCTAACACCCTAACCTGCTGCAGGTAAAGAAGGGGAACCACAGCAACCAATGCCCTGCTTCTGTGAAATGTTGTCAGTATATGCTCAAGAGATCCTGGGAGGCTACACCTTCTGCTATGAAGGAAAGCAAAACCCCCCACAGTCCATACCAATCTGACCATGGTGTAAAATTCCTTCCTTACCCCAAATATGGCAGTCAGTTTGACCTTCAATGCAGGACCAAGATCCTCTAGCAATGAACCTCCAGCTTTGGTCCCTTCAGAAGCAATGGCACACCCCAGTCAAAGTCCCCAATCTTGGCAGTAGCCAACACCCAGTGCCTCTCAGGAAGGTTTAAAAACACCCTGACACGTAGCAGACAGGAGAGTGGCCGGATGGCGGCAGTAAGCAAAGCCCAGAAGCATGGGAAATACCCATAGTAGAACAGAGGCATAGCTATGCCTACATCATCCCCAACCAGTGGTTGTCCAACCTCTTCCTGAATACTTTCAGTGATGGAGAGGCCACAGTTTCCTTAGGCAATCAATTCCACTACTTCACTGCTAAAACAGTGTGGAAGTTTTTCTGAATACCCAATCTAAACCTACTTTGTGGCAACCTCAGTTCATTGGTCTGTTGCGTCTTCTGCAGTGAGAGGGGAAAAATGCTTTCCTTTTTCTTTATGGCAGCCCTTCAGGTATTTGAAGACTGCTATCATGTTCTCTCTTAAGTGCCTTTTCTGCAAGGTGATCATGCCTAGCTCCTTCAGCCTCTCATATGACTTGCTTTCCAAGCCCTTTATCAACTTTGGTTGCCTCTGGACCTTCTCTAACTTCTCCACGTCCTTTTTAAAATGTGGAGCCCAGAATTGCACACAGTACTCCAGATGAAGCATAACCAGTATGGAGTAGAGGCACCATCACCTCCTGTGTCTTGCACCTAATGCTTCTATCAATGCAGCTCAAAAATGCATTTACCTTTTGCAGTAGGTATTTGTAGGGAACCATCTCTGCTTTGGACAGTGGGTGAACCCATGGTGCCTTGGAGACCTTAGAAATGCTACAATTGAAGAAATGGTGGGATTAATGACAGCTTAGTTCTATGGGGAATGTCTCCTGTAAAATAGCTCATATGGAAAGATCCAAGTTTTATATTTTTAATCTCTTAAAATATTAAAACAAGTTTGTTAACATGTCCTGTTTCATATTACAGATATGTATCAGTGCTTTTGTTTTTTTTTAAAGAAAAAAAAAATCTTAATTACCGGAATTTTTATTCTCATGACACTAGAGAATAAATCTTGAATTTTGCTTATTTTTAATTTGCTGTTCATTTAAGTTCCTATCCATTCACAGATGTTTCCTCTTATTTAGGAAGCTGAACAAGCAAGAACAGACTACTTTATTAGAACGCTATTACTTGAATTTCAAAATGTAAGTATTTAAAAAAGTAGGCTTCCCTTCCCAGAAAACTTAATCATATAGATTACTAATGTTTTTACGCTTTTGGTGTCAAGCTCAGTTTTAAAATCCGTTAGGTGTCGTTTTCTACAGTAAATCGTAGAAAAAACTTATGAAAAAATTAAGTCATATTAAAAGTCTACATTTCAAATGTTACCCAATGTGGCAAAATTGGAAATAGTTTACTGTACAAGAGAAAAACAAAGAAATAAGCCCCTTTTTGGTTCATCTTTGTGGTGATGCCCTTTATTAACTCAACCCATGAGAGAGTTTTCAGTTGCATGTTAACAATATATAGGACCAGACTTTCAATTGGTACACTTCTACAGGAGTTAATGGAGCTATGCTATTTATACCAACTCAAAATCTGATCTGCAAAATTGAAACTGGTAAAAGAAACTTTTAAACACTCAGTCTTTTAAATACCTTTCTAAAATTGTGTTTGACTGTGCCTTTGACTTTTTAATTTGCCTGGGACTTACCTGACATCCCACCTCACTGATTTGTTTATTATCAAGAGGAAATGGTTACTGATATTTGAATTTTTTATGCCCAGCTATAGTTGGTTGTGTGTTAATGTAAAAATGATCACGTCCTTCAGTATTCTTCAGTTTAGCTTCATAGATAGAACTTTTATACATGCTTCAGTATTTCACTGACAAGATCTATCTTTTTGTCACAGTTGTTAGATACTGATAGATACCTATTTTTGCTCTTGTTTTTTGTCACTTGAAACCTGTGAGGGTTTGATATATGTAAAGAATAAGACAAAAGTATTCTGTGCTTAAAGGAATCATTTTCTGCTTTCAGAATTACTAATAGTCTTATTAGTAAAATCTGTTCCTTTAAACTGTGGGTCAGTGGTTAGAATATGAACTTTACAAGTGGTCTGGTGTTTAAGATGTTTTGGATGGATGTTCTTAGATAGTGATTTGTCGTTTGCTTTGGAAATCATTAATATCACTATTAATTATCACTTTCAGAAGCAAAATTGTTGAGCAAAATCACATGGCACTAATTTTTGTAAAATATTAGTCACAGAGCTAGTCTGAGGATTCTGTAGTTGAGCTCTCAAGTAACAAAGGGTTAAAAGCTCTATTTCTTCAATGGAATAAAAGCATTCTATATTTTGAAATAACTGTTGCAAATGCATGATGTGATATCTTCCTGCAGATCTATACTTAGCTCTTAATGACCCCTGGTAGGCATATTTATGGCATGATTAGTGTGTTAATCATGCCATAAATTACACGTCCCATGTTGGCCAAAAGATGGTGCCATAAAATGGTAAACTAGCCACAAATACGTTATAATGTGGAACCTTGGGATTGGGTAAGGGTAGCTCTGAGTCCCAAATGAACTCGCACTGCCCATGCCTCATTCCAACACGTAGTTGAGCCTTGGGAATCAGGGCTGGGGAAGTCCTGGAGTCTAGGGCAAAGCTACCCATGCCTAATCTATAGGATCAGGCTGGGGTTAGCCCTGCAGTGGTGCATTTGGGATCTGAGGAATTTTATGCCTCATCCCAAACATCATGTGTTCTTTCGTTCACATGTGACAAGGCAGTATGTGTAGTGTTTGGGATGGGATATAAAATTTGCCAGTTCCTTGTTGCTCGTTACTTTAATGTCTGCCAGGGGCTAAAGAGAACTAATGGTATCTCAAAATAAATTGAAGAGGGCAGGTAACTCTTGTGCAAGTGACCTACTCATAATTTGTATATCATAAATATTAAGCATTGGCCGTTAACAATATTGGTAGGGTTCCTGTAAAACAGGTGGGCATTTGCTTTTGTCTAGTGTTTATCTATGATTGTTAAAAGCTACAGTTTCAATTGTTAAATGCTGCAGATTTAATGTTCCATAAACATCAGGCCCCCAAAGTTTATACTAATTGTAATTCAGGAAACAACTTGCACGGAACAAAAGTGTATAGATTTGGATTTGTTTATTTGCTGTATTTTACTATGCCTTCTAATTTGACTTAATGATATAAACAGATTACATTTCCTCAAACATTAATGATAAGCCTTGACTTTGGTAAGGCTTTTGATTCCATCTCCCACAACATTCTTGCAAGCAAGCTGACGAAGTATGGGCTGGATGAATAGACTGTAAGGTAGATAGAAAGCTGGCTGGATTGTCAGGCTCAATGGGTAGTAATCAGTGGCTCAATGTCTAGCTGACAGTATCAAGCGGAGTGCCCCAGAGGTCAGTCCTGTGGCTGGTTTTGTTCAATGTCTTCATTAATAATCTGATACTTGATACTTCCCTCCTAGTTTGACATTGAGCTGTTGAATTTTTAAACCTGCCTTGCTTAGCTTGCTTACCTGAATATTGTGGGAGACAACATCAAAAGTCGTGCTTAAGTCAAGGTATATTGCATCCATTGCTTTGCCCCCTTACACCTTACCATAGAAGAAAATCATGACTTGCTTTTGACAAATCCATGTTGGTTGTTGCACAGCTTTTGTTATTATGTAGGTGCTTAAAATTGTTTGATATGCTGTAGTATTTTTCCAGATATTCAAGTTAGGAAATTACAAATAGTCTAAGTCCTCCTGGCTTCCCCTCCCTTCCCCTTTATTTATTTTTAAGATGGACACTATATTGGCCCTTTTCCTCTCTCCTAAGACCGCATCTGCCCTCCATGAGTTTTAAAGATAATACCCATGTCTCTGTAATCACTTCTAGCTAATTTTTTGACTCTTATTAGGCTTTTCTGATCTGAAAATATCTAGCTTAGTTAATAACTCCCAACCTGTTC
>NW_005842297.1:1589430-1611814 GCF_000455745.1 Alligator sinensis | reverse complement strand
TACTTTGGCCTCAGCATCTAGCCCCTCCCCCAAATTCTTATTGCTAATACTGCCTGTTTGATGGTAAACCTTTATAAAATTAAAATAGAAAGGAAAATACATTAAACATGTCAGCCTTCTATGCACTATTCATTATTAGCTGCTTCTTTACATTCAGTAAGGCACTTATTCTCCTTGGTTTTCTTCTTTATTCTAATATATTTATAGAATTATTTGTTGCCTTGTTCTTTGTGAGCTGTATCCCAGTTAGGACCTGGCCTGTCTATTTTTTTTTTTGTATTCTTAGTCGTACGGCCAAATTCCCTTTTATTTTACAAGATTCCTTTTTTTTCCAGTTTCATTAACTGGAGATTTTCTGGTTGGCAAATCGGGTATCTGCATATACTTTCTAGCGTTTCTTTGTATTGGAATAATATGATCCGATGTCCTAATATAGCTTCTTTATAAAGAACAACCGATTTTTCTTAGATTCCTTTTTCCCCTTAGATCCCCTCATGGGATCCTGCCCACCAGTTCTTTGCACTTGTTTAGTCTTTTTCTAAAGGTCAGTATGCATTATTTTGCTTCCCTCCTTTCTTGTTTTAGGATTCTGAACTGTTAATTTAACTGAACTGTTTCAGTTAGTATCCTATAGGAAACTTGTCTGTATAAAAGACAAACCTACTAAGCCTTTTGCACTTTATCTTGGCAAAAAAAACAATTATTAAGTATTTATAGTTTGAACTTGCCTTCCACAGAAGGAGTTGGTCTCTCCAGATCAAAATATTGAGGTACTAGCCAGGTGCCTTGAGTACCTTGAAACTCGTACTTGATCTGTAATTGCCAACACTTATTAATTTTGACAAGCTTTAAAATACTTTTCTGTTAAAGTTGGGGGACAGCAAAGCACTAAACTTCAATATTGGAGACACATCCATAATCCCAAGAAGCATCGCTGGAGCATTCCTTTACATATCTATAATTGCAGCACATGTAGATGCAAGCAATGTAGCTTTAATCCAGCTATTTTAGATGATAATAGAGAAGAAATACTTTGATATTTTGAGCTTAGGGAGATTATATATTTTAATAGACTGAAACTTTGGAGTCCATGCTTTGTTATATGAAATATTGAAGAACTTGATTTATCTTAAAAGCACCAGTGCCAAGTCACTCAATCATCCACTGCTGCTCTTGGCTGCACATCAGCAACCCTCCAAAATATTATTTCCATGAATTTCCATTCTGACTCCTCCCAAATTGGAGCGGTACCTGTTGTCTTCACAGTGGGATTCTTTGATCTGGAAATTTAATCATGCTGAAAATGAAAACTTAAAAAATATTAGACCTTATACAAAATACCCAGATGTGGATTTTGGTTTTTTTTCTCCCATTAGGAAACCCGTAGTGTATATCAGTTTCACTATGTGAACTGGCCTGACCATGATGTTCCTTCATCTTTTGATTCTATCCTGGACATGATCAGCTTAATGAGAGAGTACCAGGAGCATGAAGATGTACCCATCTGTATACACTGCAGGTACCAGTATATTTATTTAAACTATTAAAAGCTGTGTATTTGGTTTAAAAAAGTAATGTTTTGATTAAATCTAAAAAGCTAATTGTTAAAAAGAATCTATAGGATCTATGTTATCAGGTAAGGCATATACTTCAATGTATGGCCAGGGCCACTTATACCCCCATAATCGTAAAATGGCAGTCCATGCCTTTCTTTTCTCTGCTTCAAGTGAAGAATAAGGTAGTGAGGAAGCAATTTTTAAGTAGAGCTCAGTTGGGGAAGCAATTTTCCTGTTTTGCAAGAATTTCCAAGATTTCAAAATTAAAAAAAAACATTATTGCATATTGGGTTGAAACAGACCTTTTGAAGTTACTAATGAAAAACCAGGTAAAATAGCCAGCCTGGTGACTTTGGCTCTCACTTTGCATGTGGTGAAATGGGTATGTGGTTCAAGTACTTCTGTTTCATTTTAAGGGCCAGGTCCCTGTTGTTTTAAATAGGCATTTGATGCATGCAGCTGGGAATGTGATGGGGGGGCCTGCATATGCATCTGGGAATTGGTGGTCCAGTCCTCACATGATGTGTGGCATGGCAGGACACAATTGTTGGGATTAGGCATACATTTTTTCATTATCCCAGTCACACAGCTATATTAACATGACAGCGGCCTTAGTTTTGACCAAAAAATCCATCTCAACCTGTGGAGCCTTCCTGTTAAATTTTGCTGCAAATATTACATTCCCAGAATAAGTTTAAGTTTTGATAAATCAGTGTTTTCTGACTTGAAAAATCCTGGCTGCTTTTGTTTGATAAAATAGACTTCCCTAGGGACAGGAGGCTTGGAGGCTCAGTAAGCTCTATCATATCTAACTCCAGAGAAGAGGGAGTTGATCATCTTAGTTTTATTTCTGGTATGCTCAACGAGACAAAATCTATTTCTGTATGAAGGAAGATACAAGTGTTAAAATGTATTATGTGCCAGTTTGTTATATCAATCAGTGTTTCTGTGCAAATAAAGTATGCTTATTGGACTTCTGGCAGACTATCATTGCAGTTTTTGATATTACAAGCTTGTGGTTCCAAAGCAAAAATAAACTAATTTTATTAGATAAAGATAAAGAGTGATGCACAGCTTTAATTTGACACGGATTCTGTCAAAATATCAAACTTTGTTTTTTACTGAAATGAGTATTAAAATTACTATGTTTTCTTGCATACATCATACCTCTTCCCCTCAAAAAAAGAAAAAAAGCTGTTGGAAGTTAGAATATGCATTATATGCAATAAATATGGTATGAGCAGATTCTGCTTAGTGACTGAAACAAAGTAAAATCTTCGTGGGCTCAGAGAGCAAAAAAATGAGCCGTCTTGGCTCCTTGGCAGTTACTTACTATAAAGAAGGATCATTTTGTATGTAACATACCAGAAAATATGGTATATGAGAGCGCGCGCGAGTGTGTGTGTGGGGAGGGGGTGAGGGTTGGGGGTGTGTGGAGATGGGGTGGGGGGTTGTTTTTTAACCTCCAGTTTTAGTCTTTTCGTCTCTTTTAGTGTCCACCAATTTTTTTCATGCAGATTAACTATTTTGGTTTTAAATGTTAAAAAAAAATCCAAAGAAGTCTGCACAGTTATGGAAAAATGACAATATATAATGTGGTTATATTAAGCATTCGTGGGCTATGAATATATAAAAGCATTACACATAAGAACAATTTGCATTGCTAAACCACTAATTCCTGAATTCTATATTCATGTAGATAGTGCATAAAAAGGTACATAATGTAAATGTCCCTCTTGGTTTATATATTAAACAAGACACTTTCCATTTTCAAACTCTAATGTGTATTTCTTTGTCAATGGAAAAATTAGCATACTTCAGAGAGAGGGCAGTTTTTTCTAGGTTGTTTTGCTTGGTCTTGGAACAATTACTTTTGAATCTGGGCATAATATTGAAGTGAAAGTTTATAATGTAGTTGTCATCTTTTTTTTTTTTCCTTAAAGACACATCCTGATGCAGCACTGACTGCTTTGGTGGGGAGGAGAAAGGTGGCATAGTTTTTGATCCTAACACAACTTCCCAACAGTGTATGGAAGTTCCTCCCCCCACCTCCACTTCCACCCAACAAATGGAAGCCCTCCATTAGAGCAGACCAGTGCTTTAGGTGCTGTTGTGGAGGCTGTAAAAGTAGACTCACACAAGTTAAACAGATTTTGAGAACTCTAAAGGGTGCATTAAATATGTACCAGGGTATGATGCTATTGTAATTATATCATTATATCTGAGTGGCTGTTGAACTCTTACATTAGCAAAGAGGCTATTAAAACCTGCAGTAACTGAATCTCGTATCAGTAGTTATTACCTTCTAGAAGCATTTTTCTTGCTTTTGTTTTCTCTCAGATATAAATTTTAATCAGGTTTTTATAAGGTGGAAGAGCGAACTATGGATATAATTTAGATCATTTAAATGGAAATTGTCATTTTATAAGATCTACAATTTTAACAGGTAAATGCTTGAAATAACTTCTAGTTATGATCAGCATTAATACAAATATTTGAAATATTACACAGAATAAACTGAAGTGTTCAAACCTCTAATCTTTGTGAATGTGTACTGACACTAGGGTGATTCCGCTTTGAAAAACTGATGATTGAAAGAATAAATGGGTCTTAGTGTATTTAGTCCTAACCACTGATGTTAATGGCTTTTCAGTCCTGTTAATAGCAGAGAACAAAACTAATTCTGCTTTTGCATCTTTTCTGTATCTGTATGAACTCAGAAAATAGGGACATGTACAGGCACTAGGGACTAATTTACCTTACAGAAACTTTGATTAGTTTTGAAAGGTGTGCAGGAGTCCATATTCTCAGCTCGGTGTTTTCAGCTGGCAGTTCAACAGTATCTTTATTTAGAAAAAATAATTTTCTACAGATACCATATTCCAATAAACATGGAAGTTTATGACGTAATTTCTGGTAATGTAGTCAGAGTAGACCTACACAGTAAAGCAGTGGTGCTCAGCCTTTTGGCCCCATGGGCCAGATGAGTGGTACTTCCCCCCCCCGGCCGCTCTGTGTGCTGGGATTGGGCCCTGAGAGCCCAGAGCCACCCCCTTCCAGCCCCTGACACCAAAATTGGGGCCCTGTGGGCCTGATGCTGCCCCTGCATAGTCCTGTGTGCTGGAATTAGGCACTCAGTCCAGTGCACAGGGCCTGGGACTCCCACGGCTCTGGAAATCTGGCAGTGGAGGAGCAGCGGCACTGCTCCTTTGTCACCACATTTCCAGACCCAGGGCAGGAACCCCATGGGCTGGATGACACTGTGCCACAGGCCAGATATGAGTACCCCGTGGTCCAGATGAGTGGCATACCGCCAGTCCGTGTGTCGGATTGGACCTCCACATGCCAGGATCCAGCCCCATGTGGTTTTGGCTCACCCCCATGTGCTAGGTTTGGGGCCTTGCACCACTTCTGTCTGGCCCTGTGTGCCAGGATCAAGCCTTGCGCTGCCCCTGCCTACTCCTGCAAGCTGGGATTGGGTTCTGGTGTTCTGCGATTCCTCTGTCTGGCCCCACGTGTCCAGATCTGGGCCCTGCACTGCCTTTGCTTGGCTTCACATGCTGAGATTGGTCCGCACACTGCTTCTGCTCAGCCCCATGATGATGCAGCACTAAGGTCTGGATCTGACCTATGGGCCAGGGGTTGAGAACCCATGCCCTAATAGAGTTAATTAAACAATCACACTAAGACTGCATTTTTTTCATGACATAGATTAGTTTATAATGTTTGAACTTCAGACCAATTTCATATCAGTCTTTGTAGTTTATGGAATATGTAAGCCTTTCTTGTCAGGCATTATAAAAAGCATTTCCTTTTAATCATTAGAATTTCACTTATGGAATCTTTAAAATACTTGCCTTAAAATACTTCCGTTCTTGATCTTGAAAATCAATTGGATTATAATGTTGTTAAGAGTTGGTTTGGAAGTTGGGGGTGAAAGAGGTATTTCAGAAACCCACCCTCTGAAAATAGGTGAAAATGTCACTTAATTCTGTAAAATGTGAAATTTAGAACTGACAAATTATAGAAAAGACTAACTTGCACAACTGTTTATGTCCGTAGTGCTGGGTGTGGAAGAACAGGAGCCATCTGTGCCATAGATTATACGTGGAATTTGCTAAAAGCTGGGGTAAGGAGGACATATGGGAATATGACATATTATAGAACTGGGTCATTTTATATCGGTGCATTAAATTAAGCTTTCAAAATACATAGGAAAAACTGGCATCAAATGTTCAAATTGCAAAAGCACTGCAAAATTTTGCTATAGGTTACATAATCAATACACTTCAACATGCAGACAAAGACAAAACCCATCTCTGGTTTTGGTAGTATATATTTGTGAATATTGTTTTGAAGTACTGATTAATTAAAAACTGATCATTTAGGATTTTTTTTTTTGTAATTAATATACATGCTCATTCTTTAGCAGTTCCTTAGCAGAATTTTATTGGACCCCATACTTGAAATTTCAAAGTTCTGGTCTCTCCAGCTCTGCTTGGAGAATTCTAAGTTATAATTCAGAAATAAACATGCAGATGTTATCACACTTTTGGAAGTGTGGCAGACATTAAGTCCAAAAGTAAGATGGACACGATAAAAGCAATAAACTCAAATATTTTTATGTAGCGAACAGAGATGTTTTCAATATCTGTTCAGGAGGAACTGTTACTCTAAACAATTTTAAATAGGTCTGTTTACATGGAGGAAGCATGAAGGCCCACTGTACTGAAAACTTATATTTAGTTCATATCTCTTACATTTCTTTGCCAAGAGGTACCTAAATTGAGTTCTTATTTAGAAAAAAAATGTTAACTTGCATCTGTATTTCAGAAAATACCTGAAGAATTCAACGTATTTAATTTAATACAAGAAATGAGGACGCAAAGGCATTCTGCAGTGCAGACTAAGGTACACTTTTCTGTAGCATGGAATGTACTCCATGATTACGAAGGTTTTGTGCTGGTTTTAAAAGTCTTTGAAAATTAACCTCAGTCTTATATATACTATAGGAGCAGTATGAACTTGTTCATCGAGCTATAGCACAACTGTTTGAAAAGCAACTGCAAAAATATGAAAGTCATGCAGATTGGAAGATTGTTGATGGAGTGGTAAGAGCTTTTTTTTCCCTTCCGACATGCTGTTTTCAATTCATTATAGCATTTGCCTACACAATTAAGCCTGTGGTGCATTCAGTCCTTGATCTTGTTTGTCTCCAATATTTTTGGGTAACAAGGAAGAAACAAAACTTGTTTGTGAGTTTACATAGCCACCTGGGTTATGTATCTTTCTCTCAGTGGAATCAATTAGCCTGTTGTCTGCTCACTCTGGGGAGTTGATTGTGGAAATGGGGAGCCACTGATCTATGCTTGACATTTAAAGAAATACTAATACTTATCAGCCAACATAACTCTGATGGTAGGAGCTCTACATATATGGGATGCAAGGACCATTCTAAAAGCACTAGCCAATTGCCTGTCAAGAATGATCCGGGGGGGGGCAGGGATGGAGTGCCACCACCTAGCGCCCTATGCTGCCACTGTTCTGCCTCCTGCAGGGAGTGGGGTGGGGGAGCTGAGGCCAGCACTGCTCCCCCACTCTCTGTCCAATCCTCAGTGCAGTGTTGGAATCATGGCGGCGTTCCCCCACGCGTGGAACACTGATTGGCTGTTTCCATCAGCCAGTCAGAGTGTGGATAAAGCGTTACAGACAGACGGCCAGACTTAGGCTTTTATAATATTAGAACGTTTAAAATGCTGAGAGGTCTGCTGTTAGCATGGTTAAATGATGCAGTGGATAAAATACTAACTGCTGGTCTGCTACTGGCAGTGGTGGAATGACAATTCTGATGACTGGCAATAAGTAGCCAAAGCCCAATCTACTAAAAATATGCTATGAAACAGTGTGGCAAATAAAATATAGAGGGCAATTAAGCAATGCAAAATTTAAATCCCCAAATCCTTAAAGTATATAACAATGTTCTCACTAGCTTAATCATTGCAAGCAAAGTGAAATAATACTTCAGTAATTCAGAAAACTCTTGAATTGGTAAACTTTCTTGATTCTTCATTCTATATTCTTCTTTTCCTATTATTACCTCTTTAAAATGTGGTTTTGTTTAAAATTATCTTATTTCAAACCAGAGATGTTTCATTTCCCTGAGCAACACCTACACAGACGCTGGGTGTTTTTTTTTTCTCTCTGAGAAGAGAGATCCATTTAGAAGAGAGATTTATGTACTTCCTCAGATTATGGTGCTACTAAAAATCAAGGGGATTAGCTGAAGTGAAGATAAAAATGGCCTAGATTAGTGATGCTCAGCCTCTTGGCCCCGTGGGCTAGATGGAGCCCCATGCTCCAGATTCCATTGTTGGGGACCAGCAGCACCTCCCTCCCTGCTCTGTTCTGGGATTGGATCATGGTAGCCCAGCACGATTGCCTTCTGCCAGGATTGGGCCTGGGGGCCCAGCACTCCCCCCTTGCATTGGTATGGGATCCTGGGGGCCCAGCACTGCCCTTCCCTACCCCCACACACTGGGATTGTGCCCTGGGGCCCAGCACTGCTGCCCCCAGCTGGCCCCATGCCCAGCACACAAGGCCACCACATTTCTGGAATACACACTGCTCCCTACTTTTCATTGCCTGACATACAGTATCTTTGCTATCAAGTAAACATGAGGATGGATTTAACAATCTCACTTCTAAATTCTCCTCCCACAACTCTTGCATATACAGCTTCAATATATAGTAGAAAAGAGGAAGAACTAGAGCAAAATGCTTCCAGGATGGAGTTAGGGATTTCTGTTCATTTCACATTATTGTAGGAAAACTCCATGATGTAAGAAGTGTGGTATGGCATGGGCACAGTTCCTCTTCTTCTGGAGCCTCAGGCAGAGGCCTGAGAGAGAGCTGAATGTGCTTGAATGGTATACTTGTGCTGAAAAAAATTCAGACCATGTAAGTCACAAAAGACTTAGTCTGAACACTAAAGACTGGGGATGGAAATCTGATGGATTTGAGTTGTGAAAGAAATGTTTCTAATATTAGACCAAAATCCCCCTTGCATATCAGTTCATTCATTCTTACCTAGGCTCTGCATAGCATCTGGCATGTTTTCTCTGCTCATTTTTTTTTTTTTTTTTTTTTTTTTTTTTTTTACTTTGTATTTGGTTCTTTTGCTTGGAATCTAGGAACTAGTTTAGGGGTCGGCAAAATACAGCCCGCAGGCTGGATCCAGCTCACAGAGAAGCTTTGTCTGGTCAGGAGGTCCCTTGGACCCACCTGGCTGAAGCACCCCCTAGCTGTGGTATGTCCTGCCGCCTCCTGGGCATACAGCAGGGCTGGGGCGGCTCTGCGGTGGGACTGTGTTTCAAGGCAGCTCGGGCTGCAGCAGCAGCTCTGCTGCTGCCACTGGCCCCAGCCTTGTGGTACAGGCAGGGACCAGCACACAGCCCTGACCCCACGCCAACTCTAGGCTCTTCTATGCAGGTTGAGCAGCAGCAGCATGGAACAGAAACTGCTGCTCAGCGTGGGGGAAAAGTGACTCCTCCCCCTCATCAGTGCTTCTTGGTGCATCCACCTAGAGCCTGCGCAGGGCTGCTCTGCGTCTCTGCTGTGTCACCACCAACTCTGGGCTACCCCACGGGACAGTGCTGGCAGCGCAGAGCAGGTGCAGGGCAGCCCCACATGGCTCTGGGTAGCTACGCCAGGAAGCACCAGTGATGAGGAGGGGCAGGGGCCACTTTTGCCCTGCACTGAGCAGCAGTTTCTGTCCCATGCTGCCCTGCTGTGCCTGGGCCCCAGCAATGGCTCTGGGCTTGCTTCTCCAGGCTGAGCAGCAGCAGCAGTGGCAGAACTGGGCAGAAATTGTTGCTTGGTGTTGGGAAAGTGGTCTTTCCTCCTCACTGCCACCCAGCAGTTTTTTGGTATGGCTGCCCGGAGCCTGCACCACTGCCCCTGTACTGCTTTGCGGCTCCTCTACACTGTCACCACTGCTGTGCTGGGCAGCCCAGAGGTGGTGGTGACAGAGCTGCACTGTAGCCGGACACATTGCAGGCTCCAGGGGGCCGCACCAGAAACTGGGTGGGGGAGGAGGGTGGCACTTTTCCCATGCTGAGCAACAGTTTTTGCACGGCACCACTGTCCCCGCTCAGCCTGGAGGGGTGAGCCCAGAGCCAGCACGGGGTGTGCAGGGTCAGAGCTGCACGTGCTGGTCCCTGCTGCTACTGCCGGAAGGAGCTGCCCCAGCCCTGCTGCATGCCCACGGGTCGCAGGATGCGCCACGGCTGGGTGGTGCAGAGTGGGCATGGAGTGTGTTGGGGGCACTGTTGTCGGTACTGCAGGGTGCACAGGCTCTGGGCTGTTACGGGGTGGGGGCAGGTGCTGATTGGCTCGGGGAGGGTACATGTGGGGAGCCTCACATGCACACCCCACATCCCCTGCAAACCCTACAACCACACCCTTCCACACATGCCATACCCCACAAATAGCATACTCACACATACATCTGCCTTCCTTTCAAGGGGAGCCGTGTTCACTGCTACAAGCTCTTACCCCATCATACATGCACCCCCCCAGCCACCCTTCCCCTCCATATACCCCACAGCCCCCCACAAACCTCATACCCATCCTGCCACACATTTCCCCCCACACACACACACTCCTCCACACCCCACACAATATAGAAGAATAAGACTTCATTTTGAGTGCAATCACTTCTATATATACAGCACAAACAAATCGGGACAAAAATATATTTTGTTTAATTAAATTAAAATATATTATTATGGATGCTTGATTTTTAGTATATAATTTGTTTTTTTTCCCAGTTCTATGATGGCAAACCTTCTTCCCAAAAGGAGTACTTCTGGGGGCAAGGGGAGGGACTTCTGGTGGAAAAGGTCAGAGGTTAGGGGTGGGACTTCTGGTCCCAACATGGCAACTAGGGGGCAAGGCAGTTGCCAAGGGTGGGGCTACCCTTGCAGCCTTTGACACCTCACCAAAACTTAAGTGGCTCTCCAGCCCAACTAATTGCCTGTCCCCGAACTAGCTATTAAGAACTTACAGTAGCAAATTTGAAAAAGGAGAAAATGCTTCTCCCCCACCCCGCCAATACCTTTGGGGAAGGCAAGTACCATTTTAAGCACTTAGTCAAAAATATACATGTTGGGCATCCATATTTAGTGGTCTTGCTTGGAAAAAAGGCTACCCTAAATGAGCAGTAAGATCAGACTTAGGAGACTGGGTACTATCCATGCAGAACTTACAGCAATGAAAGTATCTTGACTGAGGTCTTCAGAAGCTGCAACAATACAAATGTGACCTGCTCAGGAGAGGCAAAGAAAAATCAAAACTCATTTTGAAATGTCTGGGACTCCAAGTGAATAAATTTGAAATTCACTTTTGCTGCTTTTTAGCCTCTGTTATGTTAAAAAGACATTTTTAATCCGCAGAACAGATATGATAAAGTTGAACTACAGCAGGTGTTTGTAAATTGCCCACTTGGAGAAAGTCATTCCTGTTTTGAAGGCGCCACCTTCAAGGTAGGGGAAGGTAACTTTATTTATTATTATACCCTTGACCTTTCTGTAGAGACTTCAGTCAAAGGATCCCACTGTTAAGGTTTTGTTTGAGATTCTGTCCATAGAAAATTGGGCTAGAATTAGTTTCATAAATTAGTCACTGGTTCTTAAATTCCTTGAATCCAAAGGCCCTTTGCAAATTCCCTGTCTTTGCTGTCAGCCATTTATTAATTGAAACTAATCTGACTGGTACTAGTGTGAGAGTTTGATTTGATTGAACTGTCTTTTGGAAGCTTCCAAAGAAAACTAAATGACACAAAGTAGCAAATATTGACTAATCTGGAAAATGTCCACAAAGCTGGTAGCACAAAGTAGTAAGCCCACTTGGTGCAGTGATGTGCATGTCAAAAAGCAAAAAAGGATAGAAGACAGATATTCTTTCAAAGAAAATAAGGATATAATGCTTATATTACTGTGAGGTAGATGCATACCTGGGTGAAGCAGGGTCTTCTCCTGGGAGTTCCGCGGTTTGATGTGCAAGGATTCCCAAACCTTTTGAAGAGACAAAGTTGCTCCTTAGAAAGTAAAGGAATCAATTACTGGATGTTTCCTCTCAACCTGAAGTGGCAGTGCCAATAGATGAGGAAATAATGGACCCTACTTAGTTGTTCTGGGAGATTCTGAGAATGGCAGCCACTAGCTCACATGAGGCAGAAAAAGAAGTGGCAAATCTTTTCTTTGGTGAAGTAGGAATAAGAGGGGTTAGGTTTTTTTTTATACCTCACCAATGACATTTGTCTCTGGGAGTGGACAAGAAATTTCCCTCCCCACTCTTCTCTGAAACAGAACGACAGCAAGAAAAATAGCCAGCCAAAAAGGCTAGGTTTGTCTAGAAGACGTCCTTTTTGATAATCTTCAAATGCAGGCTCAAATGATCAGGTCCTGCTGTCGAGATAGTACTTCCAGGCCTATGAGACTCTCTTCCTTTTTAGTGATACCAGCTGGCTCAGGGGAGAAGTTTTGCCTTGCTAGTGATGGAAGCTGAACTTTCTGCAGGTTGCCTTAGGGGCAGCTGACACAGCTGCCTGTCCTTTTGAACTGGAACAACCACTACATCACACCTCTTACCAGTTTTATTTCTTGTGTAGTGCTGATTACTTAGAGGACATACTTGGAAGACCATGCTTCACCCAGTTATGCATCTACCTTACAGTAATATAATCACTGTGTCCTTAGGTATTTTCTCTTAAATATCTGTCTTCTGTGATGAGTAGGGGACTTATTATTTGAGGGTACAGAGTAGTACAGCATTGTGAGATGATATTCTTTATATCCTGAAAGAACCAAGGATGATGCTCTGTTCTGTAGTCTTTTTCCGGCTGAAGCAGGAAGCTTTCCCTGTTTGAAGCACATGCTGATGGCTATTGGCTATGCTGGAGGCAAAGATAGTTTGGATTGACAAAGAGTTGGCTGCCTGTGGAGCTAGGAGACATTGGTAGCATTCTGGTGGGTTCATCTGTGGCCAGGCGGTGGGGACTCCCTCCCAAGGCATAGCTGGGAGAAGTGGTGGCAATGGCTGGTCCTAGCACTGACCTGTCTGAGACCTGAGCTGAGTCATTCTGGCCCACTGGAAAAACATTGCTGGAACACTGGAGAGGACGAGTACTTCATCATAGTTAGGAGGCACTTACAGAAAGGAATTTGAATGAGTGTAAATCATAGAAGAGGCTTGGTTGCTGATAATCACTGGTGGCAATCACCAATGTTACTGGCTGCAAAATGACTGCATGGACTTGGCTCCAGTTTCTGTGGGGAGAAAAGATTGCGTGTTTTGGAGAACTGCTTTTCAAAAGAAAGAGAAGCCTGTCTTCTAATAAATGCTGTGGCTAAAAGGAAAGGGTGAAATGTGGAAACAAAACTTGTCTATCATAAGTTTAAGCTTCTGAAAGCAGAATTCATCCAGGCACTAAGGGTAACAAAGAAAAGAGATTCTTTTATTTTCTGCGTACCAGTATGAAGGAGGTGGGTTATAAACTAGAGGAATTGGAAATGACTATTTATGAGTATAAATTTTGACCTAGGTGGTGGTGTGGACTGTTAAATAAGTTAAAACCATTAATTTTTAGGAAACAGCACTCTGGTAACGGGGAAGGCTAATAAGAAACAGTTGCTACTAAAGAGTGCTACTAAAATCTGAACTTCTGAAAAGCAGGTCCAGACAATTTGCATCAGAAAACTTTTTAAAAGGACAGGCCAGGAATTTGTCTGGATCCTTAATGTTTTCCAGTAGTTTTTAGAATGCTGGGGAAGTTATGGACTGGAAGAAAGCTAATGTGCCAATATTTTAAAAAAAAGGAAACAGAACCACCTGAGCAGCTCTTGGCTTGCAGGATCCTTGTCAGCGTAGTGAAACGCTAGATACGGGAGAATAAAGAATAATCTGAATTAAAGGCAATTGTGGATTTATAGAAAATGGATCTTACCAGACTAGCTTGATTATAATTCTTTATGAGTCTGGCTGATTAAAAAAAAAAAATAAATAAATAACACTGCTGTAATAAGAGTTCTGTAAGGCATTTGATTTACGAGTGTAGGAAAGTGGGGTGGAAGGGACTTCGTAAGATCACCCAGTCCAATTCTGTGTACCAGGCAGGATCACCCTTGACTAAACCATCCTAGCCAAGTGTCTGTCTAACCCAGGGATGCTCGGCACCAGCTTGCAGGCCAGATCCCCTCCTGCCAAATTTCTGGACCTATGGGAAGCCTTGCAGAATAAACAGTGTGGCTCTGCACAGGGTGGCACAGGGCCTGATTTGGGCACTGACCCCATGGGGGATCTCACCCATGGACTAGTTCTGTACCACTGATCTAGTCTGTGGGACTTAGGTTAGACCAGTGGTGCTCAACCTTTAAAATGATAGAATCGCTACTGTTGGTTTGCAAATGGCAAAGATTAAATGACAAAGGGAAAAAGATAAATATTAACAGATCATAGATACAGTTGGTCACAAGCAAAAAAAAATGCGTTTTGATATGGCCAGTTGTAAAATTGCACTTCAAAGAACAAAGAATTTAGAACGTATTTGTGGGAAGGGGGACCCTGTCCTTGGAAGCAAGGACATTGAAAGACCAGGATCATGGTGGCTGCACCTGAACTGGCGTGATACTCTAGGGCAGTCATACTCTCTCTATATGAACCAGTGCTGTGACTGTTATTGGAATGCTCTTTTTGGTTTGGATGTCTTCAATTCAAGCATGATATGGGTAAATTGGGGATTCAGAGAAGTGTCATAAGAATGATTAAATGATTGGAAAACATGAAGGACTTGAGCTTATTTTGTTTATCTTGTCGGAGGAGGTTTGGTTAATCAGTTTAAAAACTACCCAGGGAATAGAAATCTTGATAAGAGAGGAATCTTCAATTTAATAGACAGATCTATAACAAAAATCATTTGTACATGTCTGGAAGTGGAAGCTAGACAAATCTAGAGTAGAAATAAAGTTCAGATTTTTACATAAGGGTAATCGGCAGGGATCCAGGTTTTCCGTTTGCTGCAGAAAAACTCAGATTTTCCCCTTTAATGGAGAAAAACATGGGAAATGGTGGGTTTCCCCTTGCAGGCTGGGTAAGTTGCCCGACAACACGACGGACGGGGTGTCCAGGTCACGCGTTGATTGGGGGGGAGGGGCAAAAAGGGTGTAGGCCACATGGCAGGCAGGGGCACAGGTCACGTGTTGGGCAGGGAGGGACAGAGGTGACACGGGCTGGGGGGAAGGACACAAGCTATGAAGGGGGGCAGGGAGCACAGCCCATGTGTTAGCAGGTTAGGGGGACATGTGCTTCCCAAGATTCCTGTGCCCACAGTGGGGTGTGGAGCTACTGCTGAGCTGGACCAGCTCTGGACAGAAGCCACCTCTGACACCCAGCTCATGGGAACTGGCATGGGAGGGAGCTCTGCACCAGCATGGCCACTGAAGTGAGGTGCTCCTGCCTGCTTGGCAGCAGTGGGGGTACAACTCCATGCCACGGCCACACCTCACCATGGCAACACAGTGCTCCCTCCAGCACCAGTTCTGCCTGCTGGGCTGTGAAGGCAGCTCTTGCCCGGAGCTAGTTTGGCCTGGCAGCAGGCATGTGCCCCTCCCCACCCTCCCTACTGCATTGCCTGTGCTTCCCCCACCCATTTTGCATACACTCACTCCCTTCCTCACATACTGGGGGACTGAGGGTGTGGGGCTGTGGGTCGGGAGTGAGGGGCACTGGCAGGGCCAGGGGGCTGTGCGTTGGGAATGAGGGGCAAGGGCAGGGCACTGACTTATCAGGGCGATTCAGCCCCACAAAGCAGTCGGGGGCACAGCCACAGCTGGACCTACATCCTGGTGAGCTCTGATTTTTTCCATGATAAACCCAAAATCAAATGCCACAATGTATAGGTATTTAGAATGTATTTTATTATTGTGGTTGAAGCTTCCAAATTGCTTTAAAATTGTAAGTATAACAAAAAAACTGTGTGTTCAACTTGTGTGTGTGTAGTGGCATTCATTTTAATCACAGAAAAACATGGATTTGGGGGTTTTTAATCAGAGAATTCTGGTGGATTTTTTTTAATCGGAGAATTTGTGATTTTTAGAGAAAACTAGGGTCCCTGGTTTTTTGGCTATTTGGGGTAACACACCCTTGGTTATGATATACTCCTCACTGGAAATTTTTTAAAATAAGGATTGGCTCTTTCCCAAACAGGTGTTCTAGTTTATTATGTCTCATTGTAGGTTGTGTTCTCCCTGGTAGTACATCGCAAACTTCTACAAAGTTTGAGAGGAAGGCATGGGAAAGTAGAAGGGAGATGGTAGTACATGGAGGAAAGTTAGGAGGGGAGGGGAAGAGTCTACAGTACCTCCTGGGTTGTTGAAGTTATTACATGGTTGTAGTGACAGTGTTAATTTTATTGTGTGGGGCAGAGCTGTACTACTACCCAGCGCATCCACAGGTGGCGGATAGTTAAATGACCTTCATGGAAGGTTAGCTGTGGAATAGGCAGGGATAACTCTGACGAATAAGCAATGGCAGCACCACCAGGATGTGGTAAGGACAGCAGTTGGCAATGGTTTCTGTCCCAATGGTGCTTTGACATGGTGAGTACAGGTCGCTACTATAATAAGCCTGCCCAGCCTCCAGCCATGGGTCTGCAAGTCCTCAGCAGGAGTGCAGGCGGAAGAAGATGTTAGAATCTCAGTGGCTGTGAAGGTGGATGTGGGCTGCAGCAGAACAAGGTCCCCAGCTGTCTTGGTCTCATTAGATCCTTGGATCAAGGTGCCATTTTGTCAAGAGCCGTGTGGAAGCTGACGTGCGGCAGCTTCTCCACGATAAAAGAAGTCACACACAAGCATCTTCCATTAAAACAGCTTTTCCAGCACATTCCTTAAGCCCTTTGGTGACCAGCTAATGGCAATGGGAGCAGGCTTGTGAGGTCTGGAAACTCCTAGTTATGAACCATCATGAAGGTAGCATGAAGGTCATCTAGCACTGGGATGAGGTAGGAGTATGATTCGGCAGCTGTAACTGTGACTGAACAGCCCTCTTCAGGATCTGCTCTGTTCCAGCTTAAAAAAATTCAACGTTGATATCAACTTGTGGGAGGTTATGGCCCAGGACTGTCCCAAAGGGAAGAAGAGTTTGCTGCAGCGATCTTGGTACTTTGAAACTTTATGACAACAACAGGAGATGGAAAAGTGGGAGCAGCAGCAACAGTGTGTCGCAGACCAAATGGAGAATCTAGCACCACCCACCCCATGCCCCACACAGCTGCAGTAGAGTGTCTATTCCAGATAGGCCTCAGTAGCCATCTTTGGGACAAGCAAGCAAGACAGTCATGGAAGACATCCATCCTCGACTGGAAGTGATTGCTGAAGAAGAATTCATTTTATTACTAGTAGCCTGGAATCTTAGTGGTACCAGTAGTAATATAAACTTAAAAAGGTTTTTTAGAACCCCAAAAAGTGAGGATCACTGCTGTAGATCAAACACACATGTACTGAAGTTCAAGCAGGAATTAATACAGTGAAGTCGATATTATGCAGGAGGTCAGAATAGGTTATCACAGTAGTCCCTTTTGGCTTCAGAATCCGTGAATTGTTCCATAGTAATTAGAAGGCAGTAGCTGGTCATGACTGCCATGGATCATAGTCCGAACTGGTGAGCTAGAACACAGTGAAGTATGTCACTTGACACTGGTATTATATCTTGTTTCTGAGATAATGGCATTTCTTCTTCCAAAAAGCTTTTAGAAGAAAACTTGCAGCAAGTGTCATTTTTAGGAATATTGTGCATGTGCTTCTTGGTGCCAACTTCTGAGTTGCTCTCAGAATTGTTGGGCACTTGGTTAAGAAAGTTGCGTACATAAGAATCTGTATCAGCTTTGTGTGCATGCTGAAGTTTTACTGAACCTAAAAGTTGCATTTTTTTTCTGAAAGGAAAAAAAAAATTCTTTTGGAGTAGCTTACTAGGTAAGGCAATAGAACATGGTTATTTTTTTGTTCAGTTTTCTAAAAGAATGGGTTTAATATAGTCTCCCTTTTTATGAAAGAATCTGAAATAATTACATTTCATTGTCTAATTTGTATGTATTTATAATTTAATATTTCTGTTGCTGTGTGAGACTCAAATGGGAAAGAATGAACTGATTGTGTAAGGGAAACAGTGAAATTTTACTTTCTGTACTTGACAGAATTTGGAAGATTAGCCAGTCTGTGAAACACTTTATTTTCAGGACCAAGCTAATTTCTCAGTAATGCTTACTTGGTATTTCTTATATTCTATTATAAGCTCCCCCATGAATTCAGATAAGAATCTTTATATAAAACTTTGAAAGCTTGATGCAGGTGTAAGTGACTTGACTTAGTGCTGTTAGTTCATACCTTTTATAGGGATTGTTTTGGCACTTCATTCTGTTTTAGGAACAGGTAGGAATTTAAGTATCCTGTTTCAGTGATTATGATTTTTTCAGCTCTCTAATAAAATATATTTAATGTTTTGTCAGAATGATATTAATACAGAAAATGCCATCAGTTCCTCAGACCTTGAGAAACCTGATTCTCCTCCACCAAAACCTCCACGGACTCGCAGGTACTATTTTATTTATTTTTTTAAGTTTTAGCTGTAAAAGAAGGATTTGGGTTTCTAAAGTTACACAGCTTTTCTGGTGGTTAAATGAGCAGTCCTTACTGCTTTGACATACTGCAACTTGGACATTTTGTGTGACTAAATATATTTTGTGGAAGTGTTACAAGTATGAATTTGCCACTGTTGCTGTAGTAGCAATATGGAACTGCTGCTGCTGACATAGAGTCCTTGAGTGGGGCGGGAAGGAGGCTTGCCATTCTGTCACCCCTTCTCAGTGCCTGATACTGGCCCCCCTCCTTGGCCACCCCTGTTTAAACTACTCTTGGCTTCCTTTGTCTGGGGATAAACAGCTTCAAGCATTATGCTAAGAAGGTTCAGTGCTTTCTGTTTTGGCTACATGTACCTTGCATAATAATGAATCGCTTCTAGGCTTACCTAAGTGTGGAGTATGTATTCCATCTTAAGTCTCTATCTCTGGTGTCCACATATTAAGGATATCAGAATACAAGAGAAAAAGGATGGTAAGAAAATATTATCAGTATTGGAGACTAAGAGGGAATCCTGAGTGGGCTGTTCTGGAATTTTTCAAGTGAAGATTGATTTGTCTAAAACTCTTTTTTAGTCTTGGAAATCAAAACTTTTTTTTTTGAGTTGCACCAGTTTTGATAGTATTTGTATTGGGAAAGATTCCTTAGATCCAAAGTAAACGCTCTGGTGAAAACGAGAGAGCGCCTCCAACTCCTCCTAGAATATCTAATAATCATGAGGGAAAAGGCTGTTGCTAGATATAGGAAAACTATTCTCAAGGTCTGTTGTCTAAATTAGGACTTCTGAATCTGGATCTTTAATATCCCACATGGGTGCTGGAGTTCAGTGTTTTGGAGTTGATAGGTTGATTTTTCTTATACTTTTTTTTCAAAAGTCATGTTTTGTCTTAGTGCAAAATGAGATAATTAAATTTCAAAGATGGTTATCATTCAGCTTAATCTGTGCGGCCTTTTCTAGCCCTCTCTGTACCTTTGCACCTGTTCCACTGGGACTAACTTTATATCACTTCTAAACTTCATGATAAAAATAACTATTGTAATTGCATTAGTGCCCACAGTATGCTATATGCTTCTCACAAATAGACAAAAAGTGGGGATGGACATGTTAAATATGACCAGAGTTATCAATGGAGTAGTGACATGTTTAACCAAAAGCATTTCATTAAATTTTTCTATATAATCTTTTCCCATCTTTCCTCCACTATTTTATTTTTCTTTAATACCTGCTCTTAACATCAGTTCCAAGGTCCTTCCACAGTTCAGGTCCCTCAGTCCCTCCTTGTAGGGCCTGTCCTGCTGCCCTCTCACCAAGCGGGTGGCCGTCCTCTGAACCCTCTCCAGGCTGGCCACATCCCTTTTGAAGTGCGGTGCCCAGTACTGGACGCAGTACTCCAACTGTGGCCTGACCAAAGTTGCATAGAGGGGGAGTATCACTTCTCTGGATCGGCTTGAGATGCATCTTTGGATGCATGGCAAGGTATGGCTGGCCTTGCTGGCTGCGGTCTGACATTGGCGGCTCCTGTTCATCTTGGAGTCAATAATGACTCCCAAGATCCCATTCCGCCTCTGTGCTTTCAAGAGGGGAACTCCCCAGCCTGTATGTATGCTGTGGATTTCTTCTCCCAAAATGCAGCACCCTGCATTTGTCTACGTTGAATCCCATCTTATTCTTGTCTGTTCACGTTTGTAGCCTGTCTAAATCCATTTGCAGCCTCTCTCTCCCTTCAAGTGTGTCCACCTTGCCCCACACCTTAGTGTCATCAGCAAACTTGGACAGCATGCTTTCTACCCCCTTGTCCAAGTTGCTGATGAAGATGTTAAACAGTGCAGGCCTGAGGACCGAGCCCTGGGGTACCCCACTGCTCACATCTCGCCAGGTTGAGTACAACCCGTCCACCACTACTCTCTGGGTGCACCCCATCAGCCAATTTTTTTACCCATCTAACTGTGTAGGCATCAGTGCCACAGTCGCTTAACTTATTGATGAGGATGGGGTGAGAGACAGTGTCAAAGGCCTTCTTAAAGTCTAGAAAGACTACGTCCATGGCGACACCATCATCCAAGGATTTAGTTACTTGGTAATAAAAGGCAATCAGGTTGGACCAGCTAGATGTATGCCTGCTCTTTGCTATAGAGTTAAGTTACTCTGGAGTAAAACCTGGAGTAAATTATTTTCAAGGAGACGTCCTTTATGTTTGCAGCCGTAAGTAAAATATGCCTCGATGATCCTAGGAAGTAAATATTCCTTATGCTTTGACAATTCTTTGTCAAAACTTCACTTGCACTTCAAACTAGTGGGTCTCAAATTTTTAGACTCGAGATACCCTTCACTGGACTTGAGGAACTGCTGCCTAACTTCTTTGATTTAAGTGGCACCCAACTTAAACTAATTTATATATTGCAGTGTTTACCTCCTTGCAGAGGGACCAGGCAGTGGAGGTGGGCATTCAGCCAGGCAGGGACAGTCCTGAGCCTAGACTTACCTACTTGCACCTCGTGGTACCCTTCAAAGCATATAGATGCACCCTAGTTGAAAACTTGTTTCTCGTCCATAATTCCCAGAAATCTGTGGATTTTTTTTGGCCAAAGTTTGGGGAATTTTTTTATTATTATTATTATTTTTTACCTGTGGCATTCCAGCAGCAAGTTCTTTTTGTGATCCGTTGGTTCACAGCCCCATATGATCTCTCTCAAGGCATTTGTACACATGCATTTTTGTGCTGTGACTTCTGAACAGACTCAGTTAATCAAGTGTGCTCCACATGCAAGCTGACATGCTCTGCGCTGTGTCGCATGCAGTTGTATAAGTGGCAAAATGCATGTCAGGGCACAGAAAATAGCAGCGATGCGTTTTTGAACTAAAACACCTTTGATGTTTTCCACTGCCACTTTCTCAGCGCTGATGCACATGTTGCAATTCATATATATGTATGCTTCGCAGTGCCAGGTGCTTTTAAAAGCTCCCAACGCTGTAGTGCAACCATGTGTTCAAATGCCCTCACTTCCCACTTCTGATTGATCAGACGTTACTGATGTAATGAATTTCTCATTTTTTCCCCTCTGTTTATTGAAGGGATGTGTCTGGCTGTAATCTTAGGGCATCTTTACATGGTTTGGGTGGTGGTGGGGTGCGGTTTCATTAGAGCAGCTCTGAGAGATGCTCTATTTTAAAGTGCCTGTAGCATCTTGTGTATTCAGCACCGTTTTCAGCTTCAAAATGGCAGCGGGGGCACTTTTAGTAAGGCTTGTTCGAACTTTAGTTAAAGCGCCCTGCCACTATTTTGAAGTGCAGGGACACTGAATACACTTGAAGTGGAGGCTGCTGGAGCGTGCTAATTAGCATGCTCCAGCAGACTCAGTTAATCAAGTCTGCTCTGATGCATGCATGTCAGAGCAGATGTCCAGCTCATGTATAGGTGGCCTTAAGTTCTCAACTGGCTTGTTCTATTCGCTTTTTTCTGTTCTCAGCATCTGACTCTTCTAGATCTTGATTTTTGTCTCGTGTACCATGAATTCTCTTATTACTACTGATACCATTAATAATTTTGGAGAAAGTTGGAAATTTTTGAATAGGTCCACTTTATGCTAGCTTGTTTTTGACAGCTTGCATAAAGTAATTTGACTGCTTTTGAGTGCTTTTATAGTGCAGCTTGTCAAGAAATTTGAGAGCATTGTTGATTATATGAACTTGGTCTAAGAAAGTTCTGTTTGAGTTGGTGCATTGAAATGCTTTTCCCATATTTTAGCTTAATACCTATTGGTATTTAGTTTGATTCATTTATAATTATTTCTAATACACATTTTAAGTAAGGGCATGATTCTGCTAAGATTATTTTATGAAAGAGGAAGAGGCTTCCTGGATAAAAAGATATCCAGAAAAGGACAGTTAGATTGCTATTATATCCCCTTTTAAGTCTTCAAATACTTGAAAGGCTGCCATAAAAAATAGGGAAAGCACTTTTTCTCCTTGGCAGCCAACATCCTGCTTCTATGAAATGTGAAGGTGCTCAAGAGATCCTTGGTAGAGGCCATGCCCCCCACTACAAAGGAAGGCAACCCCCACCCAATAGTCTGTACCATTCTGACCATGGCATAAAATTCCTTCCCAGCCCCAAATATGGCAATTAGTCTGACCCTTGT
>NW_005842297.1:1578154-1589399 GCF_000455745.1 Alligator sinensis | reverse complement strand
CAGCAGGAGTATTGGTACACCCCAGCTGAAGTAGCCAGCTTTGATTGCAGCCAACACCCATGCTTGTGAGGGAGGCTTAAGAACAGCTTGACACATGTGGCAGAAAGGGAGGGAGGTGGCAACCAGCAAAGCCTGGAACAGTTGTGTTCTGGAATTGCAGTGGCTTACATTAAACACTAAATGTTTTATAAACCTCATATTTGTTGTTAAAGCACATAAAACATCCTTATTGAACACAGTTACCTTTCTGTGTAGCTTACATCTGAATGTTGTTTGTCTTAAATTATTAAAAATAAATAAATTACCCCTTTGGTTACTGCCACTAACATCTGAGCAAGAACAATTCCAGCTGTTATCCCATCAGTTAACACAAGAGTTTATTTTAGGCACCACTGAGTCTGTAAGATCCATGATTGGTGCTTATTCAGTGTTTCAGGAAATGTTAGGTCTAATACAATAGTATTAATATCCTCTTGATAAATTAGGCTTTGTCAGTTGTGGCAATTGTGTCTGAATAGCTGTAGACTAAGAAATGAAAAAAGGAGGGGGCAAACTGTTCCTGTTATGCAAGATCATCATAACCAGCTTTGAATAATTTGCAAATGGAGACTGACTGTGGTACAGTATAATTCTGCTACAGTCCTTGGGGAAGGTCTTGGAGCTCTGCAATGTGGAGGGAGTATCTTAATGAGACTGGTTTCATTTCCGGGAGCAGATTCCTTCAAGGACTGCTTGATAATTGCTTGACAGTCTTCTGTTAGCAAATAAGCACAGAGGAAGAAAAAAGGAAAAAACTAAAGGGAAACGCAAAGGAAAAGAGGGATTGGAGTTTGTATTCACTAGACAGAAGTGGTAATCTTTTCCAAAGTAAAGAGATCTTTTGGAGCTGATGATTGAACAGTCAACCTAGAAAGTACAGCAATATTGAAAGAAAATGGGGAATGAGAAAATGTATCTTATGGAAAAGTAGAAAGATGAGAACACATTTTAAGCATAATCCTACAGTTTGTTCTGTTTCTGCAGAAAACCTGTCTTCTGTCCCAGCTGTCATTTAATGTTACTGATGAGTCAAATTAGTACCTATAGGGTTTGTGACTGGATTAATTGGATAGTTATACAAAAATGAAACTCTGACATACAGGCACACCTTTTAATACATTTTTGGTTAGTCTAAAATCACAAATATTAATATATCAGCTGACTGCTAGTAGCTAAACTGTCCGAAGGCAGGGCAGAGTTGCCCCTTGTAGATCACCTAAGAGATGAACAAGTCTTCATAAGCAACAGCTTGCTTTCTCACGTGCTAAGCAGAAGTAAGCTGTTGCTTACAAAAAAATTATGCATCTGTCAATTAGTTCATCTATAAGGGGCAACTGTGTCCTGGCTTCAGACTAACCCACCTAACTACCTCTTAGTAGCTGTATTAGCGGCCATTGCTTTATTTGTTAGTGGTGGTTTTAAAAACACTTCTCATACAACTGATTTTTTAGTAGAGAAACACAAATGGACTATTTTTGATCATTCTGCACACTTGGGTGTATGCTATACCCTATAATTCAGTTTCTGACAACTTCAGCAAATTATAGCTTTTCTCCCACATGGCTGCATAAGATCAAATGTTTAAGCACAGTAGAATAATGTGGGTGTCTAGCTTCAGCCCTCTTATGTAGGGTTTAATGTTCCTATTTTAATTATCTGGAAGAACGTAGAGCTCAGTATCTATTTTTAGTTGATCACAGCAGCTGCATTCCATGACCTTGGCATCACTCTCTTTTATTTGATAATAAAACACTACAGTGTGGCGCACAGAAAAACCATGGATTACTTGGGGGGCTTTTCACTTGGACACCAGCCAATCTTCATTTAAATCTGAACTACGTTTGGTCTTTCTTTAATACTAAAACACTTTTTCATTAAGCACCAGCGTAGTTCAACATTTAAATTGTCTGCTGTTTTATTAATTTCCTAGTACATACTGTATAGTTGAATAAAAGTCATTCCCCCCCCCATCAGCCTGGTGGGGGAAAAACCCCTGTCTTTATATTTGCATGTGAAGTGGAGTGAGGAGCAGGCAGCTACTGTGGCTCTGACTCTGGCCCTGAGCCCTGGTGGAGGCTAAAGTCAGACCCATAGCAGCCTCCTGCCCCACTCCCATCCCTGCTTCCCCTCTGCAGCTTCTTCCCACACATTGACCCCCTTCGCTCCCCTTTACTGTTGGGTGCAGCTCAGCTCTGGGAGGTCTCTCCAGGTCTGGAGCACTTGAAAGCTCCTTCCCCCTGCTCCTTCCCCTGCATGGCCAGGCAAGGGCTGAGCTTCCATGTGCTGTGCTTCTGGAGAGAGTAGCCCGAGCAGCATTTGACAGTTAGGTGGGGTTTGGTTGGGGCAGAGACTGGGGGGAGTTTGAGGGCAGGGGCAGAGGCTGGGGGATGCAGGGGGGAAAAATGGGAAGGGTAGAGGGCAAGGGGGGGCACCTGATTTCCCGTCCCCATCCCCTCTCAGCCACTGCTTTCCCTGCTGTAGCTGTGCAAGGGGACAGATTCCAGACAACCCTCCAATACTTAAATTCGGTACGTGGAAAATTATAACAAATGTATACATTTTCTATATATAGAATCTAATTATTAGGGAGTCATCTTGTATTTGAGTAAATACAGTACTACAGCTGCAGTTGGAGTACTGTGTCCAGTTTTGGGCGCCGCACTTCAAGAGGGACATGGAGAATCTGGAGAGGGTTCAGAGGAGGGCCACTCACATGATTAGTGGCCTCCGTGAAAGACCCTACGAGGGGAGGTTGAGAGTTTTGGATCTCTTCAGCCTTCACAAGAGATGGCTGAGGGGAGACCTTGTAGCTGCCTATAAGTTTATCAAGGGAGGACAACAGGGAATTGGTGATGCACTATTTACCAGAGTGCTCCAGGGAGTAACTAGGAGTAATGGGTGCAAACTAGTGGAGAGTAGATTTAGGTTAGACATTAGGAAGACATTTTTTACAGTAAGGGTGGCCAGAATCTGGAATGGGCTTCCAAGAGAGGTGGTACTATCACCTAACTTGGAGGTCTTCAAGAGGAGGCTTGACAGTCACCTGGCTGGGTTCATCTGACCTCAGTCCTCTTTCCTGCCAGGGGCAGGCGGTCAGACACAATGATCCATTGTGGTCCCTTCGACTCTACAATCTATGAAAAATGGATGTACTATACAAATGCATTTCCCTTTTGAGAGACTGCCTGACTTGTTTTTATACGTATACTATAGATAATATGCTTGTTTAGACAGATTTTCTTTATTCTCTGAAGTGCTCAGTGTACTTGGATACTTGAAAATTGGCTTTCCAGTGGTTCCATGGTTACAAATAATCTAAATAGTTAACTTTAAACTCACATGTTGTTAAAGCTGTGTATGTTTATGAAAGAATAACTTTACTTTGTATTTCACTTATATTCCATGAAGAATATGGTTAAGTTGAAGTATTGTGTGGGTCTCCCCACCACTGCCACCTGCCTGCCATAATCTAGTGTGGCACATTTTTATGAAACACGTTGAAAACACAGGCTTTTGCTCTTAATTCATACACAAATTGAGGGTGGATTAGGTTTTACTAACCTCTGGAAAGCAGCACATCTGAGCTACAAAGCATCTGTTCTGTGCTCATTTTTTTCACTTCTTTTTAAAATGTATTTCTAATGTATTTAGAAATATTTTCTGTATCATCCAGGGATGTAGACACACCATCCAGAGCAGGAAATAGTATCTTAGATTATAATTTGAAAATCTAGTTCTTTAATTACATGACCATTCCACAAATGTGTACAAAACCTTAAAGGGTGCAACTGTCTCTGAAACTCAACACCTACATGGATAGTTGAGCAAAAATCTTCCTCAAAAGATATTGAAAAATTGTTTTTGGGATAGATTGAACACTCTCATTCACATTAACAGATTCTGCAGGTGTTAAGTTTATTCCTGGTTTGCGTTCCAAAAACTGAACACATGTTGTATAGGTCAGTGGCAGCCAACTTTTGGCAGGCATGCCACAAGGTAAGACCCACTCTCTCCCCAAATGTCACTCCAATTCCATTCCTCTGCCCCATCTCCTTTTCTGTATTCTGCTTCCTGGCAATTTGCTACTCTGCTTTTTGCCCTATTTGCTTCTGTGTTCCCTGCTCCCTCCCTAATCTGCCATGTGCCACTTAGTTATGGCATCTGTGCCACAGGTTGGCCACTCCTGGTCTAGGAAATGACTTCTGTAAGCATTTCCTTTTAATCATTGTTAATATAAGGCCATATAATATGACAGGGCTTGGTAATCTTTCTCAGTGGCAGGCTGGAATGGCTCAGCGTGGATATGAGGCAGGTTGGCACTAGAACCCAGCTATTGCACCCGCTTCTGCCTGCCACCCAGCTGTGGCATGGTGGAGTCAAAGCCCCTGGCGCAGACATCCTTGACTCCTGGTTTCTGCTGAAGCCTCAGCTTCAGCCTCGCAGATTGCTGACCCAGCTCTTGGGTTACCAACCCCTGTGTTGTAGAATGACAAATACAAACTTTATTCCATTCTTGCAGCGAGACTACATTTAGCCTCAATAAATCCTCAGTTATACCAGCAATTTTACTTTTAAACTTGTACTATACAAAAAAATTCTATATACTGCTTTTTAACAAGACATAAGGGATAATATAGTAAAGTTAATGTATAGTGAATCCAATTTAGGATCAATTCTCACACCAATCAATTTTCAGATGTTTCCATTCATTTTTTTTCAAAATAAGATATTTCAAAGTCTGTTGAAACTCCAGTTCTGGCATCATAACTTACTCACGTGTTCTCTGTAGAACTTTGGCATGAAATATTGATAATATAGATAGGATTGTGAGATCATAGGAAAGTAGGGCTGGAAGGGACCTCACAAAATCGTATGATCCAGCCCCCTGCACAAGGTAGGATTGTCTCTGACTAAACCATTCCAATCAAGTGTCTGTCCAACCTGCTTTTGAAAACGCCTAAGGGTGGATATTTAACAACTTCTTTAGGAAGCCTGTTCCAATGCTTGGCCACCCTTATAGTCAGAAAGTTCCTTCTAATCCCCAATCTGCATTTCCTCTGTTGCACCTTGAGGCCAGTGCTCCTAGTCCTGTTCCCTGTGGTCACAGATAAAAGCCCATCTCCATCCTCTCTGTAATTTACCCTTAAGGTATCTGAAGACTTATCAGCTCCCCCATCAGTCGTCTTCAAGGGCTATCTCCAGACTAAATAAGCCTAGTTCTTTCAACCTTTCTTTCTAAGTCTTGCTTCCTCTTATCATTTTTGCTGCTCTGTGCTGGACTCTTTCTAGTCTGTCCACATCCTTCTTGAAGTCTCACCAGTGCTAAAGAGGGTGGATTGGCAAGTGGCACTCCTGTTAATAAAACGCAATAAGCTGTTGCTGTTGGGGTTGTTTTTTTTTGTTTTTGTTTTTTGTGGGGTTTTTTGCAGCAGGAGTACACTGTTGGCTCATTCAGTTCATGGTCCACTGTAAGTGCACAACTTTGCACTTGTCCTTGTTGAATCTCATCTGATTGGATGCAGACTATTTTTCCAATCTCTCCAGGTCATTTTGCCCTCCAGTGTGTCTTCAACTCCACCCAACTTGGTATCATCAACAAATTTGCTAAGCACGCACTTTATCCCTTCATCCAAATAAGTAATTGAGATGTTTAACAGTACCAAACTCCTGGGGAACCCCACTTGATACTTCTTCCCAACTAGGCATTGAGCCATTGATGGTCACCCGTTGAGCATGATGATCCAACCAGTTGTGTGTCGAGGTTGTAGTAGTTTGGTCTAGTCTGTATTTCCTTAGCTTGATAATGAGAATATTGTGGGAGACCAATGTCAAAAGCCTCACAGAAGTTGAGATTGTATAACATTTGCTGCTCCCCTGCACCCCCATCCACAGAGCCTGTCCCCTTATAGAAGGACATTAGGTTCATTGGGCATGACATGCTCTTGGTGAATCCATGCTGGCTGTTCGTGATCACCTTGTTCTCGCCAGGTGCCTCATAGTAGATTCCTTGAGGACCTTCCATGATCTTGCCAGATATTAAGGTCAGGCTGACTGGTATGTCATTCCCCAGATCCTCCTCCTTTCCTTTCCTAAAGATGGGCACTATATTTGCCCTTTTCCTAATCATCTGGAATCTTGCTCAACCTCTACAAGGTCTCAATACCCTAGGGTTCATCCTGTCTGGCCCTGCCAATGTAAAAGCATCTAGCTTCTCTTACCTGCTCTGTCATTACTCTGGGCTGCTTTGTCTCCTTCCCTGTCTTTGCTGCCAACTGCACTTCTCATCTGATAGCTGCCCTTATTTGTGAAGACAAGTTAAAAAAAAAAAAAAAGCCTTCCCTGTATAATCTCTCTAAAACCTGCCTTATGCATTCCATAAGGAACCTTTGGTTTCTTTGGTGGTCTTTTTAATCTTGACATATTTGTAGAACCCCTGTTTTGTTTTCTTTTCTTTTGTGTCTTGCTGTACTTTGGAAAAAAAGGGAAAAAGTCTTATCTACTCCTTTTGAGTTTCATCTGACTCTTCGTTCCTCCTGGGTTTTTATCCATTCTTTTCATGAAGCTACAGTACAAGAGAACTTAATTGTATAAACTATGTAGTTGGTGTTTCATATGATCATGAGCCTGATTCTAGTCTTTGTAAAATATCTTTGCAACCTGTGAATAGCACTGTCTTCCCAAATTCCGTTAACTATACTGATGTTATACATATTTTCGTTCATTATATTTTGAATGTTATATTCTGCATCCTACTATAGAAATGTTTGTTTTTTGATTTAAAGATAATTCCCCAATCTTATGCTACTGTATAAGAATATTTCCAACGTTTTTGTTTTATATCCCAAGAGTCACTGGATTTTATGCTGGTATAGGGAAAAGAAAAAAATATTTTATTACATCTGAATGAAAAGGACTTCCTGTTTGTTTGTAGACTTTTTAAACAAGTATTCATTCAGTTAGATTAAACATGCAGATGACCTTTTAGTCTAATTCCATGTGGCAGTAAATTTCTTATTAGAGAACTATTTTTGGCAAGTATAAAACCATAAGACTAAAAATACATGTTTTTATCCCAGAAACAACAGCTTCATTTTCTTTTAACAGTCCTTAATAGAAATTGTAAGCTATTTGTCAGATCCTGCTCCACTAAATTATCTATGAACCTGACTTATCTATGACCCTATACTTGTCACTTTTCCTTGCTAAAGAAGACTGTTATAATTTCTTTCTAAACATGATCCACACATGATCTACTAATCTGTTTTTATATGTTGGACATAATTTACTGCAGCTGTGTCATTGGATAATAGTAGTTGTTACTGCTGGCTTATATGGAAATTTTGTAACTACAACCATCCTCATTAAAACTATTTAGAAAAAGCGTGCATCTAAATGTTTGTAAAAAGTCAAACTTGGACCCTGAGAGGGATTAGAAGGGGCTGAATATCAAACATTGTGTATCTGTCCTTTGCAGCTGTCTTTTATTTAATGTAGGTTTTCAATGCCTTACTGAAAGCTGTGTTTTGTATGTAAATCACGTACTATGAAGCGGCTTTTTCTTAGAAAGTATTTCTCCAGTATTGCCACAAGGGGGCCCAACCACTCTGTAAAAATCAGCTGTAGGAACAAAAATGAGAAATCCTGAGTATATGCATGTGGGCTAAGGTTTGCATGCTCTAGTCCTTAAGGGATATTTATAGTATTACTGTTATATCATATTTTGTAAAATGCATCACTTGTTTCTTTGCCTGTTTGTGGCTTAGTTCAAGCCTGCTATGTCAGTGTTTCTCATCCAGGGTGGCATGAACCCCCTGAGGGTTGTGGACACAGCAGCCAAGTAAAACTGCTGTGTGTACACTTCTGCTGCAGTTCCACCTGCTTGCTTCTGTTTTTGGGAGAAGCATAAGGAGCACAACATGAGGCAGCTCGTGCTCTAGAGTGTGCATGTGCCACAGCCCTTCCTAGGTTGGCTGTGCAGCAGGCATGGGGTGGTTTTACTTGGAATCAGTAACACCTGGTTGAGAGGCACTGAAATAAGCTGAGGCAGTGCCTACTGTGGTTCTCAGCTGGGGATACTGTCACACAAAAAAGAAGTGGTGGAGGGGTGCTGTGGCTCTGAAAAGGTTGAGCACCACTGTGTTATGTTATCCATATTTTATAACTTTGTCTGCAAGCATTAGAAATGTTGCTTAGAGTTTAATATTGGTCTCTGAGTATCTTTGTGAAGGGAGTGGGGGTAATTAGGTGTTTTCTTGTGCAACTACAGACTCTTCACTTTTTTGCAGTTGCCTTGTAGAAGGAGATGCTAAGGAAGAAATCTTGCAACCGCCAGAGCCTCAGCCCGTACCACCCATCTTAACACCATCTCCTCCTTCAGCCTATCCGACAGTCACTACTGTGTGGCAGGACAATGATAGATACCATCCAAAGCCAGTTTTGCACATGGTTTCATCAGAACATTCAACAGACCTCAATGAAAACTATAACAAATCAATTGAACATTCAGGGAAGAATGAACCTAACGAACGTGCAGAGAAAAAGCTTGAGCGGAACCTAAGTTTTGAAATCAAGAAAGTACCTCTTCAGGAGGGACCACGAAGCTTTGAGGGGAACACTCTTTTAAACAGAGGACATGCAATTAAAATTAAGCCTGTTACAGCCTGTGTAATGGATAAGACCTTTAAGCCACAGGAGCACAGTTCAGGGGGTTCACTTGTTGATGTTTCTCAAAACTCCTGTCTGGAATCTAACACAGCTGTAGTACCTTCTCCAGAAGAGCTGCAGAGTCGGAAGGGTTCTGACACTCCACCAAGACCAGATCGTTTGTCTCTCAAAGAGAAGGGACATGATTTGTGGTCACTACATGGGTCTGAAAATGCACTGACTGCATCTGTGTCCGAGGATGTCTCTTCAGATGTCTTGTGTCATGGTATAAAAACTGCAACTCTAGCACCAAACACCACATCTCAAGTGGAACCCCCTTCCAGTAATACACCTGAGGATCATAGCAGTACATTTCCAGTTCGAGCACCCCTCTGTTTTACTAATCCTCTTCATTCAGATGATTCTGACACAGATGAGAGGAACTTTGATGGAGTCCTGACCAGCAGTATGTCTAATATTTCAACCGCAAGTGCCACAGTTTCTGCTGCCACTAGTTCTGAAAACATTTCTGCTAGAAAAGTATTGCCAGTGTCCATTGCTAGGCAAGATGTACCAATAGTAAGACATTCCGAAGATGAAAAAGGTGGGTTTTATGGCATTTCAGCTGCATTTGGCACTTTCTAATATGATTAAATCTGTAGAGTGGAAAAACATTTATTTTTTTAAAATAGCATTGGAAATCAACCTCTAGTTAAAATTTCTACCTTAAATTAAAAAAAATCTGCCTTGTGGTTGCTCAGCAAGAGCCAAATCTTCATTCTTTCTTCTATTTTTCCCTAAAGTTGCATATAATATTCTTATTACTGCCAACCTTGATAAATTACCTTATGTTCTATATTTAGAGGGATTAACTTGTTGGGCCCCTAGAAGACGTTCTTATCTGATCCCCACTCCCAGCAATCACTCTTCCTGCCTTGTCGCACATGTATGGCAGGAAGTGTAATTTTTTTGGGATTGCGGATCAGATCCCAATTGTGCCATACTTGCACAATTATAGTGTAGGAGGAACTTAGGATCACAGGGCATCTCTACAAACCAGATCCCACTTAAGACCCTTGTTGCATAGAAATACTACTTGTTCCCTGAAGGGGTATCACCAAGTTGCTCCTCAAATTTGGAGAGGGATTTTTGTACCATTGATTTTTAAATTGGGAAAGATTTAAATTATGTTGTCTGCTTTCTGAAATTCCTACCCAGGTTCTGGGCTCCCCCTGAACTGGCAGGTTACAAGCTGGGTGCCCATGGATCTGGGGTTGGGGCTGACCCCAGTGCAGTTCCAGGACCAGACTGATTGTCAGCCAGGCCACATGTTCAGTTTAAGGCACCATGCAAGCCAACCAGAAATTAACATGTTAATTGTGGTATTAATGTAACGCATAGAGGGGACCTTGGTGTCATGAACCCCACTATAATTTCGGATGTTTGTGAAGTGTCATTCAGGGTTTTTTTGTTTGTTTTATTGATAGGGTATGTATACGGTCTTGCTGAATAGCCAATGTTATGCTGTAACTGTCACTTATATCACAGTATGGATTATGTTGTAGTTTATGGATTATGCCAGCGGTTCCCAACCTGTGGTATGGGTACCTGTGGTATGCAAACAACCTGTCAGTGGTACATGCTAACAGATTTATTGTAATTACTTTATATGACAAATTTGCTGGTGTTATGTAAGGTTGAACAGAAAAAATTGCTGGTGGTACTGAAGGTTGTATCATTTTAAATTGGTGATGTGCACTCTGTCCAAGTTTGGGAAGTGCTGGATTATTCTAATAGTTCTCAACCATTTTACACTTGAGGCACCCCTTGTTGGGCTCGACACCTCTTGTTAGATTCAAGTCACCCTTTGGAAAAAATTTGCACTCGTTTGACTATAGAAAAATAATACAGCAGTTCTATTGTTGCAAAGAACTCAGAGCACAACAGGTCAGAATGGTTTTAACACTATTAATTCTTATTTGAAATCTCAGGGTTTATTTTATGAATCATGTTTGCATGCCTAATAGTGCTAACAGTGCCTGGCACCCTATGGCACACTTGAAAGGGTCTCAGGGCACCGCAGAGTGCTGTAGCTTGTTGAGAATCACTATCTTATACTGGCTAATAATATATCTTTATGATTTTGGACATGGTTTAGTCAAAGGACCTGAGGGATGCATACTTAAGGAAAAAGGAGCAAGTGAAACCACTGAGTATCTCACTCTGTTACTAGAGGGAAGAACAATTTCCACTCTCAAACATGGGCAGAAGGGGCTATTGTTGGGATGGGAACCCAGTTTATGGGACACCTCTCCTTCCTGCCCGCGCCGCCCCGTAGCAAAGGTATCTCAGCAAGACAGGGCATTAAGTAGAGTAATTTTAGTTGCTCCAGGAAGGAGAAAAAATTATAAAGGATTTTGAGACTCATGAACAATTAGACGATGCTGATGGCAGGGAGGGACTGGTTTGGAGGTGTTTAGGGGCTGCCTACGAGTCCTGTTCTTTGGAGTATCCCAGGCTTTGGGAGACTCCCAGATCTGCAGTAGTCGGGGCTGGTAGGATC
>NW_005842297.1:1574547-1578123 GCF_000455745.1 Alligator sinensis | reverse complement strand
CAGGAAGGCTGATTTCTGGAAATACAGGCAGGAATCTGATAAGGTGAGAAACTTTAGTTGTCTTTTCTTCTATCTTCAAACTATATGTCCATTTTTTCCTGTATAATTCTTCTCTCCTATAAAATAAATTATTTGGTTGTTTAGTTATCTTGCTTATTGCCTGTAGGAAAATGTGATCTCAGGGTGAGTGGTATTCCAGGACCCAATCTATGGAAAGGGGACCTAAAATTCTTTGACAACCCAAGGCGAAGTTGCTTGAAGCTGTCAGAGATTCTGCTGATGCCATTGTGAGCGCTGGTATAAGAACAGTGGAATGGAGGTTTGCAAGGAGAAGGAGCTATCCCATGGCAAACCTTGGTCTGTTCCTTGGGGCAGGATAGGGAGGAGCAGGAATCCTGGTTTTCTCTGATTTAAAAAAAAAAAAAAAAAAATCACACATTCTCTGATAACATCCCTCCCTCTCCCCCCTGCCATCCATGATTAAAATGAAATGTGTGTGTGTGTGTGTGTGTGTGTGTGTGTGTGTAAAAAAACACAATGTTTTATTAACATTTACAATTTTAAAGCAATTTGGAAGCCTATTGGTACCTCAATCACTATAATAATAAGTCCTAAATACCTATAAATTTTGATTTAGGGTTTTTTATCATGGAAAATCAGAGCTCCCTCAGCCTCCTTAGCTCACCAGGATGCAGGTCCAGGACCTCACTCCCAAGCCACAGCCCCCCTGCCCTGCTGGCGGGGGCCCCCAGGTGCCACAGCTATGGGGCCAGGGATCTGGGTCCGCAACCCCCTGCCCCCACAGCAGGACCCGAGCTTTGCCTGCCACAGCCCCGGCAGGAATCGGAGCATGGAGTCCAGCTTCCCATGCCCCGCAGGTGGCACAGCCAGAGCAGAGCCTGTGGTGGGGGGCAGGTGTGGGTTATGGGCTTGGGCAGGGGAGGCTGGCTCCCCACTGCTGCATGCACTCCCAAAGGGCCTTTGGGGGCATGTGCCATCCAGATCTGTGCGCGAGGCAGGGGCAGGCTGCCTGCTGCGGGCTCGGGCTCCCCACCTGATGCAGCAGATCAGAGCAGGGCCGGGCAGAGACGTTACTTGCTGCTGTGAGCCCAGCATCACCCCGTTGAGGCACCCCCTGCCTGCCTGGCAGCAGCAAGCGCTCAACTCCACACTGCCACTCCTGCGGCTACCAGGCAGGCAGGGGGCATTTTGCCATGGTGGTGTGGGGCTTGCAGTGACAAGCAGCTTCCCCGCCCAGCCCCACTCTGCCTTACCGAGCTAGGTCCCCTCTGCTGAACAGCAGAGGCCCCGGGGGGAAGGCAGCAGGGTGGGGAGCCCGAGCTCAAACCCACAGCAGGCAGCCTGTACCTGCCCCAGTGCTGTACGCAGATCTGGGGGCTCATGCCCTCCATGGGCCCCCACCTCCGGGAATGTGTGCAGCAGCGGGGAGCCAACCCCGTCCTGCTCCGTGCTGGGGTCCTGCAGTTGCATATTCCAGCCCCGGGCCCTAAGCCCCATGCACTGCCTGGCTGGGCAGCAGCCCCAGCCCTGCCCAACTCACCCCTCTCCCTATGGGGGCTTTAATCCCCCCCTCCACACTAGTCTTACCTGCAAGAGCTGCTCTCCAGGCTTCCTGGCACCCACTTGCATATATATGCGCATGGCACCCCCTGCCTGACTGTCCTGCTCCTGTTCCCCCAGCCCCTTGCAAGCTGGAAATCTGCCAGCCTGCAGAGGGGTCTCTGAAAAAGTGCAAAATCTGTGTGTTTCTATATTAAAATGGAAAATCCACATTGTTCTCAGGTAAAAGTGAAAATCCACGTTTTTTCAGTTTTTTCCATGGGAAATGAAAAACCCAGATCCCCAGTAAGGAGAAATTCAGAGCTCTAGGGGCATCCGTCAGATTGTGACAGTCTGTGTATTTTTTCTGATGCTAGTCTTCTGTCAAAAATTATGTCTATTCAGAAACCTAAAACCAGTATATCTTTCTTGGTTTCAAGGATTAAATGTCTCTTACAAGCAGAGGCATAGTTTGCGCATAAAAAGTTAAGTCACTAATTCATGCTTAATTTTTTTTTTTAATCAAGTCAAAGCAAGGACCTTTGTCTTCCATTCCAACGTGTCTGTCAAAATGGGCTTTATTGATCATAGTAAAGAAAACGGTATTTCTACTTGCAGAATGTTTCCTGTTCTTACCCAGGGCAATCAATATCTGTCTTCCTACTATTCCCACAGTGAAAGTTCAAATCTCTAAACTCCTAGTTTGGATGCTGTGAAGACATCTGAATACCATTGGAGTTTAAGAGCTACTGTATGTATGGTGACAGGAACTAGGAGAAATATGGCACTCAAGGACTTGCTCAATGGAATTGCAGTATTGAAAGATATATTCCTTAAAATAAATAAATAAAGGCTAAGTTGCCTTTAACAAGACTGTAAGCAGCATTTAAAGACTCTCCTCTTTAAACATACAATGATTTCTGATAGGCTTTGTTTTCTGCTCTTTGCCTTGCCCCATCCAGTTCCTTGTCTTGTTCCTTTCTCCTTCCTGGTACACTTTTAATCATGTTTTATGGTCACAGTCAGTTTTTCCTTGTGACCAGCCTTGTTGTGTTCTGGAGCACATGGCGCACAATAATCTAGCAGATGATCTTTTAAAATTAGGACTATAAATTGTAATTTTATTTCTTTATGGGCTACTTTAGCCATAAAATCAAAGCTTTAGGCCAAGATTATCACTACTGCATTTGCTGCTGAGCATCCTAAGGTATATAATACGTTTATTCAGATAGGATGGACCCAGGGGTACTACTATTTCCAACTTGATGGGGATTTCCAGTCACTATAAAATATAAACCGCAGTAGAAGCTTATAGTGAAGCTAGCTTGTTTTGCAAAATGATAGTGATTAGTAAAAAGGCCTAATGAAGTGGCAACACGGGTTTGTGTGACCTTTTTTTGCACTACAGAATTTTGACCTGTTACATGCTAGTGTGCCACTGTTAAAAATGCTTTATGGAGAGACTTGAGATAAATAAGGCTAGTCACAAGGAAGTCTTCTATTTCCACCATTGTGTTTCCAGCATAGAGAATGGTACTAGCATAATTATCAATCGTTAGTCTGTACTGATCCCTGTGTAGATGCCTTTTTATAGTAGAGTTCCTGTACTTAAACGTTTGATGGTCATTTTAGCCAAAGAGTCTGCACATAGGATCTCAGGGCAAACGCTTGGTCCTTGCAGCCCTTGAATGAAAGGCTACTCTTGAATTTTATAAAATAAACCATTTTACAGATATGCTGACAGCTCGTGAGAGAGGTGTCGGGTGTTTGTGAAAAGTTGAAGCAGCCAGAGAATAGTTCTAGCTAAACTGATTCAAATTAGCATGCTTTATGACGTTAGCATCCGATTAATATATTAGCTTTAGCAGAAAAAAAGGTATTCTACTGGTCCAGCACAAAACATAGAATCATAAAAGTAGGGTTGGAAGGGACCTTGTAGATCTTCAAGTCCGACCCCCTGCCTGGGCAGGAGGGAAACTGGGCTCAAGTGACCCCAGCCAGGTAGCCATCGAGCCA
>NW_005842297.1:1537536-1574104 GCF_000455745.1 Alligator sinensis | reverse complement strand
CATTGTCGGCCCATGTTCATCTTGGAGTCAATGATGACTCCAAGATCCCTTTCTGCCTCCGTGCTCTCAAGAAGGGAGTTTCCCATCTTATAAGTGTGCTGCTGTTTACTACTGCCCAAGTGCAGCACCCTGCACTTGTCAGTATTGAAATGCATCCTGTTTTTGCTAGCCCACCCCTGAAACCTATCCAGGTCTTGCTGCAGTCTTTCCCTCCCTACTAGTGTAATCACCTCACCCCAGATTTTGGTATCATCAGCAAATTTAAACAGGTTGCTTTTCACCCCGTTGTCCAAATCGCTGATAAATTGAACAGTGCGGGCCCAAGGACCGAGCCCTGGGGGACTCTGCTGCCCACTTCCCCCCAGGTTGAATATGACCCACCCACCACCACCCTCTGAGTGTGACCCTTCAGCCAATTAGCAATCCATCTGACCGTGTAGGCATCGATGCCACGGTCACCTAGTTTTTTAATGAGGATGAGGTGGTCGACAGTGTCAAAGGCCTTGCTGAAGTCCAGAAAGACTAAATCCTTGGCGACACCTGCATCCAGTGCTTTTATGACCTGATTGTAAAAGGCAATCAGGTTGGTCTGACATGACCTGCCCCTAATGAAACCGTGCTGGTTGCCCTTGAGCATCATCCCCGATGCCAGCCCATCACAGATGTGCTCCTTGATGATCTTCTCAAAGAGTTTCCCCAGATTGAGGTAAGACTGACGGGCCTATAGTTGCTCGGGTCCTCCCTCCTCCCTTTCTTAAAGATGGGGACCACATTGGCTATCTTCCAATCATCTGGCACCTTGCCCGAGCACGAGCGCTCGTAAAGCTGTGCCAAGTCAAACAGCAGCTCTAACTCGATTTAATATTTTTTGAGATCAGTACGTTTTCTGGCAAAACTAGATATGAGATGGTATTCTTGACCTTTCAAAAGCAACAGGAATAAGAGGTTAACCATATCACTGGAAATGGAAAGTAATAGTTGGAGATGGAAGCCAAGAAAAAAGTGTGAGGAAGATGTAATTTAAGTTTATGAAAAGGATTATGAGATGTTGACTCTAACTGCAGGCAAATGACATTTTTTGTATTCAGGCAAAATCAGGGAAGGGGACAGAAGTAATGACATATTATTATATGTGCTATGAGAAATGATGGTGTAGAATAAAACGAAGTCCCACACAGAATTTGCAAGAATAAATGCAGAATGGAAGGCAGATTGGGAGCCTGGATGTGTGTGCTGCACTGTGAACTTTTCCAAGCTAAGACGTGGTACAGGAGCAGACACAGTGGACCATCACACTTTTATTTGCTTTTTCTTTGTCATTCCCATGTGACTCCACTTTTAGACAGGACAAACAAAAACAGGAATTCCCAAAGATTAAATTTTTGTGCCTACTGTTTTCGTCATTAAAGTGGGATTCTGGAGTAGCCTTCTAATTGAATGGGAGAATCTGACTACATTTAAGATGGAGCTTGTGAAGTTCAGAGTATGATTCTCTACATAGCTGATTGCACTTGTCTTTGCACATCAGCCATCACCTTTGCCTAATTTTAAGACTCTCAAATATATTGTTCAACCCTTTTATGCCAGCCTACTCTATAGTTGTATTATTGTTAATGCAACTTGTATGCGCTTGATAGTGTACTCTGGACAAGCCAAGTTTTTAAAAGTTCTGGCATTGTGCATTACTGTTATTAACTTTTAGATAGTAGTTAGAGCTGATAGGTAAAGTGAGCCAGAAATATCATCATGTCTTATTAAAACATTGTTAACTTAAAGGATATTGCAACAGCAGTAGCATCTTTGGACCTTTCAATATTAAACTTTCTGTCCCACTAACAGGTGGTAATCTGAGGAACCAGATTTTCTTTTAAGTATAATTATGATTTTTTACTCTGGTGAGCAGGGCTGTCACCTTTGTGTACTGTCACTGCAGTGCTAAGACCAGCGCACTATAAGTCAAACAAAGTTTTTTGTTTAAAAGTGTTGTCGACTCTGCCCCTTGCTCCAGATCTTAAATTATGCTCTTTCCTCAGTCCTTTGATATAGTCCTGAATTGAGATGCACCCAATCTGGTAAATGACTACTTCCAGTAGTTCAGATGCAGTTAGGTCAGAAGTGAGGAGGGTGGACTTTGTCACCTCCATGGAGAAATATCTTTCTTGTTAAAGAGTAAACTCTATGCACCAGTTTTCAAGCAGGCCATGACAAATGGCTGTTACTCTTTTTACAATTTTCTTGGGCCTGCCAGAAACACTTTCTACCTCTGTAACAAGACATTGTTTCAGGAAGTCTGAAATAGTGGACTAAATAAATGTAAACAATGAGCCTGCAAAGCTTGATTATTTTGCTGTGTATTGACACAGGGCAAAATTGCAGCTAAAACGCTATAACTATTGTGAATATTTGACACTTCTGTTACTAAAAGTTTAAGAATGAGTAGCAGAATTCGCTATGATAAAGGACATCCTAATTTTGTCTATATCCAGAATAGGTAGTAATGCATTATTTGCTCCACTGCTGATTTCATGAACAAAATATTATTTTTTTTATTATTACTATGGTGCTGTTATTTATTACTGAATATTTATTCTTCTCTTCCATCAAACACATGCTGGAGGACAGTCAGAGATTCTAAATAGGAAGTCATTTTCATCTGATATTTAAGCACCCATAGTGAGCTTATTACTGAATGAGAAGACTGTCTTTGCCCCAAGGAGTTGGCATGCTAAAATAGTAATGATAAAGTTATGTATCAGTATTGCATTTTTTTCTCCATTTTGCTTTAAGCTTTACTTTTTATGAAGGCATATGCTGTGGGCTTACTGTTCCAAGAAATTAATTTAACTAGTTTTCTAATGCCACATTATAAAGCGCGTGCACGCTCTCGTGGTTTCTCTCATCTAAAAACCCTTTACTTGATTTAGATGCGGATGGCAGTGAAGATTCCACGCCCCCACTACCAGAAAGAACACCAGAGTCATTTGTCCTAGCAAATGAACAGAGTAAGTTTCTTCTTTTACACTGTGATTTTTAACCAGAATAAATCCATTCCATGTCTAATGCTGCTTTTTGTTTACACTGTAATGTCTCTAGTGGGTTATGGAATAGAGAAAATCCCACACAACTTATTGATTCGTTTGATGCACTGGCTGGGGGAGTATTTAGTTGATTGCACGATTTCACAATGATTGCACACTTAATTCATACAACACACTTTTATTTTAAAATTCTTTGCTTCGCATATAACACTGCTTAGCTTTAAGAAATACCACAAACATTAAGAACACAATAACGACATATATCAGAAACAATGCTCCAAATGCACTTCTTTCTCAAACAATGTTATAAGAATTAGTATTACAAAAACAACTACAATTACAACTCAAAGTTAAATTTGAATCAATACTATTATTTTTCATAATATACTTACAATCCTAGAATTCCGAGAAGTCAAACACCTAGATATGCTTTCATTCCTCAGTAGTACAATTTAATGGGTTGGCCTCAGTAGTACGGTTCAATGGGCTCGCCTCAGCAATACGATTCAATGGGCTGGCCTCGATACTGATAGGACTAAGTCCCCTTCCTTCAGTCCCTTTCGGGTGCTTCGCGGCTTCAGCATGAACCAAGAGATTCGTGTTCACGGAGAGGGTGGTTCAGGTGATCAGTCTGATCCGGCCTACACTTGCAATTCTTCCTTCGTTGTTCTGCAAGTGAGGTTACCTCCAAACTGGGACGGTAGGTTACAGTTTTTATTGAGTGAGTTGCCGTCTTGGGCCCCTCCTACCCAAACCTGTCACTACTCCCAAATTTGGGCTCAGATCTTTCTTAACAGATTTCTGCTGGGTTCATTTTCTTTTCTTGACCATTTTAATTACTTTGGGGAATTTCCACACCACTGCAGTGACCTTTCTTTCCAATTTTTTCAAAGGCCCTAGGGTTTGATCTCTCGGGATGTTTGCTTAAGGGTCATTTTTAGGTTAACTTTGTTAAAGGCCTCCTAAAGATAAAATTCAAGAGTTAAGACTTTGAGCAAAGTCAGGACCTTCCGCACGTAGGCCAAAACAATGGCCTAGATAAGAAGATGAATCTTCCGTCTTCTTCCTGAACTGGCTAATGGGCAACTATTACAAACATTCAAACTATTATATTTAATATGACGTGTAAAAGAACTAAGAAGCAAATTTTAAGCTATAGTACTAAATGAAATCTAAAGTTTAGTCCTCAACAGTGTTTAGTGTTAGATATATTGAGAAGCTCTGTTTTAATTTGATGACTATTTTGGTAATGCTTTGGTATTTGTGCAAGACCTTGGGACACTTAAAAACACTGAGAATTAAGTTTATGACCTGTTCAAGAGTTCCTTCCTGAAAAGGAAAAAAAAGAGATGCAAGGTATCTGAAATGTGTTGACATGAATTGCCTTATTCTCTGTTATACAGTGACGGATGTATTTTGAACGTTTAAAGCAGTGAACAATGTAAATTATGCTGCTTGCTTTCTAAGGCAGTTTGTCTCTGTATTCCTGATGACTGAAGGATTTGATTTTTCTTAAGACACAGATACTGACTTCTTAATGTGTTAGAACGGAGTAGATCTTCCACCTAGCACAGGGTGTGGAGACTGGCTACATTACTCTCCTGGTTACCTGATGTTTATCTGGCTGCTTCAATAGCTTCTGTGTAGTCCCCAGGGCAGTAAGTAGAAATGAGTGAAAATATTTCTCAGCCCCAATTAAAGAGTATTGACCTCCATGAGCGGCCTTCTTTCAAGATGGTTATCGGCTACCATTCTCTCTGGATTTAGAACAACAACTGTTGGTAGTCACCTTGAGAAGACTATTTCCTATTGGTCTCAATGTTAAGTGATAGTCTTTCCCTCTTGACAGCACAGGACACTATCATCTTGAAGACACAGAATCATAGAAAAGTAGGGATGAATGGATCTCACGAGGTTATTTAGTCCAACCCTCTTGCTCAAGGCAGCACCATCTCTGACTCGCCCATCTCTGACAGCTGTTTGTCTAAACTGCTTTTAAACTTCCAAGGATTGAGATTCTGCAACCTATCTGGGTAACCTGTTCCAGTATATAACCCATCTCATAAATGAGGGAGTTTTCCCTAATGTCCAGTGTAAATTTCCATTGCTGCACTTTGGGACCACTTCTCCTTGTCCTGTCCCCGGTGGCCATAGAAATAGTTTATCTCCATTCTTCATAAAACCATCCTTCAGGTATTTTGAGGACGGTTCTCCAATCCCTTTCCTCCTTCTTCTCTAGATAAAATAATCTGAGTTGTTTCAGTCTTTCCTCATAAGTTGCATTTCCCAGTCCTGTAATATTTTTTGTTGCTTTCTGCTGGACTGGTTCCAATCTGCTCATGTCTTGAAGTTCAAAACTAGGCCTAGTACATTGAGTGAAGCCTCAAACCCATGCTTAACAGAGTGGAAAAATTACCTCCCTTGACTTACAAGTGACACTCTCGTTAATACAGTGTAGTTTACTTTGGCTTATTTTCCAACAAGAGTGCACTGTTGGTTTATATTTGGCTTATAGTCCACAGTAAACCTCAGGTCCTTTTCTGTAGTACTTGGAGCCTAGCCAGTCATTCCCCAGTTGTAACTGTGCGTGCAGTTGTTCCATCCTATGTGTACAGCTTTACACTTATCCCTTTTGAATTTTGTTTGATTTCAGACCATTTCTTCAGTTTTATCAGGGTCATTCTGAAACCTAATCCTACCTCCCAAATAACTTGGTGTTATTTACAAATTTGTTCAGTATACGCTCGTTCCCATCCTTCAAATTGTTAATGAAGAGATTAAACAATATTGGATCCAGGACAGACCCACAAGAGCCCCACTTGATACCGCCTTCCAACTGATCCTCTTCATTTCTTCATTGAGAACAGTTGGAAGAGGCGGCAAAATATTATTTTTTTTTTCTAAAAATATTTTCTGAAGATGCAGCAGCCTCAGATAAGCTTTGTTATGGGAAAAATGACCATTAATTTTAATTTTTTTCTTAAGAAGTTACCTGCTTCAGCAGTTTTGTTCAAGAGAACAAAGAGAAGCATATGCTAGGAAATGCATGGGAAAATTAGGTAACTGTGTGCAGACAGGAAGAAAATGTGCGCTCCTGGATGCTTGGAGCAGTCTCAGAGAGGGTTAGGGCAGGCAGAGCATACTGATTAATTTGATATTAAAAAGTTAGCAAACAAAATCAAAGTTTATTCTTCTTAAGATTATTCATAGTTTCATAGTTGATAGGGTCTGAAGGGACCTGAGCAGATCATCAAGTCCGACCCCCTGCCGTGGCAGGAAAGAGTACTGGGGTCAAACGACCCCATTAAGGTGCTCGTCTAACTTCCTCTTAAAGACCCCCAGGGTAGGAGCCAGCACTACTTCCCTTGGAAGTTGGTTCCAGATCCTAGCCGCCCTGACTGTGAAGTAGTGCCTCCTGATGTCTAGCCTGAATCTACCTTCTGCCAGCTTGTGACCGTTATTTCTAGTCACTCCTGGTAGTGCTCTGGGGAACAGGGACTCCCCCAATGCCTGCTGGTCCCCTCTGACTAGTTTGTAACAGACCACTAGATCCCACCTCAACCTTCTCTTGTGGAGGCTGAACAGGTTCAGGTCCCTTAGCCTCTCCTCGTAGGGCCTGCCCTGCTGGCCCCTGATCATGCAGGTGGCCCTCCTCTGGACCTTCTCCAGGTTGTCCACATCCCTCCTGAAGTGTGGTGGCCAGAACTGGATGCAGTAATCCCAACTGCAGGCTGACCAGTGCTGCATAGAGGGGGAGGATCACTTCCTTAGACTTGCTCAAGATGCATCTGTGGATGCATGACAGGGTGCGGTTGGCCTTCCTGACCATGTCCCCACACTGCCAGCCCATGCTCATTTTGGCATCAGTAATGATTCCAAGATCCTTTTCTGCCTCTGCACTGACGAGAAGGGAGTCCCCCAGCCTGTAGGTATGCTGCTGGTTCTTCCTCCCCAGGTGCAGTACCTTGCACTTGTCAGTGTTGAAGCCTGTCCTGTTCTCATCCACCCACCCCTGTAACCTGTCTAGGTCCAATTGCAGCCTATTCCTCCCTTCTAGTGTGCCCACATCCCCCCACATTTTAATGTCATCAGCAAATTTGAATACGGTGCTTTTTACCCCCTCGTCCAAGTCACTGATGAAGATGTTGAACAGTGTGGGTCCGAGGACTGAGCCCTGGGGGACCCCAGTGCCCACATCCCTCCAGGTCGAAAATGACCCATCCACCACCACTTTGTGGGCACGGTCCTCCAGCCAGTTAGCGACCCATTTGACTGTGTAGGTGTCGATACCAAAGTCCCCAAGTTTTTCAATGAGATTGGGGTGAGAGACAGTGTTGAAGGCCTTCCTAAAGTCCAGAAAGACTATGTCCACCACGACACCTGCGTCCAAGGATTTTGTGACCTTGTCATAGAAGGCCCCCAGGTTGGTCTGACAGGACCTGCCTCTAATGAACCCATGTTGGTTGTCCCTAAGCATAATCTCTCCTGCTGGCGCATGTCCACGTGGACATGCGCCAGGATAATTCTCTCAAAAAGCTTACCCAGGATCGAGGTAAGACTAACTGGCCTATAGTTTCCTGGGTCCTCTTTCCTCCCCTTTCTGAAAATGGGGACCACATTGGCCCTTTTCCAGTCATCTGGCACCACACCAGATCACCATGAGTGCTCGTAAAGCCATGCCAGGGGTCCCGCAATGACCTCTGCCAATTCCCTCAGCACTCTGGGGTGGAGATCGTCAGGACCAGCTGATTTAAATACGTCCAGTCCCTCCAGAAGTTCCCTGACTAGATCCTCACTGACCCTGGGCGCGCCTCCCCTGGGGCCTGGGGGGTCCCAGCAGACAGGCTGATCCAGTCCCTGCTCAGGAAAATGGAGGCAAAAAATTGTTAAATAGGTTAGCTTTGTTGTCTGGTGTGATGACCATATTTCCTAATGTGTCTTGCAGAGGCCCCACATTACCTGGTACCTTCTTTTTGCCCCTTATGTATTTAAAAAAGGACTTCTTGTTGTCCTTGATCCAGGTAGCTAGTCCCAGTTCCATCTCTGCCTTGGCCTTCCTGACTGACCCCCTGCAGCCCTGAGCAACCAAGGTATAGTCCTCCCTGGTGATGGCCCCTCCCTTTTAGCTAGGAGACACTGCATGCAAATATTGCTGGAATTTATTTAATGCCAATATATAAAACATTTAAAAAGGAAGCTTCCAGACAAAATAGGCACTTACCTTAAATCTATTGGTTTCTTAAGGTAAAAACACTACAGGGCTATTGTCATTATGCCAGCATCATACATTATATAAATCACATGGATATAAACTTCTGCAAAAAATTGAAGTTAGCGTATTACGTTTTTAAATATTCATCTGAAAATGAACATTCTCACATAGGAATTAGAATCATAGACTTGGAAGGGACCTGAGAAGTTGCCTGATGAAAACCCTAAGATGCAAGAAATTCCTAACTACCAACATTCATCTCCTATTAAAGTTGCCATTTTGATGAAGTCCACAATTTGTAGTTCTTAGTACTTTAGAATCTTGAACAAAATATTGACTAAATATATATCGAGTGCTGTCTGTTATAAAGCTGTGTTGGAAGAAAAAAACTGTATCTCTAATGCATCGTCATACCAATGAACAATGGTGAAGAAAACTCACGAAACTGCCACTTATCGGAAGTACATTTTTGAATTTAAGATTTCTGTTTTTCTTAGACACGTCTTTGCCCATGCCAGTTACACTTGCACAATCTGCTGATTGGAATATACTGCATGATCCACATCTCTCTGAACAAACAGTATCTTCAGTAGGTATTGTAACAAACCCATGCTAATTTTTGTTCTAAACCTAGTCTTTTGAACCTACAACCAAAAAGTAAAATGTAATAACGATCTGTAATTATTGATTAGTTGCAACTGACCACATAACTTACCCCTTTGCTTAACTTTCCTTAACCTTCTACATCTGAACAACTTTTATCCCCAGTTGTACTGAATTGTTAATTCCAGTGTTCAGTATTTTTGCCACTCATGCTTCAGGTGGTGAAAGAGAGCTGGAGTGGCTAATCTGTGGAGGAGATCAGGGAGGGGGACGGGAATTAGAAAGCAGAGCAGAAGACTGGGCAGGGAGTGCTGGGCAGGAAGCAGAAAGCAGAGTAGTACATCTAGTGGGGATCATAGGGCAGGAAGCAAAAAACATCAGATCAGGTTCGGGAAGGGGAAGAGTTTCACTTGGGCAGGGTACAGGGCTAATGTCTGGCACACCTGGCAAAAAAGTTGGCCCCCACTGGACTGGAGCCTTTCCAGATGCATCGTCTGGAGTGCAAATGAAAGTGAAAGAAATGGAACAGTTTATGCAAATAATTAAATGCTGGGCATACATGAACTATTTTTCTCTTGCCTTTCATGCTGCAGTGCTAGAAACAACCACATTTTCCATTGATTAAAAGTAGTTGGCAATCTTTTTTCCTGTAGAAAAATACATGTTAAAGGCAAACTACAACAGAGAGAGAACTTAGGAGTAGGGACTGTGCTGTATATAAGAAAGAAAAATATAAAAATACGATGATTTTACCATTATATTATTCAAAATGTAAGGTGGGAGCATTCTTGGCCCTTATTAGAATTCAGTCAAATGATTTTAGCTAAAAAGGAATTAACAAACACTTATCTGCTTTTTTCTTATCCTCAGGCTTATTGGTTTCAACATGAATCTTTCAATGATGTACATAGGAAGTAATTTTTTGTTCAAGTTCTTATTAGAGCTTTCCAAAAGTATTTGGCTTTTTTCTTGAACATCTCAAATATACTTCCTATACTTCGTAGCATTCTAACAACATATTAAAATACAATATTTCATCTTAACAGGGCTTGAGACCAGCTGGGCATGTAAAACTTGGTAAGTGATAAATTTTAAAACATAAACCTTTCAATTAAAAACTTGTTAATTTAGTGTGTGTGCGCGTGCACATTTCAGGAGCTCTGAGGGGCCTAATATTAGGACTTATCCATTCAGTAGTTAATAGGAAGTTAGAACTCTTGGAATATTTGTTTATTAAACTTTCCTAAAAAGCAAAGATGAGAAACTAATAAAGTAGTTAGTTAGCTATTTTTCAGCTAATTGGGCAGTTAGTTTGAGACTGGATCATAAATTGGTTACCTAACCATAAGGAAACCAACCACTAGAAAACAGGTTAAAGCTATCTCTCTCTTTGTCTAAAAAATCCTTTATTTAGATCCATAATTGGTTGCTTAATTTGCTTTTTTGACACAGGATGTTTTAATGTCAAAACAGTATTTAACAGAGGTGCGACCTAGGAATTTTAGTGCTCAGGGCAGGAGGAGGGAGTACTGAGTGTTGGGCAGGGGGTAAGGGGAGAAGATGTTGAGCACTTCAGAGGCTGTTGCAGAGGAGTAGGCTGTTGTTGTCATGGCACAAGCTCCCCAAACATGGGGTGCTGTTGCCACAGCACAGGCACTGGTGGAAATAGTGTGGTTGTCCTGGGTGCTACTATTGTGGCAATTGGTGCCTGGGCCTGGTAGCCAACTACAGAATATGTACAGGTTTTCAAAATAGTAATGTATCTGCAAAGATTAGTTTTGAGCTTAATTTTCTAGTGTTCTGTGTGATGTCAGTAAAGTTTCAGACACTGAATCTGGTCTAGAAATGTCTAATTTTGTCTTAAAAAAATGTCTAAAAAATGGATGATAGCTCTGTTAATAGCTGTTAAACAGAATAACCAGGGATGCACGCTGTGGCATCTCTAAACTAATAATGGCAGATGCTAGGGAGACTAGGAGGGGACAGATGGTTCTGAGTATACCCTATTAATATAGCTGTTCTCTAAGTTATCCACTCCTGCCACTGTCGGAGACAGGATACTGGGCTAGATGTATCGGTGGTCTGACCCAGTATAATATTTCTTACGTTCTCAGTTTTAAAAGTAATGTAAATTTTTTTTGCCTTTTTATCTATTGTTGGCATGATAAAATGATTAAGGCTGCTGTAGCTTTTGAATTCTAACCAAAATTTTGATATAAAATGGAAAGTGTCAACCAGTTAATTTGATATCTTTCATGTTGTTGTCAGTTTAATCCCTGTAATACAAGTTATAAAAATTGAATAATTCCTTTTTGTTAACTTCATGACAGTTGTCTCACTAATATCATCAGCAGTTTGACAGAATATATAATGTGTATTTTTTTTATCACATGTACATCTGATTCTTAGTTTTTTTGAGTCTACCATAATTTGTAGCGTCTTCAGCCTGTGCAGCAATACTTTTGTTTACAAAAACTCAGTTGTAGCTTTATATAGTGTACAACTAAACTTGCAGGGATTTTTTTAACCCTATATAGTGTAACAATGTGAGAATTTTAATGTTTAGATATCTCTCTCTCTTAGTTGGACAATGAAAACAAGTGCAGCTAACTTCACTTTGTTCCCAGTGCTGCAGCATTTGGGTTGCGAGTGCTTCTCCAAGTGTGTTTAAAAAAAAATCTAATAGGGTGGTGTTTTTGTTAGTCTTGGGGGTTTGCAAAAGCTTCATTTTCTGCAAATGTAAAATTTCTGCCATGTTTGACTTGGAAACAGCAAAACCCACAAAATTAGTATAATAAATGAAAAAAAATTGTTTTCCAGATCTTCCAGAAATGGGCAACAAAACACCAACAGATATTATACCTCAGATTTCTCTTTCCAGTTCTACTGATATGAGAGGTCAAATTTCAGAAATTCCTGCAGAGATAACAGATATTGGTAATTGTGCAATTCATGCAAAATTGACCACTTTTTGGTACTTGTTTATTTAATGCAGTTATATGCCAACTACTTACTTTCTTCTTCAGTATATGCACATTCCATTTAGTAGCTTAACTGGGAATGTAAGTTTCCAAACTTGCACATTAAATGTCTTTAGGAAAATACAGGCTAGTTTATTTAAGTATAAAAATGTTAATATAAACTGTAGCAGCATTGGCAGGGGTTTTTTGGTATTGGTAGAGACCTGCTGAATTCAAGGCAGCTGCCTCATGATTTTGTGGGCAGAACACATGGTCCAGCAGCCATTTCTCTACCGGAGTGTGGCAGGCCCCTCATGCCTCTGGCCAAGGGGCCCCTGTGGCCCAACCCCGTGCTGCTGATTGGCTGCAAGAGCTGTCTGTCATATAGCCCTGACCTGTGCTGCTGATTGCTGGAGAGGCAGGGCCACATGACAGGTAGCCCTTGCAGCCAATCACTTCCATCAGCCCTTTGAGTGGGCAGCCTCCCTCCCCCAGTCTCTGCCCTGATGGGCTGCTGCAACACCCTGAAGACTGTTGACTCCCTCTGGGAAGCTGGCACTTTTCTTTTCCACAAGTTTTCTTCTTTTTTTTTTCCCCTCGCACATTTCGCTGGCAATGCCAGATTTTGTGCAATCCGTGAAATCACAATTTCAGTAGTTCCCTAGGTATTGCCTGAGCCAGTGAACTGCTAGTATGGATTTGACAAAAGTATTTTATCAGTTAGTGCTGGAAGCTGTAATTGAGTAGCTAAAGTCCAATTGGAAATGTGAATATTTTGTTAATTTCAGAAAATGGGTATACTTTAATGCATTTTTATTTCATTTTTAATGTTATTTTGACACTACTCACACAAAGGTTTTGATTTTCTCTGTTGAGTTATCCTGTGAATCTTTCATGTAGTAGAAATTACACAACGTATATATTTAATGATTGCATTGTATTTTCATGGTTCAATTATGAAAACTTGAGTAAGAATACTTAAATTATTTAGGCATGTGCAGGAGAAAACTAAGCAAATGATAAAAGGCTTATAAGTCTGCGTTATAGAGTTAGTACCTTTCAAATTTGGGTTTAAATAATGTGGTTAGTAACTGTGGTTTAGCAAGGTTGCAAGAGGTGAAAACAAAATGATTGCAGTATTGAGACTTATACCGTTATACAGAACTCCTAAGGATATCTTAATAGTAAGGATGCTATAATAGCATGAACAGTGTTTTTTGCCCACCTCCTCCCCAAAGTGCCTTACTGGTGTTTTTAGTTGACAGAAATATTGCATGTTTTATCTTTAGGCTTTGGGAACCGTTGCAGAAAACCAAGAGGACCAAGAGAGCCACCTTCAGAATGGACATGATGCAAGAACTATAATCCACATCCTTTAAATTATACTGGAATATTAAAGTGCCACTGAGAACTAGATAAATAGTATTCTATTTCTTATTCTGGGGGACTAACAGAGCAGTGTAGATTTAAATGCAGAATGGTACACTTTTTACTGTACATCCCACATAAAACCTTAAACATTTCTCAAAACAGTGGATTCCAGTATTACAACCTAACCTTGCTGGGGTCATCTACCTGCCTTATTACACTTAGGAAAAAGTATTACATAGGGTTTATTTTGTAACTTCAAGTATTATTGCCTTAATGTCTTTTAACCCTGTTACACGCTGCTTGTAGACATATGTTAATATAGTGATACTCTTGACAAACTGAGTTTATGGACTACTTTTTGCTAACATTTAATTACCATGTATGCATTATTTTGTATATGTATAGGGCAAGTAGGTAAATAATTTGATAAAGTTGCAATCATAAAATATTAACAGAAGATGTAAGAAATCTCTGCATGATCTAAATTTTTGTGTACCTTATTTGTAAATTATTTACCCTGAAGCTTTAGAAAATAGCTTCTGATTTAAAAAAATTCTGGACATGTAGCCAGAATTGCAGGTTAGCAGAGATAAAGATTGTAATACATTTTGTAAATTGTAAGCAAAAGGTTATTTTTATATTATATACTGTTTAATTGTCAAACCTAATTTGTTCTGGTTTTCATCTAGTCATGGAGATTCAGTAAGTGCCTTGGAACAATATTGAATTCTCTTAGCCTGTGTATGTTACCTTCAGTGTTTGAGTTCATCGGGGATTAGAAGACTATCAAAGTATCTGTATGTTTTTAGCATATTTGACCTACAAGTAAAAGAGAACTCGTTATAAGTAACCAACACTCCTTAGTTTTCATTTTACTATTTCATCACTTGCAGTCTTTAGACATGAATTTCCTACAGACTTTCTATTTGATAGTTGGTTTATTGTTACAATATAATATGGTGTGTATTTCTACTTTTGCAGACCTTTCAAGACGCACTGGAAAAGGGACTATTTGAGAGCCTCTGTCTTCTGTTGTACTCGTGAAAATAGTATTTTGATCATTCAGCAAGTGTGTATATATGAAAGAAACTTATTATATGATGATTCTTACAGAGCCCCTGCAGCTACACTGTATCTTGGCAATATACCATGCCAAGGATGAATCCTTTTAAGGATTCTCCCATTATGAACTTTGCCTCTGTAATAATGATAGAATCTTTAAATTAAAGCAACTCAAAAGTTCATTATGGGTTCAAGGAAACTGTATATTCATAAATAGAATAAACAGATTAGAATATGGGATTAGGGTCATGTTCAGGTTCTTTGTTTGGTAGATCTTCAGTGAGCCTTACTCCAGAAATTAAAATAACCCTTGTGGATACAGATTTTTGTTCCTATTAACAACATTGTATGTTCTACCTAGTTATAATGCAAAAAGTAAAGTTCAGCATAGTGATAAGGTAACAGAAGAAAACAGGTTTTTACAGTTTATTTGAAAGTTGGTAACAGTACTTTGTTCCTGAACATGTGTGCATCTAGACTCAAGATGGAAGGATCAGGTATAATCCACAGTGAAGGGACTGTAGGGCTCGTCTACAAAGAGAGGCTGATGCACCTACTATTAACTAAGTGTCTTTGTGCAGGATGGCTGTGGAGTGAACTGCCTTGCACTGGGCATGCCTACATGAGATGTTTACTACAAAGCTGACTAATAGCTCTGCAGTAAACGTCTCGGCATCTACATATACCTGTTAGGGCACAGGAAACTAATAAGCTCTGCTGCACGTTTTTTTCATGTGTATACGCTGACCTGGCTGGCTGGGACACAAGGGTGTTTCAGTGTCAGGGCTGCCTGCCAGTAAAGCACCCCTGTGTCCCAGCCAGCCTCTGCAGCACACTGAGCCCAGTCGGAGCAGCCCTGGGTCCTCTGGCAGCTGGGGTGGCTGCAGCCTGGCTCAACGTGCTATGGTCCAAGCACACATGTAAATGGTGTGCCTGGGAGCTTCCTGGGAGTGAAAAAAACTCTGGAGCAATAAGCTCCAACATTTATTGGTGAGCATTTAATGGCACATATAGATGTGCCCACTTAGTACTTATGAATAGTCGCCTTCAGTTTCTTCCTGATAGTCTAAGTCATGGTTTGGCAACCTATGGCCCACAGAGCCATTTGATCTGGCCTGGGACTTCAGCGGCAGTCACTCTACAAATGCTTGGAGGAAAAGTGCTGACTACAGCCACTCTCCTGATGTTGCCATGGTGGGGAAAGCACTGTTGGTGTCTGGGTCCTTTTGCCCACCAATCTGCTTCTGCTGCAAACTGGGTCAGTCCAGCCCACAGCCTTTATAGGTTGCCGATCACTGATCTGTGCATGTTTTTGGTCATGCATGTAGAATTTTTGGCGTTTACAGGTAGGAATTCTGTTCCTGGTTGCATTCTGTTCTAGCATGTACTTGACTGTGACCACGTGGTGGTGGAGGGTCTTTCTGCCTTCCCCCTGGGAAGCTGGAGACCTGGGTTCTAGGCTCGCCTTGACAAGAGGTGTTTGAACTTGGGTCTCCCTGACTTCCCAGCACAGTGCTAACTGTCATGTCACAGGTCAGGTAATATCCAGCACCTTCTCAGGCACTCCCTCTTGAAGCTGAGTCTGTCTCTTGTATTTCACAGGCACTGGAAAAAATGAGTGGAGTGCACTGAAGTTTCCACTTCATTAAGAACAAGGTTCAAGGCTAAAACCTAGTCCCCCACTCTTGGAGTTCAATGGCCACCTCACTGAGCTTCATACCCAGTGACTTGCTTTCTTTCTCCTCTCTTGTATCTCCCTCTTGTGGCTTCCCAGCTTCAAAAGGAGTGCCAAAAGAAGGCATTCCTCCTCACCTCCATACTCACTAATCATGCGTTTCAGCCTACATTTTTGGGCCTTAAATGCCATTACGGGTCCATAAGGGGCAGATGTGTGCATGTAGACATACATACATGGCCAGTGTGTAGTCTGTGACACATGCCCATAGTCATCAATTCACACAGGTGTACACAGCCAGGAATAGAATTCCTACCCACACACAAGTGCCAAAAATGTCATGTAGGTGAAGACATGGTAACAGAGTTGGGTTAGCTGATGGTGTCCGAGTGCCTGGCCAGCAACTCATTCTGGAATCTGCAGGAAAAAGCGAGGCTGCCCCTAAGTGTGCACCAGTGCAGATTGACTTAGGCTGTCTCCATTTTAGACCTGTTTATGGCTCACTTTGGGCGCACACAACAGCAGAGTGGTTTAGCAGCCTGCCCATTACCAATGGACAGTCCAATTGGTGGCATTTGTTAGAAACTGTTGCTAAAGAGGAGAGGCATTCCAAATGAGTAACTTAATTGCATCTTACAACTAAGCATCAATAGTAACCCCTTTTCAGTTAAAGTACTTTGCAGTGTATAGGTTGTAAATCTTCAAGGGTTTTTTTATAGTCTCTAGAGCAACATTTCATTTCACTTAGTACTGGATGGCAACATTTTTTATCTTCTGTCTTCCAAAGTGTCTGATAGTTTAAGTTGTAATACATTCAAGATACTTCATAATTCTAAAAGAAGCAGTGTCTTTTTTTTCTAGATTGGTGTTGGCCATAGGAAAGCTGAGAGCTTTCTACATTTTAGTAGTAATTTGAGATGTTACTAAGATGCTGAACTGTGAAATTGAAAAAGTCTTGTTTGTATTTACCTTTGCACTCTTATTGTCAAAAATTCTATAATTTGCACTCACAATTGTCTGCTGTATTTATTGGAGTTTTTATACTTTTTCATTTTCTGTAATCACTCAAGTAAACTGTCAGTTAAATGCAAGGCAAAACCTGCCAGTGGCATTACTTTCTGTGACCTTGGTCCTCTGTGGTGCAAGATGCCTATGCAGGATTGAGCCCTGCATCCTGTAATAGAAGTTCTGTATTTGTGATATTTTTGAAATATTGTTCTTATGTTGTTAACAAACCTAAGAACTCTTTCCTATTACAGCACCAGTAAAACCGGTATTGTTGCTTGTTTAGAAAATGTCATCACTCTAATGCAGAGGAAAAAAAGAGTGAGTAGAGGAATACTATTCCGACACATTCTAAAAATAAAAAAGTTTAGATCCCTTGAACTTGCTGAAACAGAAGGATTTGTTGCGTTTTTCTTAGATTTGGAAATTCTCTAAGTCACTACAGTCCTGTTCAACTCGATTTAATTCCGTTATGGCATATGACATTAGTAGCAATTGACACTGTCTCCAAAGTAAAATCAATGGTCTTTTCTTATACCATAGCTTTTGTTTTGGACAAAACCAACATAGTCGTTAACCACCTTCCATAACACTTTGGTCAAGCTGCTTATTTCAGTTAGGTTTTTGTCTTTTGTGTGATGGACTTAGCTTTTAAATTTCTCATCTGCACTACAGGTGGTTCCTTCTATTGATTGTCAAGTCAGAGAATTTACTGAAGCCTGACAAAAATACTTCATTTACAAAAAAAGAAAAAAAAATCAGGTATGCAGTGAGATGGATTATTCCCCCTACCCCCCAAATTTTACATATTCTTACTTTGTTTTTAAATCTTCCTCTCTTCCTTCTTGAGAGCAGTAACTGAAAAAAAAATTGCAGCACAATTTTAGTTTCTGAAGTCCAGTTTTCCTTGCTCATAATTTTTGGCCTGAATTGCAGTTCCTCTAATTTTGTTGTTCTGTGATCTAATAATGGTGTATTGCTATAGATACGCTGAAAATAATCAACAATATACTTTCTTACTATTGGTGTAAGGTTCTTTTGACATACGTGGAAGCTAGTAGACTCTGCTGCTGTATTTTTTGGTATATCTTTGGGCCATAGATTTTTCTACCTTAATGGTGTTTCCATGCAGGGTATTATAGGGCTTTTATTTTTTCACATTTCCTACTTGGGCCACTGTTTTAATCACTAAAACAAAATTTGGTTTCATCCTTGTTTCCACTTGTATTGAACCAAGTTTGGTTTCTGTATAGCTAAGCAGATTGCTGCCAGTTGTTATCAATAATAATTCTGTTTCTTGGCATGGACAAAGCTGAAGAGACTATAGTTCCCCATCCAGTAACAGCAGTGTCTGACTTCGATATACCCATTCTCTTTTTAAATGGCAGAGGGTTGCCTGGAAGGTGAATTTTACATCCATTTTTTGGTTCTGTCAGTCCTCAGTGCAGGGTCTCTTGTTTCTCCTAAGTCAGGGGTGTCAAACAGGGCCTGCAGGCCAGATCCTGGTGGCTAGTCAGACTACCAGTGGGTGACTGGAAGTTGGGGTGTGGGCAGCGGGCTGGCTGCAGAATATGAGACCCTTGGGATTTGGCAGACATGGTAATCGGTGACAGGAGGGTGAGCAAGGGCTGACGCAGCGCCAGTTGCTCTCTGACCACTTCACCCATTACTACCACCAAGCTCCTTGGCTTCTGGCCCCCCTGCTGAGCGTCTCAGGCTGGACCAGCATGCTCTGTGCCGGAGGCAAAGTTGCCACCCTGGCATGAAACACGTCACTGGAAGCAGCTCTGGCTAAATTTCTAACCTAAATTTCTAAGCTACCCCAGGCAATATTCCTTGTATCAATGTGTCAGTCTTATACTGAATTTGATACTAACAAAACTAAAAGTATTCTACATTACAGAAATGAGGAAAAAATGTAGTTCTGCTTAATCAGCCCCAGAACTACGTCTTGATTATTGGTCCTTATTAGATATGATTTTGGGCCTACTCTGTATAACAGCATTGTGAAAAAGTGCTTAACAAGTTCCCTCTTACCCTGTACATGTGTATAATTCTGTCCTATCTTTTTACTGATGGGTTGGAAGGCATCACTGGTGCCATGTGTTTATGATCACAAAGAAAGCATATAATTGCTAAATTGGGAGGAAGGGAGTAGTTTGATAAAATTATTGGAAGTGGGGGAATATGGTATGTACAGTGCATTATTTTTTCTTAAGATTTGAGTGAAGTCTTCCAGTTGCACATGTTCACGTGAATCTAAAAAAGCACCAGTAGCATACAGCCTTTCTTGATGACTTTTACTCCTATGGCAAGTGGTAAGAGTGTAACTTCAACCCATCAAAATAGATTTTAGAGGCCTCTGACAGAACCAAGCATCACTTTGTGTCTGCAGTGTGTTGCGTTGTACTGCCTCCAGAAGGTTACAGTGGAATTCTGAAATGTTTTGTCACTGCTTATAGCTGACTCAAATACTGCCAAACATACATACGTGAAGGAGGGGGCCAACAAATCTGGTGGCTTAAATAGTAGGTGTAGTAGGGATATCAGTAATTGGGGTAACTAGGTTAGCTACTAAACCTGTCTGTCCAGTGTAAATGAGAGAGACTGAGCCTGCTTGGGTTTTCAGACTAGGGTGTGACCAAGCTGCTGTTAATTTTTTTTCACCCCCAACTTGATTCCTTGAGTGTTCACTAATCTGACTCCAGAAACTTTAAAACTTAATTTTAAATTTTCCATGCTCTCGAGTACTTGCTGCTGTTAGGACACAGCTCCAGGATGTGCTGACTTTTTAAACTGAATGTACAGTCATTTAATCATCATGGGATTAAATGCATACATGTATCTACATGCATATTCAAAGTTGTAATTCCCACAGCAAACTAGACGTCACAACAGTGCCCTTACACAAGAAAGCACAGATGTCAATGCTGTGTTTAGTAACTCAAATTACATATCTCCTAAGAGGTAAAGTTAGTTGCTGTGGAAACAGTTTATCTAAAGGTTACTTAACATTTTAAGCACGTGCATCTGCAAAACATTTGTGGTTTTGACATGCTTGTTAATATTAACGGATACTTTAAAGAGTGAATGGTTGCTATCACATCAGTTAGGACAAGTAGGAGGAGAGTTGGAAACACCAGGTAAAATCACTATCCTCAAAACCTACTCTGAATTTTGGAGAGTAGAAGGAAGAGCATCCATCTCAGCATCTGGTTAGGCTGGCAGCTGCTTGGAAATCCCTGAAGATGGGGAGGTAAGGATCCCTTGCTCTCTTTACTCTGCTTTTCAGGCATTTTATACAAGATGAAGAATAATAAAAATGTGGGTTTTTAACATTCAGCTAGCTAGTTACAGGTGCTAAATGTCACTAATGTGGCTGGGGTATGAGAGTTGAGGGGCTGCATTGTAGAGATTCAGTCAGGTAGTCAAAGAGAATAGTTCTTCTGAGGGGGAGGCTGAAAGTGGTTTAAGGAAGATAAAGAAAAAGTGAGGCCACTAGCAAATCTAAGTGCCAGAGAAGGAAAGTTGATTAAATATTTCTGCTTTGGGGACAGCTGTAGGAGAGAAGGTAAGATAAGCTGTAGGAACAGAGGGAGTGAGGTCACTATTTACCATTTTCTCTTGGAAGATATTGGCTAGATCTGTTTTGCGTGTGCGTGTGTGTGTGGGGGGGGCGGGGTTTGAAGCTGAGGAGAGTTAGAGAAGTGAGTCAACAGTGTCAAAAAGAAGGTAGGGATTGTGGATGTGGGATCCTGGTCTGGCTCCAGTACCCAAGCCAACTGTTCACTCCTGCCATCTTTCCCTTGATGCTGTGAATGTGAGGTTTTAGTTTACGATACTTGAGACTATTTCTATTTCAGGTTTCTACAACATAACTATACAAAGTAACACACATGCGTGGTTCATCTGAGATGCATAGGTGGAAGAACGTTAGGTATTTTTCAGTCTATAATACGGTGCTACGATGTCATGATCAGTAATCTTTTACAGATAGGCGTGTTCAATGAGATGTACACCCAAATCTCTTCTTCAAGATTTACTGTAATTTTTAGTGTTGTCAAGATACTAAAAGTATGCAGTTTTGCATATCTGTCTTTATTCAGTGCCATACCATCTAACTCAGTTCATACAAACTGGAGCATAAATAATGGATTTGCCTGGCTTCAGCAGTAAAGACTGTTAAAATAATGGAAATTAAAATAATTAAACACTAGGTGGAGCTGATGAGCCAGTTAGATGATTCACTCTCTGAGGATTTTGGCCACTAGTTGGAAATGCAAAATGTAGAGAAGTTTTACAATCGTGCAGCATGAGCTACAGCACTTCCTGCTTCCAAACTGGAGTCGCATCCAGTCAGATTGTTTACATTGTAGGACTTTCTGCAGCTATATCAGTGGCCAAAACCCCACTATGGACAGGCATGAAATAAGAACAGTAAATTTATTGGAACTCAGCCAGATTCTAGGACTTAGCTTTTGGATCCTCTGATTTGCTGGGCCTTTTCAGGCCTTTTCAACTGCTTTGCTGTCTCATTTAGTCTCAGAGTCCTAACCATCAAGACGTACATAGTTTTATGGGCATATTCCAGCTGTAGAGCCCTTACTCATGATATAACCTGATGCAACCCAAGAGTTATGATCGGAATAGAACGGGGCAGAGGGATGCTAGTTATAGTGTGCCTAATTTTTAGCGCTCAGCTTATTGGAAGACTGTGTTTTGGGGTAGGAGAAAAGAAGAGGAGAGTGACAGTGGAGAATGTAGTGGGATTTAAACTGAAGACACCACTGGAGAGAAGAAAATATGACTGGGTGAGTAACAGAGAAGGAAGTAGAACTTGAAGGGGAACCCGTTTAGGAAACAGAAGTACTTACGGATATTCTTAAAAAAGGAAAGGGGTGATGTCAAGGAAAGAGATGGGAGCTGTAATGGATGAAAACCTGAAAAGAAAAGGTGGAGGAAAAAATTAGCATAAAAATAAGGAGCCAAAGATATGAATGTAGGAGTTCATGTAAATGAGCTGTCCCTTGTACAAACCTTGTATATTTGCATACAGCTCCAGTTTGGGGGACTCCCAACCTTAACATATATTTGAGAAGAAAAGAAAGCCTGCAAAAGCATGACACAGCTACCCTCCTAGTTAAGGTTAGCAAAGCTCTTCCCTTCACTACTTTCAGGTAGGTTGTATAGAAGCCTCTCCCCCAAATATTCCCCAAAGATTTGGAATGAAAGAACTCCATAGAAGCTAAATTTGTATAAAGAGCAGGTCAAAACAGTGAGAATACACTACAATTATGGGATATAATATACCTGAAATGGGATAGAGAACAGCACCAATACTGAACTTCGGTAAACTCAGCATATTTTAAGCCTGTACAACATTTACGTGTGTGGATACATTGCTTCATGGTGCCTTTATACCAGTGGTTCTGAAACTTGTTAGACTCGGGGCATCCCCTGTTAGACTTGAAGAACCCTGAAAATGCTTAGTTTTCAAGCATTTCTTTGACTACAGAAAAATAACAGAGGAATACTTCTCTTACAGGGAATGCAAAAAGACCACAACAAGTCAGAATGTTTTCAACCTGCCCGAGTGCAGGGGGGCTGGACCCAGTCATCTGTAAGGCCCCTCCCAGCCCCTAACAACTATAAAATCCTATGGGTTTATCTTGTAAATCATGCTCATGCACCTAACAGTGCTAACACTGTGTGGCACCCTTGAAAGTGGTTGACCATCATTGCTTTAGATAGATAATTTATGACGGAGGCTAGGTTATTGTCTTACGGTTTTTCTCCAGCCACCTCATGTTTGGGGACCTACCCAAATTGCAGTGAGATGAAAGATTTTTTGCGGCCTGCTCATGGTTTTTGGCAGGTGTTTCCCAGTGGCTGAGCCCCTCAGTGCTGATTGGCAAACAGGCCCTGGCACGGGGGAGAAGAGATGAGAGGGGCAGCTGCCACCTTGATAGCTGGCTGCCCTTCAGCACTGATTGGTGGAGAGGCCCTGGCAGAGTGGGGAGGGATGAGGGGACAGCCACCATTTTGTCTCCTGCCCTTTTGTTGCCCTGCCAGCTGGTGCCTTCCCCTCCCAGCAGTGACGACTGCTGGCTCCCACTGGGGAGCCAACATTTTATTTCTATTAAGGTTTTTTTGTTGTTGATTTTTGTGGACAATCCCGGATTTTACTACTTCCCTGAAGTCCCTGAAACCTCAAATTAGGTGGGTCCATAATCAAAGCGAGACTGACTTAACTGCCCATTCTGCCTTTGCAGAGCTCCCAACTAAAACTTGCCAGTTCCCCAAGTTAGAAAACATTGCTTCAGGAACAGTGTTTTCATTTTCTACTTTGTCTCCGTGATGTTGCCAGTTGTTTCCTCTGACATTCATAAACTGCCAAAGTGTCAACTCCGAGGGTAATATTTTATGTATACTTGCATTTATTATTCTTGCAATATTAAACTTTTAAAGCCTTGAATAAAACTTATTTTTCCTGTTTGAATTTTCACATCTTAACAACATCAATAATATTGTGGAGGGGAGGGGAGGCATCCAAAAAGTGTTCCAGCTCAGTTGTCCTCATAGTAGTAAAGTGCTTCCCAAGTAGTTAAAAGGAAATAACAATATCTTTCCTTCCCAGATTGCAGCCAAAAAAACAAAACCAAAACTTTGATCAGTTCTAGTAAATCCACTTGGAAAAAGTCACTGTGGTGGAGCTAAGTCAGAAACTTCGTTAGCAGGATTGAGGCCAAAATGCAAAACAGTTATATAACCTTATGCATAAGAGGATTCATACAGATTTCAATGGGACTATTCATGTACAGAGCTAAAGTGTGCGTTTAAATGTTTTGTGGTGTTGGGACTTCAGTTATGGAAGTGGCTGGATCTCCTGTGGGGCTGATTTCCAAAGTCTAGATCCAGCTTCTGTGAAACTTCAGTCTCTGTATTCACAAACCTCTTTTGTTGGTCAGAGGCATTATGGTTTCAATGGAGCAGGGGAGGTCAGTTATGAAGGGAAAGAAAATTTTTTTAGATAGGTAAGGCCTATTCTATAGAGGGCTTTTGGTTATCAAGTCCGGTCTTGAACAAGACTATATTCAAAGAGGAGCTCACTTTAGGGTGCAGAGCACAAAGGGATGAGTTTATTTGATTTATGTTGATAAGCAGGACAACTGCTACGTTTTTCAATGATGGGAAATCTTTTGTGCATGCTCCTTAAGAGCAAAGAAAAGTATCACAACAATTTTAACCATTTTGCTCTACTTAAATATTTAGCAGTTCTAAATCTCTCTTCTTACTGGTGCTTTTTTTTTTTAGCAATAGAAGCTAAATGGAAATGAAAATAATACTTTTTCAAAAGATGCAATATGGTCCCTGCTCTGAAGTTTGGTGTTGTATAGACAATATAATAAAGGATAAAAAGCACAGGCAAGTCAATCTGGAGAGATCAATAGTGAGGAGAGGGGAAAAGAAAAACATGAGAAGAATGCAGGAACTACAGTGTTTATTGGCAACCATGAGTTCTTGCTAGTCATGCTCTTGCAAAGCTGAGAACTTAAACACATTCATTCTTGTGTGTGCTGTTTGCACTGTCTGAGCACAGCCTTGTTAAACCCAATCTGCTATGTTGAGTGGTTGTCATGAGAACAACACTACATCCCTGTCCTTTCTAGGGTTGTTTGTCCAGTCTTCAATTTCTGGGTTTTAAAAAATTTTTTTACTTATAAGTAGAAGGAGATTGGATCCTTTTATGTTACATGTAGGTATGAATACCACCTGTTACTGTAGTATTTGAGTACATATGAATTTCTTCACTTTCATAAGGTCTGTTAAAGGTCAGTAGTGTGTGTTTTGATTTAACTTTTCATAAAAGATTAGAAAGTGTGGTAGATTGAAGACATGATACATTATAAGGTGACATCCATTATACATGGACTTCATGGACATAATAGAAGGACCTTAAGTTACTATTATGGGGTCTCTACAGGGACGATGGGTCCTGCACAGCCTACACCATTGACTGTTCTGAAAAAAAAATAGAAGTGTAAGTTTCAGGTTTTATAACTCACCTATATTGGCAAGTGAGCCATCAGTTCAAGTCACAAATATTGCAGATAGAAGTGACAATTTTTGCCTGATCTGGCCACAGAAAGCAGTTTATAGTGTGACCAAACAGAAGTGTACAAATGCAAACAGTTTAAAAAATGGCCAATAGGGTGAAAATCTGACCCCTCATTGCATGAAGTATCAGATAAAGATATTGAAAATGTAGCGTCTTTTGTAATGTGTCCGCAGAGCTCCCAACTTGTCCCTGTTATCAGAATGGAAGGAGGGAAAGGGAGCAGAAGGAATTCAGTCTGGGGGGGGGTTTCAGCGCCCCCTGGAGGGTGGGGCAGATGTATTGCAGCTCCTTCCCAAGCTGAGGGGGGCTCCAATTTGCCCACTCAGTCCTTCAACACCAGTTGCAGAGCCCCAAGAACAAGCACCCTCCACTGCCTTCCCCCAGTTCTGAAAACGAGCACTGGCAGAGAGCTCAGCCATTGCTATAAAAGCCTGGCTGCAGGCTCCCAGGCACAACCAGATTTCCCCCTCCATGGAACCAGCAATGAACTTCTGTTTGGTCTGGGGTAACCTTGTAACTCAGAACGCTTTACAAAAACTATTCTGAGTTACAGCTGGGAGCTGCACTTCTGTCTGCACCCAAAATGTTCTTCAAAGTCATCTTGTGAGCAGCTCAAAAAATCAGATAACTTGACAGAGTTGCTTCAAAATGTTCTATGTTTTCCTAACTCAACCTAAATGATGCATAGTAAGAGGTGACTGCATCAAAATCAAGGAAGAATATGACTATATAGCTCAGGAGATGGGGACAGAAGGAAAGAGAGGAGCCGAGTTGTAGTGAACACAAATAAAGAGAAAACTTCAGTTTCCTAGTGGCAATAACACTGTGTCCTGAACTTGCAGAGCAGGTTTTTAGTTCTGCAGCAAGCTTCAAGGTTACAGAGGTGTGGCTAAATAGTGCAACAACAATGCAACATGCAGTCTGCCCAGAAGGAAGAGAGCAGTAGAGGGGCTTTATTGAGAAGAAAATTTTTGATAGGGTTACCATACGTCAGGGTTATCCTGTTCTTTTTTTTGTCCCCCTGTCTTCCTGTCCAGGCAGGTTTTTGAAATGCAAGCAAATGTCCAGGTTTTTGCTTTGTCTTTGCTTTTCCCTGGCACGTGTGGCTTGGGGCTGGGAGCAGCAGGGCAAGATGATTGGCTGTTGAGGGATCACATGCTTTGCATGCAGGGCCCAGCAACTGTTTGCAGGTGAAAGAGAGAGAGTGCATGCGAGTGAGCTGCATGGGCAGCAGGGCAGGGGGCTGTGGGTTGGGAGTGAGGGGCACGAGCACACCTGGCGGGGCTGTAGCTTAGAAGTGAAGGGCAGAGACAGGTCATGGGCATATCACTGCCCCCCTCTCCCCCCAACACACACACACACACACACACACACACACACACACACACACACACCCCCACCCACACACACACACACACACACACCCACACACACACACACACACACACACACACACACACACACACACACACACACACTCATATACTCCCTCCACTTCTGCTCCTCTTCTCCCCTGTCCCCTCCCTTCCCCTCAAAGGTGTCCTGTTTTTTGATACTGGAAATAAGTTAACCCTAAATTTTGGAGAAGGGGCAGTGGAATCACTCTGCCTCAGATCCAAGATTTTCCAGAGATGCAAGAATAAGACCTGTGGACACTGAAAGGAACATAAAAGAAACTATAAAAGACATATCTGTACTTACTCTAATCAGTTCTTGGCAGGAAAAAAATGGTTATACTAGAGAGCCAAGTCAGAGTTTGAATATCTGTAATCCTTGGAATACCAGTAGATTAATCTAAGTCCGAGGATATAAAGAAACTTGTGACTACAGTCTTGAAACAGAGCCCCACAAATGATCCCATAAATGTAATAAATGTTATGAATAAAATTCAGGAGTACAATGAAGGCAGCACTGTATAGTTCTGTCATCTCTGATGGATGTTAAGAGAGTTAAAATTATTGTGGTTATTACATAATTCCTTTATACAGGGACAACGAAGATGGATGTTATTTTGAGTTGGATGAAGAATTGGAATTGGAACCAGAATTATTATTGCCAGCAAATACAGATCTGTGAAGACCTCTTTCTTTTAGATCGGGGCACTCCAGCTGGCAGCCCAGGGACCACATTAACCCTTTACAGGCTCCATGTGCAGCCCCCAAGCTCCTCCCCAGCTGCTGCCCCCACTTATTTCTCTGGCTGCTGGTGTAGCTAGTCTCGAAGTTTCCCTTCTTTTCCACCTTCCCCCCCTCCCCCCCCCCTTGCTACTCATCAGCTTTTTCTTCCTGCACCTGCCCCAAGGGGCAAGGTGATGCAACCCATGGTACAAGGGAAGCATGGGGTGCATTGCAGTGGTGCGTGGGTGTCAGGGGCTGCCCATGTGCATAGGTGTGGCTGACAGGGCCCTAACTCACACTAGTGCGGCCCGTCACTGATGTGGCCCCTGGCCACTTAGAAGTTGAACCGCCCTGTTTTAGACACCAATTGAATCTATAGCTCTCTGGTTCAAGCTTTTGGAACAGGACTTGTGTTTTCAAACTGTTAACCTATTTAAATGATGTTTTGGATTCGACTGACCCGATTTGCTCTGCTTTCTACAGTAATTCTTTATATAACTCAGCAGCTGTCCCGATATTCCAAGCCTTGCACTGGCTACCCAAGAGATTACTTTTCACTCTGTTACCACAACCTCCCACAACAATTCTGCTCCACGAAATGAGTCTAGGGAAAACACCAGGAATACAGGTAACAAGAGCTTTCACAGTTTATTCTCGCAGGAAGTAAGAATTAATAAAGAAACGTAATTCTTCCACTCCACTTGCCCTCAATTTCTTAAGTTATTCCTCTTGCAAGTAGAGACAGATGACGTAGACTATCCCTCCTTAAATTGGGATGAAATCCTAGCCCTACTGAAGTCTATAGGAGTTTACTACTGGTTTCAGTGGGAATAGGGTTTTACACTTAACATCTAGGGAGGCAATTAGATGCTTTGAGAATAGAAACTATCTGATCAGACTGACCAGTAAAGGGGAACTGCGCCAGGATTAAACATCTGAAATGTGATAGAATCGTTGCATTTTTGTACTGGTGTTATGCATTAAATAAGTATAGGAACCAATCAGATTGTAATGATCACAGAAGAAACCAATCATTAATTATGCAGATATTCACACAGATGTACCCTATTTCACTATTTTGGTTTTATTATTGAACCTCCCTATCTTCCTGGAAGACTTGTCACTTGATTTATTTTCCAGGTGGAGTCTGCAAGGGCCTTGAAACTCCCTAGTCATTATATATTTTTGTCAGCCCAGACCTTGTCACTTTGCAGGAAAGAAGTGAGAATGGAGTGAAACAACCTTTTCAGCCTCCACAAGAGAAGGTTGAGAGGCGACCTTGTGGCTGCCTATAAGTTCATCACAGGGGCACAGAAGGGAATTGGTGAGGTTTTATTCACCAAGGCGTCCCCGGGGGTTACAAGAAATAATGGCCACAAGGTAGCAGAGAGCAGATTTAGATTGGACATTAGGAAGAACTTCTTCACAGTTCGAGTGGCCAAGGTCTGGAACGGGCTCCCAAGGGAGGTGGTGCTCTCCCCTACCCTGGGGGTCTTCAAGAGGAGGTTGGATAGGCATCTAGCTGGGGTCATCTAGACCCAGCACGCTTTCCTGCCTATGCAGGGGGTCGGACTCGATGATCTATTGAGGTTCCTTCTGACCCTAACATCTATGAATCTATGGAGGAACCTGTTAGAAGCTGAGACTTTTTTAAACGAAGGAGAAAGGATTGGGTGTGCAGGGAGGAGTGGGGGAGGGGGAAGGAAAGCCTACTAGAAAGCTGAGGCCTCATTGAGCTAAGGCTTTGCTGAGGCGGGGTAGAGAGCCCCTTGTTTATTTGACAGCTGTCATACATAAGCACTCTATTCCCCATTTCTTATAGTGTGAGAGTGGGTCTTAGTGTCAGGTGAGAAACAGGCTGGAGAATATGGTAGATGTCTCCTGCTGATAACTGAGAGAGAAGAGGATAATTAATATTGCTCTTTCATAGAGATCTAATAAAAGCCCCCCTTCATATCTGTGCATAGTTTTCTAAGAATAAATTATGACGTTCCTAGTACTAATGCAGTAATCCTAATATTGAGCCAATAATGAAGGCTTTGTGAAGTTGCAAGACCCAAGTCCTGTGGTCTTGCATATACCGTGTTCCTGATATACATGATGCCAAAGGCCTCCACTCACAAGCCTTTGGTGCCAAACAATGCAGTACTAAGACTACTGGTACTGATATGATCAGTGCTGAGGCATACTCTACGGAAAGCGGTACTGCAGTCTGGTTAAAGGTTTTAGAAGGAATCTGCACTTTCAGGCTTCCTAAGGCATGTGCATGCTTCAGGTGTTCATGGGTGGACTCCTCTCCACCCTGAAAACTCCCTCTGTCCTGGAATGCTCCTGTGAACTTGGTGCCCTGCAGCTCCTAAAACCGATCTTTCAAGTCAAGAGCTTAGGACTTGGGGAGATCAGGCAAATCAAAAACTAGACAAATTCATGGATGATAGATTTATTAATAGCTGCTGGACAGAATAGAGATGTTTCCTCTGGCATCTCTAAATCAATAATGGTGGATTCTGAGGAGGGTAATGAATAGGGGATAGATCACTAGAGTGATGCAGTTCAGTGCTCGCCCTTTGCGACTGTTGGAGACAAGATAATGGGCTAGATGGACCATTGGTCTGACCCAGTATAACAGTTCTTATGAAGGGAAAGGAGCCTTGTTCCTCAAGGTGAGCGAGACCTCTTTTCTTTTTCTTTCTTTTTTTTTAAACATAGACTAAGGAAAGATTTAGGTCCTCACCTTGGTCCTATTCCAAGGACATCACATCTTAAATTGGCTACCGTAGGAGTGCTGAGGGAACATGGTATGAAAGGTCTAGAACTGCATCAATGTGTGAAATTAGCTGCTCCTTTTGCATAGTATCCTTTCCTTAACTTCTGTCTTAATAGCATTACCAGCATCGGTGATGGAGATGCCATTTTTTTTTTCTTCTACTGAGAATCTCAATATAGCTACTACAGTACCATTAACAATTATGTCTTCCACTCCTGCTTCAAAGTCTGCAGAACCAGCTGCTGCTTAATTCAAGATTCACAGCTTCTCTGGGATTGACTTCTAGGCTCAACCCCCAACCTAGTGTTCCAACTTTGGTGGCACTATCAAACATAAAGGACAGTAAGGAGCACTGTTTGACTCTGTGTGCAGCCTATAACAAATGATCCATCCAACTTAATGGAGGTGTGAAACCTGAAAGGCTAATTATGTTCATTTCAAAAGTCTGCATTAATAATTTGACAGCCGATTTTTTTTTTTTTTTTTTTTTAAGTTGCTTATAGCAGCAACTTCCTGTACTTTTACTACATTTTGAGTGTCAAAACCCATATTTCTCACCTCCTGACCTGTCCCGTTTGTTCTGTTTTGGGTGCTAACCACCTATACATGAATACAGAAGTCTGCAGTTGGCCATGGCATGCTCAGTCTGACTGGCTTCTGATTCATTTCCAGTGAACAGGGATATTTTACCTGTTCCCCAAATGCCCCTTCCTGTGAATTTTGTAAGTCTGGAAAAGAATCCAGAAATTTGTTTGGATGAAGATCATGCAAGGATCTTTGGCCCTCATGCCTTTATCCTTACGATATCCCAGTGTAGTTTTTCTTGAACCCAAGCACTCCACATTGCCCAAGCCGACCCACTCTGCGTCATTTTCTAAATTGGCAATGTAAAATTGGCATTTTCTAAATTGGCAGATTAATTCACAATCTGTTCTTTTCAACTGCTGACATAACCCTGGACATTCAATAGAAAGTCTTGAGGATGAGCTGCCTCAGGTGGTAGGATTAGCTGGATTCAAAACCAGGATACTGTTGTTACTGCAATGGTACCTATCTTCCCTCACTCAGGAGACATTAACTGTTATAGAAGCCTGCTCAAGGTAGTGATGTATTTTCTACAGATTTATCTAAACAAAGTTTTAAAATGTTCTCAGAAACATGTTCTGCACTTCTCTGGTAAAATGTATGGCACTTCCTATTTGGTGCCTTGATAGATTTTGCTAAATAGATCTCTGCTATAGCCCCTTCCACATAAAAAATATGAATAAAAATAGTGGGTGCTATTATGGGGGTCAGGGTATTTTATGTGCACCAGACTTGTTTGGATACGGTTCCTCTGAAAATGCGAGAAGATGGATGACAAAAGAATGACTCTGAAAGATCTAAAATGTTTTAAATTATTTGGATACAAAGACTGTTCCTCACTGAGTCTGCTGTTCTGCACTTCTAATTAAAGGGCTTTACTGGTCTGGAATTATTATTTGTTTGAGTTGACTGAGAAACAGACTAAAAAATTAGAGTTCAAAGCTCTTATTTACAGAGAAAAGATTAATAGGAACATCTCTTCAGGTCATTGTGGATGTGACTTGCCCTGTACCAGGAACTTTGGCTACTTCTGGGGACAATAACGAGCACTGTTTGGCTCTGTGTGCAGCCTATAACAAATGATCCACCCATCCCAATAGAAGTGTGAAGGCTGGAAGCTAATTATGCTAATTTCAAAAGTCTGCATTAATAATTTGTTGGCTGATTTATTTTTTTTTAATTGCTTATAGCAGCAACTTCCTGTACTTCCATTTTGGGTGTCAACACCAGTATTTCTCACCTACTGACCTGCCAAAGTGTCCAGCTTGTTTCCTTATGGTTGCTAACTGCATCTATACATGACTGCAACAGTCTGTGGTTGACTATGACTAAAGACCTATAGAATAGAACACAGTGGATCTAACAATAAAAAATGGCACAAGAGACCACGCTGGTATTATTATTTAACTCAGTTAAAATGTTCATTTAAAAATTTGACGTGAAACTGCTGCAGAATTTCTGGACACTTATAGAGTGCTTTAGAAACCAGGGAACTGACTATCTTAGGTCCAAGTTGCTGTAGAACGTGCAGGGTCTTCATTGCATCTTACAAAAACATACGGTATTGTACGTTTGAGTATTCTTAGGGCACTGAAAATTCAGTTTTCCTGACTATCTGATCAAGCATCCTGTCCAATTTTAGTTGGGGAAGACATGCTAATAATTTTCTGCCTTGGGATTGTTCAGAGGTCACCTAGAGACTATTGCAAAAGTTTAAAAAAAATAGTGCACAGAATTTGGAGGGAATTTCTCAGGGCTCCTAGCAACCACTGGAGTAGAGATGGTTGAGAGCCTTCTTGGGGTCCAGGAGGCCTATGCTTTTGTCCTACAGGCCACGGGTACCAACTTTTATTTTTGCCGGGTGGGGGGCTAAGATTTAATAGATTTCATAGATTTTTAGGGTTGGAAGGGACCTCGGTAGATCATTGAGTCTACCCCCTTGCCCTGGGCAAGAAAGAGTGCTGGTGTCAGATGACCCCAGCCAGGTGCTTGTCTAGTCTTCTCTTAAAGACCTCCAGAGTAGGGTAGAGCACCACCTCCCTTGGAAGCCCATTCCAGATTCTTGTAATCCTTATCATAAAGGAGTTCTTCCTGATGTCCAATCTAAATCTGCTCTCTGTCAGTTGTGGCTGTTGTTTCTAGTTACCTCAAGGGGTGCCCTGGTAAACAGAGTATCTCCTATTCTTGCTGCCCCCCCTATGAATTTGTACACGGGCAGATCACCTCTCAGCCTTCTCTTGCGGAGTCTAAAGAGATCCACATCTTTCGATCTCTCCTCGTAGGACCTCACCTGCAGGCCCCTAACCATATGAGTAGCCCTCCTTTGGACCCTCTCAAGGTTATCCACGTCCTTCTTGAAGTGCGGCGCCCAGTACTCCAGCTGCGGCCTTACCAAGGCTGCATAGAGGGGAAATATCACCTTCTTAGACCTGTTCATGATGCACCTGCTAATGCATGGTAAGAGTGCAGTCAGCTTTACTGATCACTTCGTCACATTGATGACAAATGTTCATCTTGCAGTCTACTGTGAGATCCCTTTCTGCCCCAGGGCTACTTAGAAGGTCATCTCCCAATCTGTATGTGTGGTGATGATTTTCTCCCCAGGTGCAGCACTTTGGACTTACCTTTGTTGAACTGCAGCATATTCTGTTCTGCCCACTTTTCCAACCTGTCCAAATCCACCTGAATCTGTTCCCCGCCCACCAGTGTGTTTACTTTGCTCCATAATTTGGTGTTGTCTGCAAATTTGGACAGAGTGCTCTCCATGCCCTCATCCAAGTCGCTGATGAAGATACTGAACAGCACTGGTCCAAGGACTGAACCTTGGGGGACCCCACTGCCCACATCTTTCCAGGTTGATACCAACCCATCCACCACCACTCTCTGGGTGTGTCCCATACCCAATTTTCCACCCACCTGACTGTGTAATCATCTATATCACAGCCACTTAGTTTATTTATAAGAATGGGATGAGACACCATATCAAAGGCTTTTTTTAAATCCAAGTAAATGACATCTCTCTTGACTCCTGCATCTAAGCATTGTATGACCTGGTCGTAAAAAGAAACAAGATTAGTTAGGCAGGATCTACTGGCTATGAATCCATGCTGGTTGCCCATCAGCATTATTTTTCCTGCTGGACTCCCACAAATGTGATCCTTAATTTTTTTCAAAGGTTTTCCCAAGGATAGAGGTGAGACTAACTGGCTTATAGTTACCTGGATCCTTCTTCCTCCCCTTCTTGAAAATAGGGACCACACTGGCCCTTTTCCAGTCCTCTGGGACCTATCCTGAATGCCACGAGTGCTCAAACAGTCTTGCCAGTGGTTCTGCTATGACACTGGCTAATTCCCTTAGCACATTTGGATGAAGATCGTCTGGGCCTGCTGACTTAAACACATCCAACCCCTCCAAGTGCCCCTTCACTAGGTCAGCACTAACTGTTAGTGGGCTAGTGTCCCTCTTGTGCCTGTCTATAATCCAACTGGGAGATATGTCTTTATCCATGTTCAGGAATACAGATGCGAAAAACTCATTGAAGAGCTCAGCTTTGTCCCTCCTATCTGTTACCAATTGCTCTAGTCTGTCCTGTAGGGGTCCTATGTTGCCATGTGCCTCCTTTTTGCTCCCTATATACCGGAAGAAGGACTTTTTGTTGCTTTAAATTTTTGTTGCCAGCCTGAGTTCCATTGCTGCTTTGGCTTTTCTAAATGACTGCCCGCAAGCGCAAGCCAAGTAGGTATACTCCTCCTTGGTGGCTACCCCCTTCTTCCACAGTCTGAATGGCTCTTTTTTCACCCCTAGACTTTCCTGCCATAGGCACCAACTTTTACTTTTTACTTTTGCTGGGGGGGCGGGGGGGAGGGAGGGAGGCAGACTAAAATGATGGACATGTGGAAAGTTTTACACATTTCAGGTGACAGTCTTCTTCCCAAGGGGGGGCAGGGCCCTTGGGCCCCCACATACTTGGCACCTCTGCTATAGGCACAAGAAATCCAACAACTTGCAAAAATGTTCCTGGGTTGTGGAAAAAGACATTGAATGACCCTATGAAAATCTTGGGTGTCCTGGGATTTGAGGAATTAGAAGGGATTAATTTCAGTTCCCCAAAAGGCACCATTTCTACATACGTCATCCATTCCTTCTATAATGTCAAGTAGTCCTGAGGGCCTAAGTGAACCTGCAAAATTCTTATCTCTTGAACTTCTGTTCTGTTACAGCAGTGGGAATGTGAATGATGTAATGGAATTACACTGCTGTTGCACTTTGCAACAGTAGAATTGGTCTCTCAGCTATAAACGGAAAGCAGTGAATGTGGGTAGTGGTAATTGCAGGTAAGAAAATGTATGTAACAAGTGCAAAACTGATAATACTGTGCAAAGAAATACGGGAAAGATAATGGATGAAGATTGTAAAAGTAAAGGCAATTGCCTAATTTTTCATCTTTTCAGGGATCTGATTAAAATCTTTAATATTAAGTGTTCACACAAAGATGGATGAAATAAGCATGTAGACCTAGTCTGTAGAAGAATTAAATTCTGAAGGAACTTTTAAAGTAGAAAATAAAGCAAATTTAAAATAGAAATTATCAAGGTTAGAGAATGCACTAGAACCAAATTTACATCAGTCAAAATCCCGAAGCAAAGAATTAAGACAACTCTTCAAATGCCCTTTCTCTTGACACTACTTCTATTTTAAAAAAAAAGCTTCCTATGATTCCTCAATGTATCACATTCTTTTCCTTTACCTCTTTACCTACAAATTATAGAGCTTGTTATGGAGCTTCCTGTTTAACTCATTTAGTTTTAACCCACTATGCCACACCAGAACTATCCTAACCTAGGTGGCGAATTTCTTTCTAAATCTTAATCAGAGTAGTTGATCTATCGGGCTTCAACACAGCTGATCACTTTCTCCTTGATTCTGTACCCAATTCCTTTCCTTCCATCTTTGCTAATGCAACTTGCTGGGTGGTCTCTCACTTTCTCCAGTATTATTCCTGTTTCCCAAGTATCCAAAATCAGTGTCATCTTTGTACCAGACCCTGTGGTTGAGCTCTTGGAACAGGTTACCTAGGAAGGTTGGGCAATCCTTGTCATTTGAAGTTAGGTGCAGATAAGGCATGAATTTCTCTGAGACACTTTAGACAGATGATCCTGCCTTGAGCAGGGGGCTGACACGAGATGCCTCCCAAGGTTCTTTCCAGCCCTTTTTTCCCTATTGTTCTACAAAGAGAGGGACTGGCACTTCTTGATCAGAAAAGACCAGTCAGTCTGCCTGAAAGTAGCACATAAACATAAACAAGCAGGTAGGATACTGTGATAGCATCCAGGAATTCTCTGGCTTTTATAAAGACTTCTACTTGAACCCTTTGCCCTTAGTTCAGGGATGGGCAATTATTTCGGTTGGAGGGCTGCTTACTGAGTTTTGGTAAGCAGTTGAGGGCTGGATGGGCAGCCCTGCCCCTTGACAGGTGCCCTGCCCCCTGGTCACCATCTTGAGACTGGAAGTCCCAACCCCTGACCTTTGCCACCAGAAGTCCTCCCCTTGCCCCCTGGAAGTACTCCTTTCAGCAAGGGGGTTTGTAATCTCACAACCAGAAAAATACCAAATTATATTCTAAAAATCAAACATCTACTACAACATTCATTAATTTGATTTAAAAAAAATATTTTTGTCCTGATTTACTTGTGTTGGTTTAGTGTACATAGAGGTGATTGTATAATAGATTAAAATGTAGGCTTGCTCTTGTATATTGTGGGGGGTGAGGGTGGGTATGGGTAGGTGGGTATAGGTTTATGGGGGGCTGTGGGGGTATGTGGGGTGCGGGGGTTGTGACATGGGGGAGCATGTGGGGGTGTGTGTAGATGTGTGGGTATGGGGTTTATGGGAGGCTGTGAGTGTATGGGGAGAGGGTGGCTGGACAGGGTTTGTGGCATGTGTGGAGGGGAAGGGTTTGCCCTCAGCCCTGTCAGTGCTCCTCCAAGCCCAGGCTCCATGCTCCTGGCCCCATGGCACTAGCACAGGCCCTTCTCATGCTGCTTCTCCCCCCGT
>NW_005842297.1:1533962-1537410 GCF_000455745.1 Alligator sinensis | reverse complement strand
GAGTCCGGTGGCTGGGTGCTGCAGCCAGGAACCATGTGGTGCCAGAGTGGTAGACAAGGGGTTAGAGAGGAGCAGTGGGCAAGGAAGTGGAGAAATGGCTGCGGCAGGTGGTGGAGAAGGTAGCAAGCGGGCGGGCAGAGCACAGCGAGAGCTGAGCGGAAATGCGGGGCCCAAACTGGTGCACCAGGGCCAGCGTTGGCAGGGCCCAGAGTGGAGCGGCAGGACCACGGAACATGGGAGTAGAGGCTCTATGAAGCCAAGGTGGACTGTTCCAGCAGGGAGAAGGGGGAGCCAGCCTGGGCCTGTGTTCTTGCCATTCCTCCCTGGGTCCCCACTAGCCCTGGCCCCAGGCCACCAGCGCTGGCCCAGCACTCCCTGCCCCTTGCCTGTCATCTGCTGCAGCCATTTCCCAGCTTTCCTAGCTGCTGCTGCTCCTCTCCACCTCCCTGCCCACTGCTCCAGCACCCCTTGGTTCCCAGCTGCAGCGTGGGGACAGCAGGAACCAGCCTAGCCCAACCCTGAGGACTGGGGTGATCACCTATGGTCCTCCCCTCCCTCCCTCCGCGCTTATCTGAATTTCCCTCTCCACCTGAGGGAGGCAGGAACAGCCCCATGGTCCCAGGCCAGAAGCCTCTGCTAGACACAGGCTTCCAGGTGGGGGGGGTGGGGAAAAGTGGGGCTGGGCGGGCCTTGCTGCTGCAGCTGCTTGGTTTTGCTGCCAGCTTCCCCTGGGTCCCTACTACCATCTTTGACAGCCAGCCAGCCAGGGGCAGATAAATATTAATTTTCTAAATTATTTTAGGGGCTCTGTGGGCCGGATAGCATGGCCTGGCAGGCCAAATCTGGCCTGTAGGTTGTATTTTACCCACCCCTGCCTTAGCTATTCCTCTACTGCTGGTTGCTATATGCCTCTATGCTCTGGTAATTCCATGCTGTCTGAATTCCTCTATGTAGAGTTAAATCTCTGTGGATGGATCTGCCAAGGTGAACAATATGACACAGTCAGAATACAGGATTTAAACTCTTCTTTCTCCTCTCCTCTGCAATGTACAGTATTTCTCAAAAATAATATTTCCTTAATTGAATTGAAGCTTAAGGCCAGAAGGGGAACAGTTTGATCTTATTATACAAGCCAAAGAACAGCACTAGCAATTTCTGCATTTTTAATTTGATTTATTAAGCTCATAGCTTCTAAACACTGGCGCTCTCTCAAAGCCATCCAGTCTAGATTTAAAAATTTTAAATGATGGAAAATCCACCATATCTCTAGTTAAGCTATCTTCATGGTTATCTTTGCTTTTTAAAAATAAGGTGTTTGTCTAAGTCTGAATTTATCTAGCTTCAGATCTGAATCTTTGCCCATTGATGTGCCTTTTTCTGTTATATTACATCAACATCAGAAATCTCTTCCCCATGTATGTGCTTGGACATTGTGATGCTCACTTTAACCTTTTTTTGAAGTCACTAAATAGACCGAGATTCTTTAAGCCACTCGCTAAGCACAAAAGTGTACTACATGGGAGGAACTATAGGATTTTTCATTTTAGGTTATTCTAATTTGCTAAATTCCGTCTCAACAAGTTGTAATCTTAATATTCGTGAACTTCTCCCTGCCCAGTTTTACTGCACCTCAGTTCCTCTTCCATTTCTTTAACATTTCTAAACATAAACAAATCATGTTTATCTTCTGTAAGACCAACTATTATATCCTTATGAATATAGTTGATCCTATCACTAACTTTGTGTCTTATCACATTTAAGTCAAGCCCCAGTCCTGACTTTATAGGCTAGGGACAGACATTCAAAAAGCCAGAGCTGGAATTGATTCAGTCTTTGCAGGTTAGTCTAACCTGCAAAGATTTAATCGATTTGCAAGTGAATAAAGATTCACTTCTGATTCTGGAAATACAGGTGCATGCCTGCAGTGGCTCAGGCTAGAAGCCAGGGGGCGCTAGAGCACCCCTCCCTTCCCTTTGCAGCAGCCACAAAGCTGGAGGAAAGCTGACCTGGGGGGCGTGACCAGGCCTGTGCAGGCTGCTAAGTATGATTGTGTAGGGGTTTAAACCCCCACCCTGGCCTGTAGGGACTCCCACCAGGGTGTGTGGAGGTGGGAGGCAGCCCTTGCCAGGTGTATCCCCGAGGCTGGGACAGAGCCTCAGGTGAAGGGGAATGGGGTGGGATTAAACTCCCCTGTCTCCGGTGGGCATGGGACCCCAGGCAGGGTCTACCCAGATTTCCCCCCCTGCTCCTGCTCGGGCAGTGTGGGGCCTGGCCAGAGCTGGCTGGCATGGCCCTGCTGTCTCCCCAAGGCTGGGGCTGTGGGGCTAAGCAGAGCCAGCCCACAGGTGTTGCTGAGGGCAGGTGCATAGGGGCCAGCTTGGGCTGGGCCCTTCCCAGAGGGTTTTGGCTCGGGCTGGGGTTTCGGGGGTTGTATGGCCAGATTGGTCCTGGCTCCTTGTGCCCAGGCCGGGGCTGTCATGGAGTCGTACCCAGCTGGAAAGGGCCTGGAGGGGCCATCCTGGGCACGGCCCTTCCCAGTCATCTGAGGCTCTGCAGCCCAGCCCGGCAGCATGGGCGGGGGCTGGCTGGCCAGTGGGTTGCCTAGGCAAGGTTGGAGGCGCTGGCAGGTCCCAAGCCCAGCAGCTGCCCACTGCAGCTATGCCCCTTGTCCTGTGCAGCACCCAGTGCCTGAAGCCACACCACAAGCTGCAGGCTGTTGGGGGCCAGGTGGGATGTTCTGCCCCCCTCACCTCCAGCTGCTGCAACTGCTGCTGCCATTGCCCCTGCCATACCACACTGCTTGGGTGGGTGGGCAAGAAGCTTCAGCCCCACGGCTTCTGCTCCAGCTGCCAGATGCCTTCCATTCACTCCACCCACAGGGGCTGCTCATCGCGCCAGGTGAGCAGAACAGGTGGAAGGCAGTCAGAGCTGGAACCAGAGCTCTTTGTGCTGGGCTGAAGCCCCCTTTGCCCCAAGTGGCGCTGCATAGTGTGGCAGGAGCAGGACCCGCAGCTGAAGATGAGGGGATCAGAACAGCCTTGGTGGGCCAAACCAGCTTTCCCTCACCTCCAGCGGCTACTCCCCCTCCCTCTCCTGCCCCTACTATGCCACTTTGGGTGGGGGAGCTTCAGCCCAGCAGCATCTACCTAGTGCATGGAGCTCATCCTCCAGTTGCCTTCTACCTGCTCTGCCTACCCGGAGCAGAGAGCCTAGTCCAGCCCAGGGCTGCAAAGTATGCTGGGATGCTGGGGGACTCTGATTTAATTTAAACCAGAAAGGGATCTGGGACATTAGTGCATTAACTGGTTTGACCCAAATCACTTAAGTCTGATGCATTCAACCAGGTTTATCTTAAACCAGTTTTTGCCATTTTGAAACTGGCTGATGTGAATTCATAGATTGTTAGGGGCTGGAAGGGACTTTGCAGATCATTGGGTCCCCCCCCCCC
>NW_005842297.1:1526582-1533931 GCF_000455745.1 Alligator sinensis | reverse complement strand
CCCCCCCCCACACACACACACACACTCTAGGCAGGAATACAACTGGGGTTAGATGGCCCCAGCGAGGTGACTGTCTAGTTTCCTCTTGAAAACCTCCAGGGTAGGTGACTGCACCACCTCTAACTGAACTGATGTTCTGTTACAGGTTTAAACCAGTTTCTGATGACTTCAGCAGGTTTATGTGTAACTTGGCCATATAATCAAGCCCAAGGCAAGACCTTATAAAACCCCATCCCATGAGCTTCCTCATTCCCTTCCCTATCATGTTCTCTCTCTTACCTTTTAACAATACTTTTGTTCCTACTGCTTCTTTGATCTAAGGGCCTGTGATGTACAGTCTAGATTATTTTTAATGGTCCCTTCTGGCTTTAAACCCTAATAGAACTCCAATCTTGCCTGTTTTTCTCTGTCCTGTTTTGCTGAAAATGTTAAATCTTTGGGACAGCTAATATGTTTTAACCTACACGTGGTATGGTTACTATTTGAGTGACTTATAAGAGAAATCTGACTGGATGGACTGGAAGGTAATCCAGAGGACAGAGCAAGAGATGAGTAATCAGAGAACTGGGTTCTGTTTCCAGTGCTGTGCCTCACTTTCACTATTTGACGCTTATCTCATTTGTTAAAGGCCTTAAGATCTGCATCTGACAAGTGATTTATAACTTTTTTAACTTTTAGTTTGAAAAAAAAAAATATTGAGAAAGTTCTGGGTATTACAAACCTTGACAGTTGGCTACTGGTTGTAATTTTTAAAACTGATTATAGACTGAACAGGGAACACTATTAAAGCTCAGTTTTTGTAGAAGCTTCACTAGGGTATCAAAAACTTTAATAAAAACTAGGTATTTTTGAGTGATCTGAGTAGATAAAACACCTTAATTTGTTGGGGGACATGACTAATAAATAAAACTTTTACAGAACCAGAGTTCTGAAAATAGTAGTCCAGGTAGTATTAAAAAGGGGGATTAAAAGTCCTTTATGAAAACTTCCATGCAGTCCATTAATTACTTTAATACAATGCCACACAAACTCCTGGATGGCATTGTATGAAAGGACAGGTACTTGACTATCTACGTGACAATAGTTTCTCCTCAGGCAGACAATTCTTAAAGTTCCAGGAAGCAGGGTCACTGTGCCAGCATGGTAAGGTGTAGCATATATTATCTTCTGGTTCTTGGCTGTCTCAAGTGCCCTGCTTTCTCCTTTCTCCTAGGAGTACTAGCCTTATATAGGCATTGTAGTTTTTAGCCAAATTGTTACGAGCCCTTGGATAACACTGAAAAGAAAGGAGAGCTTCTTCTATCTCCTTTCTCATTTTGCATCTGCACAGGGCCAATTGCCATTTCTGGTGAGAACTTTCAAATGGTTCCGGACTATTAAATCTAATATATAATAAACCAAATAAAAACTCTGGGTAGGAATAATTCCCAAAGGAGTTGGACTGTGCGTGGGAGTGTGTGTCATGGTAGTGATCTAAAAGGAAATTAGAAAATGAGCAGTACATAGATATAGATCCCTGGAGGAATGATTAAAAGAAAAATGTAGGCTACCATTTTGACAATAGTAACCGTTAGAGCGAGATCTGCATTATGCCTCACCATAAAACCAAGTACACAAATTTTAACAAATGGAATGAACTATTGAAAGTCTTAACAATGACATGGATTAAAAAGATTAAATATTTAATATTTGTATTTGGAAAATACCAAGAGGTCCCAATCAGGTTTCGGGTCCCATTTTGGCAGGCAATGTATTAACAAGAAACACAGTCCCTGCTTAAAGTTCACAACTTAATTTAAATGTGATACAACTTTTATAGATTCTGTTATAAGCTAGGAGTTGTATTTTCTCCTGTAGTTAAACAATGCTTAGTTTGGTGTGTATGCTTAGAGGTAGTTGTACATTGCTATAGGCATCTCCTAGGTGATCGATGAGAGCATGTAGTGATCCTTGGTAATGTCTCTGACTGCCAGGAACTCCCGAATCAACAAAAATGCCAAAGCGCACAAAGATAAAGATATGGACACCGTTTCTGTCACATGAAAGAAGGCATTTCCTAGGGTCCTGAGGAAAAGCTGATATTTAAATGAAGGCTTTGCTAATTGTTATAATTATTCCTCAAAAGGGTGGGTGATATTGTGGCCAGCTTCATATGTATCAGTGCATTTGATTTGCTGTTAATTCTGAGAGGTGTTGGGTACATGTGTGCTTGGTATGGTGTAGGTTGTAGCCGTGTTGGTCTAAGGACACAGGCAGACAAGGTTTCTTGGGTGAATCTGATATCTTTTATTAGACCAACCCAAATAGTTGGAGAATAGTTATTAAGCAAGCTTTCGGGTTCAAAAACCCTTCATCAGGCTAAGGAAGTTTCAGCAGTTGGTGTGTGCTTGAAAAGTATGGTGTATGCATTACTTGTAGGAACTGTATCTTTTAGGTTCATATCATCTCAAATGTCCACACTTCCTTAACTGTGTTTATTTTGTAGACCGCAAGAATGGATTTCTCCTTTGCCGTTTCTATGTTCAGTATCAACTATTCTGAGTGAGTGCTGCAAGTTGGTTGGTTAGCCTGTTGCCTCACAAGCTGGTTTTGTTATCTAAGGAGCTCCCTCACCAGTTCTTTAAAAACAAAACACAGTCCTGGCACTGAACTAACAAACCAGCAAAAAAGAGCATTCAGCCCTTCTATAGGCAATAGGAGGGGCCCTTTGGCTCTGGCCCAGTACAGTAGCTTAGTCCCCTTCCTGGTAGCAGATGTATTTGGGTTCCAACTTACCTCCTGCTTTCATACTGTTCCTTTACCCAGTCTGCCTCCCTCTGCTCTCTTCTCGGGGGTTTTAAGCTACTAGTGGGATATTCCCTCTTAACTTAGACATGCACTGCTGGGCTTCTTCAACAATGCTGCCTGCTACTTAAAAGGCCAGATGGCCCTGTTACAAGTTATTTCCAATTGAGGACAATAAGTCATTGCTCCATCACTATTTCTTGCAAATATGGATTTAAAGATCTCTGAGCAGTCATTGCAGGAATCTGGAGGTACTAAGAAGGGATCACTGGTAATTTTCTCTTTGGGAGGAGAGGGATGGTTAGCTGTGTTTGTTTGAAGTTAGACAGAGAAAGTAGGGTAGGGTGGCACCTTACAGACTAATTGGTTCAGAGAGGCATGAGTCTTTGTAAGACCTACTTTGTCAGGTGCTAATATCTGGTGTTTCGTAGCATCTGAAGGTTATTGCCTGTGAAAGCTCATGCCTCCATAAACTCATTAGGCGGAGTTCAATTTTTGAGGCAACAGTCTTGCACATATTTCTTTATATTACATCAGATTCTATTGTATGCATTTTTTGTCTTCAACAGTGCCAGCACATATTTATGTTTGTAATTCTGCACAATCTTGGAGATTTAGACTGACTTCTTATTGCCTTGCATTAATATTGCCAAAATTCAGTTCCCAGGTTTTCTGAATGCAGTGAAATAGGTGAAAATAATCCTTAAACATGTCACTGATGTGCATTCACTAGTAATCTCTCCTTCTAGAAAAGTGATTTGTATAATCCACCATTTTTTCTGAAGGTCACCTTTTTTTTTAACCTGATACCATGGCATGTTAACTGAGTTAATCTTTTCTTGTTGAGAGCTGTTTGGTTCTCGTACATTGGAGTATAGAGGCATAAAGAATGCAGAAGTGCAAAGCCAAGGAACCTTAGTGATAGACATCCTAGAATGCTGAATACACTATAAATTCTGCTTAGCAAGGTAATATAGCCACGCAACAAATGGCAGAATTAGTGAGAGAGGAAACTTTTCTAAGGCTTTTGTGTAAATGTAGCATTTGCAAGAGTACTAGTCAGTCAACAATAGTAATGCCTAGAACTCAAACCCAGGACTAGTATTAACATTTCAAATTGTTGTCTAATTTCTTTCTCATTAAGGAATGGGTATGAGACAGGAGGGGAAAAGTCAGGCTAACAACATAAGGTACTCTAGGTCTCCCATGAACAATTAAACACCATGGAAATCTTTGTTACGAGATGACTAACCACCATTCACTGCTAGACTGAATACTCAGCTAATCAAAACCTAGCTCACTCCTAAGTATGCAAACACAGTATACTTTTTTGAAAGTGAGGGGGAGAATATTTAAGATTGTGTTCTGAATAGCTGGAACACAAGAATCCATTCTTTCAGTCACTGGCTATACCCAATACATCTACACACATCATTTATAGATAAAAAAGTTTACAAGCATTTTCTACACACAAACTTGTATCAGTTTAAAGATGTTAACTAAGTTGGTTTGAATGGCAAGTTTGTGTTTTATACATATTTTGGTTTCAAAGTAGCTATTTTGATTTAACCCAACAAGTATTATGTTAATATAAAGTGCTTACCTGTTAAAGCAAAAGATTCCAGAATCTGGAGGTTAAGGACAAGTAACCACTATATATGGATATATATATTAGGGCTGTGCGAAATGGGCCCTATTTGATTTGGATTTGGCCCGAGTCGGGGCAGTGATGTGATTTGATTTGGACTGCTGTCCCCAATTCAATTTGGCCAAATCCGAATCTGAAGATTTGATGCTGATGCAGAGAATCAGCGATTCGGCCATAGACACAGCTTTAAATGTTTTTTCCTACATACCTTGAGGTATGAGGCGCAGCTCATGAATACTGCAGTGCTAGGGCAGATGAAGCGTCTCACAGGAGTGCAGAGGGGCCCTGGTCCATTTCTGGTCCACTGGGGAGTGCAAGGTGGGGGAGTAGGGAGCCTGGCTTGGCAATCAGGCATGGGGGGGACCCCAGGTGCCCCCCAGACCCAGGAGGCACCAGTCACCAAGCAGAGGGGAGAGCCCTCAATGTGCTCTCCTGCAGACCCGGAAATGGATCGGAAGTGCTTCTGGTCCACTTTTGGGTTTGCTGCCGAGCGTGCTGGGCAGCCCCCAGCACTCCTGTGGGACACTCCATGCGCCCCAGCATCACAGCGTTCACGAGCCCCCTGCTACCTAGAGGTACGTAGAAAAAACATTTAAAGCTGTCTATGTCCAAATAGCCAAACCTTTCCAAAGCTCTCCAAATCGATTCTGAGGGTTTTGATTCAATTTGGAGAAATTAAAGGGTCCTCTGATTCGATTTGGATTCAGAGATTTGGCCACTGAATCGAATTAGGGACAGAAGCTTTGCACAGTCCTAATATATATATTAGTTACTTGTAAAAAGCAATTTAATTACCAGAGGATAATCCAGATGTGGTTACAGCCTGCAATAAATTTTATGGATAACTGTAATATTATGCCTTGAACTGGTTCTGCTATCTCATCTGAGTCAGTGTTGGCAACTCTGCCCATCACTCCATTTGTCCTCTGCTCAGATTATTTGTACCTGCTTTTATGTTGGCAGCTGCTTGTGTTGGTCTGGAAGGAGGGATCTGGCTATGACTAAATCCCATTGGCTGGGGTTTGCTGTGGCCAACCTGCTAAACCTTTGCTGCATGCTAGACTAGTCCTCCATTCGCTGCTGCTCCCAATTCAGGCTAGGGACAGAAATTACACATAAACCGGTATAAATTATTGGAAACTGGTTCAGATCTGTAACAGAACAGAAGTTCAGTACATATAAACCACTTTCAAAATGGCCAAAACTGGTTTAAAATAAACCTGGATGCAGTATCAGACTTAACTGATTTAGGTTAAATCAGCTTATTGAACTTTTGTCCCAGATCCCCTCCAGTTTCATGTTAACTCAGTCTCCCAGCATCCTAGAATGCTTTGCAACTCTCCTGCAAACTCTCTCACAGTGTGGACAGGCTAGCCTCAGCCCGAACTGTCTGCTCCAGCCAAGAAGGGAGGCGTGCTTTGGTGCCCATCCAGCTGCTGACCTGGGCCACTGCAGGCATGTGACTGCATTTCTGGACTCAAAACTGAATGTCTGTTCACTTGCTTATTGGTTCAGTCTATGCAGCTTTGACTAAGCTGTAAAAATTAAATCAATTCAGCCTCGGGCTTTCTGACGGTCAGCCTCAGTGATCAAAGCTGCCTAATATTACTGTAACCATAGCTCAAGTATTTGGCTGGGAGGGGCCAGAAACTATGCTGTACACCTCTGTAGTTAAAATTTCCCAAGGTAAGTCTCTAATTACAATAGTAAACATAATCATAAGGATTGTGTTAGAGCAACTTGACCATCATTATCCTGCTTAGCATGCTTTCCTCTGAGGGCTTTTTTTCTTTTTTGCAAGGGATAGTATCACAGGATGCAAGAATCTCTTTGATTTTTGAAGTGATCAGATAGTGGATTCATGACAAGGAAGAGTGGGTTTTGTCCCATTCTGTGGGGTTTTTTTGCAGCTAGCGCCGTGTACCACTATTTGGACCCTAGCTGCATTCCTGGTATGGCCACTATCACAGGACCAAAGAGGGTGGAGTATGTGGGAGTACAAAAGCCGGAGCTATGGCCTGGTGCTGTTAGACAGGCTTGGGCTCTTTGATTCGTGTGGTAATCGATGAGAAGATGACGCAAATAAGGTGCACGTTTCTTTCATTTTTTCTTCACAGGAGACGAGGGTCCTGCTCTGCAGGGTCGACTTGCAATTAATGCCAGGTTTATGAGAAAAAAAAAAAAAATCAACCATCTGTAATTTTAATATTGGAAGACCTCCCTCTTCTTCGTCTACTACTGAAACCGGTGCGTATGACTGCACCGGGCCCGTTCTGGCGTAGTTCCCTGCATCCGCTACGAGCTAAACAGGAGATCCCCGCAGTGCCCGTACTGCCTGTAACCAGCATGAAGTCAGACTAGATTTGAGCGCCTGTACATTAAGTATGTGAATTGCAGGATGGAAGTAGGACGAGTCTGGTTTTAGTATTTTAGTATCTGCTTGCACTGCTATGCTGCCAAACCACCTGTTGAGATGGCCAAATGCCTCGGTAGGGACAGCACCGGAGCGATGTTCGCGGTGCGGCCCCTCGGCCTCCAGCGAATCTGCTAAATACCTTGTCGTCAATGATTGGCCACGCACGATTCGGGGGGGACATCGCGTTTACGACAAGGACACGATGAGAGGAAGCTGCGTCGCTTGCTGTGTAAGTGCTAAATCTTTAGGATTTCTTGCCCGAGGCCCAGGGATCCGAGGAAGTTTCCACTTCAGTTTTTACAGCTGATTTACAGCTCGCATCCATCCTCCGAGGGCTCAAGTCTTTACCCTCTAACCCCTGACCCACAGCGACCGCTGTCTCCTAGCCTGGGTCGGTACAGCTGACGCCGGAGGGGGGCGAGGGGTGATCTGACGGCCACTTCCTCTCCAAAATCGTGGAACCAGGAACAGCGGGGAGCGGCAAAGCGTCCGCGCGGCGGG
>NW_005842297.1:1498983-1525486 GCF_000455745.1 Alligator sinensis | reverse complement strand
GTGGATCCTGTCAAAAAAGGGGGTGTGGAGTCGAGTCCCGCTGGCGTCAGCTGCGAGCTGCCACAGGCCCCGGGTTTGATGCCTATTAGGGGCATGCGGATCCGCTGCCCAGAGCGGCTGGCCTGGCAGGAAGGAGGGGTCCCCGCCTTGTAGGTCTCCGGGCACAGACCTGCCTCCGCAGCGCGGGGGGCTCTGAGCCCCACTGACTGACGCATTCGAAAATGGGTCGCCAGCCGGCCCTACGGATGAAACTGCCCTGCTGAAGCCCCGGGGTACAAAAAATCCTCCCCCGGCTTCTAGGTTCAGAAAGAAGCTTTCTTGCAGGAGGAAGATTCTTTGGCTTTTTGCCCTAAGCTCGTCTTGTTGCGTAGATCAGGAAGTAGAGGTCGTTTACCTTTTCACTGGTGGGATGAGCTGAGGCTTCGAGGAGCGGTGGCGGACGTAACTTCGTCTTTCAGCACTTGGCCATTTTTTTCCTTACCTTTTATAGGTGTCTTAATAATTGGGTCACTTCCATTTATTTTTTGCTCCTGGCTCTACAAAGATGGGAGTGCTGACATCTGTGGCGATGCCTGTGAGCTGCTCACGTGCTTAAAATGAAGTATGGACATAGGCAGACAAGGTTCTTTGGGTGAATCTGATATCTTTTATTAGACTTGGTGTAGTAAAAGATATCAGATTCACCCGAATAACCTTGTCTGCCTGTGTCCTTAGACCAACATGGCTACAACCTTCACCCCTGTAAGTATGTACATAGATTTCATAGACATTAGGGCTGGAAGGGACCATTGGGTTCAGCCTCCTGCCCACGAAGCAGGAAGTCAGCTGGAGTCAGATCACCCCAGCATAATAATGTTTCCATGAAAATTGGGACACTAGAAATTTCTTGCAGGCAGGTGGATAATCCCAGTGCAACAGTCGAATACATTTGAACTAAAATTGGTTACAAGAATGTGTTTCTCTTGTCCTTTTCCCACTGAAAATACTTTTCGGCATCTTCCGTTCCATCAGTTCAAAATGGATGAAGCCCTCTTGGCAGCAATAAATTCCAGTACTTGTCATGCTGGAGTTTATCGCTCCCAGGCGCGCTGTTTGAATGTGCGCCCAGGACTGCAGCACACTAAGCCGGGTCAGAGCAGCCCCAGCTGGCAGGGGGCCCTGGGGGTCAGCCTACCAGCCAGGGGCTGCTCCAGCCTGGCTCAGTATGCTGCGGAGGTGCTGGCTGCAATATGAGGGTGCTCCAGTGTGGAGCTAGCTAGCAGGCAGCCCCCTCACTGAAGCACCCTTTTGCCCCAGCCAGCTGTATCAGCGTCTACATGTGTTTCGTTGCAGATTTAAAAAAAAAAAAAAAAAAAAAAAAAAATCTGCACCAGGATGGTACTTGTATTTACAGGGCCTGTGGCAGCTTGCAGCTGACACCACTGAGGACTCCACATCCCCTTTTTTTGACAGGATCCACAGGCCGCTGCCGCTTCCCTGCCAATGTGCGACGTACAGTTGCACCCCCCTGCTGCGGGCGGCATGGTTGTATTTACAAGTACTATCCTGCTGCAGAGTTTTAGTTTCCTGTGGCCTAATAGGGCTGCATGTGTAGATGCCAAGACATTTACTGTGGAGCTAACTGGGCAACTCTGCAGTTAACGTCTTGTGTAGACGCACCCACTAAAAGGTATTTTGTACAAAGCAGTAAAAGTATTTGTACCTGTACCGATATTTCGGCAGTAGTGCCCTGCAAATGCATGTTTGGGAACTGTATTAGCAATGAGTAAAACTTTTCAAGTGAAGTAAGGGTCTCAATGCATTCATTTCTTCAGAATGCTTTTTAAAATAAGACTTGCCATTTAAAGAGAGAGCCCTCAAGATTACAAAAATGCCAAAAAGCTATACATAAATATCATGCAGTGAATTCAGAATGTTGCAAGCAGTCAACTCAATAATTTAATAAAATGTTATAGGAGTCAAAGGGGGAGCTCTTAGTGATGTTTGGTGAAGAGGAGGATACATGGGATCCCTTCTCTCTGTTCAGAATAGCCATCTCTATAATTGTGTAGAGATAAAGAACTGGTTGATAAAACTTGGTGACAGTTTCCAGTACAACACTTCCATCTCCTTTCTCCCCATCCTCTCAAAAATATTCATCTGTTTGTTTGAAATGGACGAAGTTCTCTTTGCTGCTAGAGACAACTGGTGGTAAGAATTACCTGTGGGATCTTCATCACAAAGTTATGGTAGTCCTTCTGTAGTAGTTGTGATCCTTGCAGTGTAATAACAATACCCAAGAGTTCAACTTGGTGATCCTACTGAAGGAAATAAAACTAATAATAATTGTACGGGGGAGAACCTGGTGAGGGAAGTAAGGGGAGTTCTCTGAATGGTAGCATGAGGCCACAGACACAGCTCAGGACCTGGGTAGAGCACATGGAAGGATTTTAGCAGAGCCCTTGGCACAGGGTAATTGCCAAATTCTCTCATATACAGGAAGAGTAGGTTATTGGAGGCAGAGAGGACCTCTGCCTTGGAGACAGCAATATAGGACATGGCTATGGAGTCGGGGTTCCCCCTGGGGAAGGGAGGGTGGCAAATGAAGGTGGACAATGATGAAACTTATAGTATAGAGGGAGAAACTTTAGAGCAGGAGGGTATTGAGAGTAATATGGGAAGTAGTAAGGGTAAGAGGGGGGAAAAAAAAAAAAGGACCTAGGCATGGGGAGGCTGTTGGGGACAGACATTTGTAGTATGGAGAAGAGAATGGCAGGCAACAGCGTAGAAAAAGATGGACATGGAATGCATAAAGCCTCTGCTTTGTGGGGGTGGGACGGAATGGGGGATACAGATGTGGTGGGGAGGGTTACGGAGTACCACTGAAGTAGAGGTGATGCATAGGGAAATTCCTGGGGGGTTGGGAGAGAGGTGAATGAGAGAATGCATATGTGGTATGCATGTAAGAACCAAGAAGTGGGTGACCCCTTTTCCCTTTCATTGAAGATACTTTATAAAGGTGATCTTAATGTAAATGGATGTAGTGACTTATCCCCCCCACTGAAGCCAGACATACATAATGCTGTGGCTGCTGGGAAAATGAGCTGTAGCATCATGCAATTGACAAGATTGGTCTTGGTATACAGTGTGATGGGCAGGAGCGTGGCAAACATGCTTGCCTGCAGAAAGCTATGGATGCTTGCGGAGGCAGGCATGGGTGTTCCTGAAGGGAGAAAAATTCTGAAAGAGGATGAGAGGAATGGTATAGTTGAGAGGGTTTGGAAATGATGGTGCAGAAGCTGCTTTTTCCTTCTGGCAGCCAGAGTAGGGACACTTCAAATTTGAGGCTTATACTGGGGAGGTATGAAAGATCTTAAGCAGACTAACTTGATAAACCACTCTGCATTTGGGAGCTAATGGGAGGGGGCCTAGGTTTCTCATCAGGGTGGTCTGTGTACTCACTCTTTTAATAATGATTTAAAACTAAGTGTCCAATAACTCTTCCCTTCTCTTTTTTTTTTTTTCAAGCTTGGGTTGCAGTGTTTTAGGGATGGGGTTAAACACTGCCTGACAAGATCATGTTTCCTCTGCCTGTGGTTTCCAAGTTGTGTGGTGTGGCAAACTGCTACTAAAACGAGCAATAATGGAATTAAATAAACTGTGCTAACTTAAGTGGTATACAAGAAGTTCTTAATGTACATAGCAGCAGAAATAGTCTTCTCAGAAGCACAAATTTTGTTTAGATGCTTAAAATTTGAATGGAGAAGGCATTGACTAGCACATTAGGGAATAATTTTGCACTGGCAGGAAAACAGACCAGATCAAGTACTTTTCCATTTCCAGGATTTTGTGTGCGCTTATGTATGGGTAGTCTTCAGGGTGGCTGAAAATAAAATAAATCACATTTTTTATTTAAATCAGATTTTTTAATTTACTTATATATTTTTATTTTTGGTTAAGATGTTTAAAAAAAATAAACCTATATAAAGGTAGTTTTAAATTAAGATATGTAAACACTCAAAGGTAACCTCTATTCCGTGATGATCTAACTTCTAATTATGTACTGTTTGAGACAACATATAACCTTTTTTAGAAAAGTTTTATAAATTGATCACAAAAGGCCATGGACTATATTAGGGGGCCCAATCATGGGCTTCCCACAGGCTCCCCTCTAGATTAGTAAAGATTAAAGAAAACCTCTCTACCCAATGGGACTCGGTGCTCGGTCTACAAGATTCCATGAAGCATCTCTGTGAGGCTTAGTTTCAGTTCTCAGAGTATGGATTTGTGTCACCAGAGATAACATCCTTGTTAACAGCAGTATATGGAGATGAAAGATAACAGACCTGATTACCTACCCATCAGCCCTGTTGTCTCTCTGCAAGTTTGTGTATACGGAGTCAAGCCCTTACTTCTCTCTAAAAGTGCAAAGTTTTAAGAATTTACATGAATAGAGGATTATTGGGTGAAGAGTAGATCTGGGCAAGGAGGCGGAGTCTGGAGAAAAATGCAAGGAGGGAGGGGCAGTAGAAACAAAAGAGGAACATTTTGAGCAGAATATTTCAGAAGTCTTGAGGGATAAATTTTGGAGTATAGCCTCTCCATTGATTTGAGATCTAGTGAGGGAATGGAATGGTAGAAGGGAAAACTATCATGGCAGCAGGCTTGGCAGGCTGTAAAAGAGAGAAGAAATCAGAGTAGAAGAAAGTCAAGAAAGCCTCAAGCTAATAACATATGACTGCTGTGCTCATTTGATGTCCTAATACAGCATGGCAAAAATATCCCCCAAGTATCCATGAGTAATCTAGTGAATTGGAGATAGTTTATCTTCCAATGACTTCACAAGTATCTGCTTCAGTTAGCTTTGGTAAATAAGATAACTGAATCATAATTCAGTTTTCTGATGTAGCTGCAAAATTAATCTGAAAAGTATAAAAATATTTTACTGATTTTAAAATGTATAGTGTGTACCTTCTAAAATGGAACCTACATCTATCTCTGAATTGTGAATAATATATATTAAGATTATATCAAAGGACAAGAATGCACTTTTTGCAGAAAACAACAATTAAATCGAGGCTTCCTGACCAGTGATTTAAATCATGATTTAAATTGATTTGATTTAAATCAAATCTACCCTGGTAGTCTTCAGTATTGAATTACCTTAACTGTTTTGTTGCTGACATCAGTAATGGTGCTGTAGTTCGCTGAGCAGTTGAGAATTGGACAGATAGAATATTGGGGCTTTCCTGTGAGAGGGAAGTCATTCAGTCTTCATAACTGGCATAATCTTAGGAGTATGTAAAGAGTCTTTTCACCTTGTCATACCTGTCAAGAAAGTGTCATTCCTCTATTTATCTGTAAATCATCCTTGCTATCTCTTAGCAATGGCATCTACATACTCATGATTTGTTGTGCACAGCCAAAGGGATAACTGTTTTGAAAGGGAAAGGAAATAAGAATTTTTGTACCTACCTCCTTGAATGATATTTAGTCCTTTACTTCACTTACAAGGTGGCTCCTCTTTTTTTCCAGGTGAGCTCTGTTCTGAAATGCTTTTGATGTTTTTGAGTACTGAGAAATGAAACCTGGTAGGCCAGGGATGTCTGAGAAAGTGGGAGGAGAGAAAAAGATCCTATGTTTAATTATGGACTTTGAGCTTTTTGTATATTCAGAATGGCAGTAATTCTCTTCATCACCAGTAATGCTGATGTCTGCCTGCATACTTTATGTAGCAACAAAACTTTATTTCTATTTTCCTTTTTCCATGTCAGCTTCCAGTTTCCACCCTACCCTATCTCCCATTGTATTCTGCCTGCCAGAACTTTGCAGTGTAAATGTCACTTTATTGAGATTAGTAGAGGTGAGTTTACCTCTCTTGATGTCCAAGTCTGCTGAGAACCTGAATTATGGGTTTAGTTAATGCTTGATGTTCCTTTTTGGAAAGTTACCTTTGCAGTGAAGAGGCCTAGAAACTTAGGGTTCTTGTTTTAAAATTGGATTTAGAGTTTGCTGGCTGCCTAGTCTTCAAGCTGTAAATTTCATGTGACTGTTGTTGACTAACACCATCGGGGAGCAAATATTGCTTCAGTTTGGACAAGTGGACCGACTTTCCCAACCATACATAATTCTGAAAATCAGTTGTTCAAAACCCTTGAATGACCATCACCACTTTCTTCCAAATTCAACTGAAAACTTGTTCCTCGAAAAAGAATACAGTGCAGGTACTGGGATGAAATTAGGGAACAAAATTGCATAGCCATGGATGAAATGATCCTTTTTTGGAGAATCTCATTGGGTTCAGGATTCATTGTGAAATGCCATAATACCTAACGGTAAGAAAATAAACCATGCATTTAAGATGCAGCTGCTGAAGATTCTGAAAGTCGAACTTAATACCTCAAAAGGCAAAAACAAAACCACAGAATTTATTTCATTTACATATGGGTGGCGGGGGAAGCACTTGGCAGAAAAGATTATCTCCAGGAGGCAATTTTTAGCTTTTCAGATTTACCATGGACTTTCTTCTGAAGTTAAGAAAATTGGGATACCTTTTCATTTGAACTGTCTGTTTTGGAAGGTCCACAACTTGCTCTTTCCTCCTAGTCAGTTTTGGTGGATTTTTGTTATCTAGTATTTGCATAGCGCCTGGACAGTACCTATGCAATTCATTAGTTATAACTGGGACTTCCTTTCACTCTGTGCTTCATTTTTAGAAGGCAGTATAAGCAAACCAGACAAACTAAGGAACTGTGTAATATATATTTTTAGTTTAGAAGTTTTGTGTTTTATGACAGCTGGACTCCTGGGATATGCTAACAAGAACAGAGGTTATAGCTGTTAAACATTAATTAACTGACACATTTTAAGATGTAGTTTAGGACTAGTATAGAAAGGGTTATTGCACTACTTGAAGATTCTTGATTTTGAAACACAAAGGTTAATATAAAAAAGATTGAGGTGGATATATAACACAAAAAATGTTTTGAGTGGCTTGGGAGATTTAGATCCTGTTTCCAGATATGTGACAGACTTTGTTATTTTTGGCAAATCTTTTATCCTCTGACAGTTTCCTCATTGCTGAAATAGGAATAATCTCTTGCCTGACAGGTGTTAGGAGACTTAAGTATTCAGGTTGGTGAAGCCTTTTGAGTGATTCTTATTGATCACACTTGAATTGCATGATATTTTTTAGTTTTGCCAGGTCTATTGTACAAAACTGAAAATAACAAAGTGTGGGGGAGGGGGCCTAACAACCATACAGTGAAGAAATTACAGTAAATGCTAGTTGTCTTGTTCTAGCAGTACTATTGGTATTAAGTTAAACTAAACTTATTAAATGTCTTAATTTCAGAGTTGGTGGGATCTTAATGGGGGGGGAATAATTGAGGCCATCTTTTACCTTTTTTTCTCTTTCAGTTCTACAATAGAAAATAGTATGCAAGCTCTTCAGAAATAGCAGGTGGAATGCACAGAATACAATTTTTTCCTCTTTCTGGGTATTCTTCTCTTGCTTGGTGGTGATAGAAAACACCTGTTGTGCTACTGTACTTGCATTCATGTGTCTTTTTTAGTTTATTGAAAAGTGTAACAGGTAGGTCAAAGTGATAGTGTAATAACTTCAGAAGTTGTCTTAAGATGATTGACAAAATAGTGTAATATCAAACACGCTTTTAAATTAACTTAAATGTGAACTACAAATGATAATTTGGAAAATTTGAAAAAATATTTTTATCAGGCTTAATACTAAAAGTCTGTTGCATCTATTCCTGCATGAGAGGCTTTTATTTTTATTTTTAAATACTTTAAATAGTGATACTTTGGTCAAAATATTAGCTTTAAACCTAATTTAAGTCATGAAAATTCTGCCAAAAAAACCCACCTTAAATTTTGAGGCTCTCTGGGGAGTCCAGCTGATGACTTTAGTAGGGGAAGAAACCTTTCTTTTGTCATTAATTTCCCAAGAAAGAGACATGATTACCCTCTTCTCCTGTCTTTTGCCAGGCCTACAGCTCTAATGTAAGAGGAAGGGGCACACTTCTCCAGCATAGCTCGGGAGGGAGACTGAGGAAAAGGTCTAGGGAATAGTTCCTTTTGGAGCATTGTTTACTCTTTAGGAAACATCTGTATATAAAAGTTGTACTGCTACGACTTTCCATTTCCAGCAGAGGCGTCCTTGTGTCCATTTAACATGTTACATTTGTGTATCAACATCTACCAGTTGTCTGACAGGATTTGTCTGGTTTCACTCGAATAAGTCCTACATATCAATCTTGCATCATTGGAACAAAACCAGAGAGAGTTCAGTCAGTCCTGAAGTGATTTAATTATTTCAGTTTATATGGTAAGATGATCAGTTAGAAATTAATTGGTGCATACAACTGTGGTGCCTATGCTGCTTTTAAAGGTCCAGGATGTGCTGAGCCTGGAACTGGGGTTCTCTATCCTGAGCTCTGTACACTGACAAGTGGAAAAGGGTGCGCATGCAGTTTGGTATCAAGAAGCCATTCCACGGTGCCAGGTTCCCTGAGCCCTGGCAGCTGTGTGATGGGATCTGAGGACTTCTATCCAGGTTTTGAACATCTGGTGTGGCAGCATGCTCCACAGAATTCCTCAGATCCCATTGTGCAATTAAACTTAACACCTTCCAGGACTGTCCTCTGCTGCAGCAAGTTCCTGCTGAAGTGATCTGTTTTATTTGTGCACGCTGCCGGGTTCCAAAGTTCAAGGTCCCGTTTATCTTTCCTCCCTTTTGCTAGCAGCTTTACTGATGTACCCTATGGCCTACAACACAAACTTATTATAAATATTGAGATACTTGCAACAACCATATTTCTGCTCTGTGTGGTCTTTTAAAAAGATCCTAGACTTTATTTTTTTTTTTCCTTCATTTTTCTTTTCAACAATCACTAAGATTTCCGTGGTGGTTGGAGTAAATAAGTGGAAATGTGTTCTGGCAGCAAGGCTTACCCTAGAATTACCAAAGCTCAGGAGCTGTGGAAGACCTGTAAAATAGAAGAAACAAGAATGCTATGAAGAACTGGATTTTTGTTAAAGAGCTTTAAGCCCATCAGAGGAATGAATCGCTTGCAATTAATAGAAGATGCTTGGCTTCTTAGCATTAAGACAGCGGTCCCCAAACTAGGGGTAACAGCATTTACAAGTATTTCCTTATTGTGTGCAGTGGCTACAAAGTGAAACTTATGTGATTTCTTTTAGGCTTTACCTTGCCCTTGGTCTTTCTCCATGTTGTTTCTCTTGTAGTGGAAAGGGACTTCAGGTGCGTCTACTGCTGCTCCTTCCTTACAGCGGTTGATCCACCGTTTCTGTTGCTTCATTTTTTGTTAAATTTAACTGCGTTAATAGACTTCCTCATTGGAAGTGGAAAAATGAAACTTTCAGAATGTCATTAGCGTGCTTTTCCTGATAACCCTGCTTGACATTCTCACTGCATGAAGTAAGCAAGGTATTATACTAACGTGTCTTTTCATACTTAGCAGGATTGGAAGCATGCATCTCAGCAGGTAGATATTGGTTTCTTCCAGCGAGTTCCCTTTGTTTAGTTTGCTTTCGCTTCCTTTTCTGTCTGCGTACTTTGTATGCTGCTTCCTGTGAACATTTCCCTGCTGCTCTTTTCTTTTCTTTTTTTTTATTGCACCAAGAGTTGGTAGTCTAACTCTGCTTCTAAATTCAAACTTCTCAAATCCAAATGTGTAATTTTTAGCCCTTATTGAACCCTTTGATCCACTCTTACAAATCGTTCAGTAGATACATCTCCTCCAGGAGTTGGCAGCACTTGAAGAACATACAAGTTTTTGGGGCTAGTCCAAACGTGACAGTTTAATTTGGATGGATAAAGCAAACGCTGACAGAGAACACCTCCTCTTTAAAATAAATTGAGAGAATTAAGTTTATATTTCATTTTGAGGGTATTACCTGCCTCAATTTTGTTCTCACAGGTCTTTTGGGAACAAAAGGTTGGGGAACAGATTTGGGTCTGTGTCCAGAAATGTACACTGTGAACACCGGATCCATCTTTGCATGTTGCTGTGCAGCAGAAACTTGTTCTTATTCCAGATATTGCTCCTGTACAGCATAATCATTCTCCCTAGCTGAGGTATAAGTGGCACCAGTTCCACAAGAACTGGAAATTGGACTAGTGGCCCTGTTTGCAGCTTCCGTGTCCTGTTCTCCACTAAATTTCATGTGGAACTCCCCTGTATTCAGACTGAGACTTTTTTTCTTTCTTCAGTCTGTTGCATGCAGATTCAAAAGCTGAAACCAAATCTGTGTATATGTAATTTCACACTTCGAAAATTGCCTTTGGAACCACAAAGATCAAATCCTTATTTTGGTTAAAAATTGTATTTCTTCAGAAGTTCATGGAACCTTAATATGGGGCTTCATTCCTATTTATCAAGGAAACATTTCCTTCTGTTCACTAGCAAGGGAATGTCTCAAGTCATGTTTTTGATTCCAGAATTCTGTTCTTCAAAAGCACTATTCTTCTTTGCTTAGAGGGACATCAGCCAAATATTTCTGGCTGTTGGAATAAGAAAGTTGCATGTTTTGTATAACAAAGATGCTGTATGTTTTGTTCACAAGGTCAGGAGGCCCAGTCTTATGTGTTTGCTTGAACTTCAAACACCTGCAGAAGAGTAAGAAATGCTAAAGTAAGGTTCTTAAACTGTTAAATGTTTTCTTGAGCACCTGGCTAGAAAGCTAAGTGGATTTTTGACATTTCCCTTTTTATAAGCATTAGTATTAAAATGAGGAAGAACAAGGCCAAGACAGAACATGTTCATTTAGTCTTATACTTATTTTTCCCCCCCAGGTATGTCATGATTGGTATTAATAACACTGACAGTATCCTTTAACAGTATTTGTAAATATTTTGCCTAATGTGCAATGATATATGTATAGATATAGATATCTGTAAGTCAAAGGGAGGAGAGAGTGGCAAAGCACTTGAAAGTAATCTGTGATGGACTGTTAATGTAGGAATACCATCTGGGAAACTGATGTAAAACAGCTGCAGTTTCTGGCATCTAACAAGGTCCTGAATTGTGTAGCTTCCAGTACTAAAACAGACTTGTTTCTTGTTAGGCTTAGAGATGCTATATTCATGAAGTGGGAATTAGCATTTATTCTGCATATACCATGCCTGTAAGACTAGAAACTGATGACTTGTTCTGTAAGCAGCTGTTTTATAGCACTACTTGCAGAAAGTCAGAGGTGTGGACCTTAGGTTAAGATATCTAATTTTGAATAGGGTGGTCCCTTTTACAGCATTCATGTTGCTGGAAGAGCAATTTAGAAAATTGGGCTATCAACAAGATGCCTCATTAGTGGATGGATAATATAATTTTCCAGTCTTGTTCAGTTTATAAAAGCTGTCTATTATGTAAGTGAATAATCCACTTTGTTTAAAAACAAAAATCCCCATACATACTTGTTTCCTCTGCCTATGAAAAACAAAGCTTTTGGAGTTTGAAAAGGGATGGTACCTGTTCTGTTTAGCTCAGTTTCTTTTAGGGAATTTTTGACATCTGAAAATACTCCTTAGTTTGCTGCTTGGGGAGGGTGTATGTGAGAGGAGACTTTCTTGTAGTAGGGTTTTTATAGTCTCTAGCTTTGTTGTATACTATATACTATTAAAGAGTTGCTTTGTCTGAATTGACGTGCACTTCAGTTGTGTGTATAGTGTTTATATATTACATAAGGTGGATGAGAATACAAAACATAAAATGAAACTTGTATCTATATGAATTTGAAATTATGGCATTCTTTCCAAGTCTCTTGTACAGCTGTTTCTGACTTAAATATTTATACCCAGTACGTTCTGAATTTTATGTGCTATACCTTTTACATAAGATTTTAGACCTACAGAAAAAAAATGGTCCTCAGAGCCCTCCCTCTCTCCTCTGGGAGGAATTGGTTCGGTCTGCTCTGACCACAGACTTGTATTTGACTCGTAGCAAGTGAATTAGGCTCCTTTGTGGATCTTGGCCTAGGTATTGAACTCCCATTGAAATCAAGGTGTTTTTGTGTTCATATATCATAAAATAAGGGGTAAAGAAAAAAAAACAGTAAGTATTGAGAGTTGCACTGATATTATTCATAACTGGACCTAGATGGGTTTTTTCTGTATGATTTTTTTTTTTTTTTTTTTTTTTTTTTTAGCTTTACACTTGTCTGAGGAATGCCCTTTTGTTTATTGTCTATCTTCTAAGCTGGTATTCTATTGGAAAGCTTGGAATCTCCTCATCTTTCTAACTCTGAAAGGTATTGAGGGTGGGGTGGTCTTAGACCATGAGTATTGCTTATGCCATGCTAAGGCAGTGTAATTTTGGCAGAGAGATTCTGATTTTGAATTCTGATTTTGAACCCCTGATTCTGTGCAGGGGTGGCTGTGATGCCCCTGGAACCTCCTCTGCCCTTGTCAACCTGGCTCTCTCTTGGGCAATCTCTCCTTCTCACCCCCCATGTCTTGATAAAAAAGATACTTTCAGAATAGGGAGGCTGCCCCAGGGCTTCCCAAGTGAGATCACCTCATGAGCACCACTGTTGCTGGTCATCACCTTAAGGGCTAATTGTATGGTCTCCTTCCTCCCCAATAGCCATGTCCATGCATCAGATTTTACTCATCTCTGTCTCTCTCTGTCAGTCTGTAGGCCCCCTAGCCCTGCTGACATGCAACTCTCTTGGGCTACAGGCCCCTTAGCCCCCTTGATCTCTGGCTGTGACCCCTGGTCTTTGACTTCTTTCTCTGGCTCTGCTACTAGGGCAGTTAGAATCAGAAAATTAGGGTTCACAGGGACCTCAGGAGGTCATCTAGTCCAACCCCCTGCTCAAAACAAGGACCATCCCCAACTATGTTGGCTTGTGGGCTCCTGTGGTCCCAAAAGTCTCCAGCTGTGGCTTCTGTCTCTGTATCTGGGCCCTGGCCCTGCTTCTGGGCCCGTGGGCTCCCTAGCCCTATTTATACTTGACCCTCCTTAACTACAGACCTCTGGGTTTTCTAGCTCTGCTTACATTTGCCCCTTCTGGGCTCCAGCCTCAGTTCCAGTGTCTGGGCCCCCTAGCTTAAACCTGCATTATGGGCCCCACCTGGGGGCTCGGGTCCTTTCACTGTCAGCACTTCCAGCTCTGCTCCTACTGAACTACAGACCCCTGGCCCTGCCTACTCAGCTCCTCCTGGGCTCAAGCTCTCGCCCTTTGGGCCCCAGGCCCTCTAGTCCATGTTCCTAGGACTCTTTACTCCCAGGCCTTTTGGGACCTCCTCCTCCCCTTAGTCCTTTCCTCAAATCTCCTGCGTTTCTTACCCCAGCTCAGATGTTAACCAGGAGCTTGCTGCCTGGGACCTTCTCTGCCTGTGGCTCTCAGAGCTGGACTGCCTGACCAGCTCAAGCTCTGCATTTATATCATTCAAGCCTGGCCCCCTTCTGATGAGGCGACTATTTCAGTGATTCTCAAAATTTTTAGTAGCAGGACCCATTTGTTATCATCAGTGGCCAGTTCCAACTCAGTAAATAGTTTAAGTAGAAAACAGCCCCTGGCCCCTCCCTCCTGACCCACTGCTCCCTGCCCCTAGGTTCCAGCCTCTGTGTGGGGGCTAGGGGTGGGTGCTTGGGGCAGGGGGGGGTGGGGCCCGGGGGGCATGTTCTCTCCCTCTCCCCCACTTCCAGATTTGTGCACCCACAGTGGGCACAGGGCTGCAGCCTGGCTGTACTGGCATATGCAGGAGCTGCCTCTGGTCCAGTGGGCGGGACTCAGTGTGGGAGGGTGGAGCAGGGCAGCGAGACTTATTGCTGCCACTGCTGCTGGGACAGCCACACCGCCAGCAGCATGAGGAGTAACAGATTGTGGGGTAGGAGGGGAGGGCTACGCTGCCCTGACCCTCATCAGCCTCTTGCAAACTGGGCTGCAGCTCTGTCTTGCTGCCATGACCTGGCTGGTGCTCCCCTCAGGCCACGACTCTACACCAGAGATCAAGGGACTTCTGTGAATGAACTTGTTTGAAATAGAGCGTATCTTTGAGAAAATTGTCCAGCACTTATTCTCCAGCCATGGAGAATCAACCACAGCTCCCCAGTAAATCTTTTCAGTGGATAATTACCTTCCCTAATAAAAAGAAAATTTACAGCATATTTCTAATCTGGGTCTGTTATGCTTCAGCTACCAGCAGTAGGTTCTTATTATGCATAAACTACTAGATTAAAGATTTTAATCAAATTTTGTTCCCCATGTAGGTACTTAAGTGTGATCAAGTTTTCCCCTTCATTTTCACTTTGATTAACCCCATAGATTGAGCTTCTTGTCTTTCGTTATATTACATTTCCCCAAAAAACTTCTAATAATTTTTGTGGGTCTTTTGAGCCCTCAATTTTTCAGTCTTCTCTTTGAATTGTGGATGTTGGAACTGAACACACTACCCTGGTAGCAGTTGCACTGATGGAAAATAGAATACTAGAAAATAGCATTGGAAGGGACTTGGAGAGGTCATCTATTCCATCACCCTGCCCAGAGGCAGGAATCAACTATGTGTAAACCATTCCTTACAAATAGTTGTCTAACCTTTGCTTAAAATCTCCAGTAATTCAGATTTCAGTCTTCTAGTTTAATATTTTTTCAGTGATTCAACTTTCCTTACATTTAGAAAGCTTTTTCTAATGTCTGTCTTAAATCTTTCGTGTTGTAATTTAGGCCTGTTACTTTTTGCCCTATCCCTAGAGAGCATGGAGAAGAGTTTATAACCTTTTCCTTTTCAGTAACTGTTTACGTGTTGAGAGACTTAGCATGTTCCTTTTGTCTTCTCTCTTTTCTGAGCCAATTATTATGGTCTTTCCTCATGGGATATGTTTTATTAGACGTCTGATAACCTTTAATGCTCTCCTCCTGTCGGACTTTCTCCAGTTGGTTCACATTTTTACAGCAGCAAACTGGAATGCAATATTCCAAGTGAGGTTATAAAAGTGTGAGGTAGAGAGGAATGATTATTTCATCTATTGTACATACACACTCCATTTATACATCTCAGCATGATGTTTAATTTTTTCCACTGAATGATGCGACTGACTTATTTTTAGTTTGTTTCACTATAAATCCAGATCCTTTCCTGCAGAACTCCTCCATGCATAACCTGCCATCCCTAATTTTAGGATTGTGAGAAAGTAGGACTGGAAGGGACTTCATGACATCTAGTCCAGCCCCCTGCTCAAGGGAGGATTATCCCTGATTAAGCCACCCTAGCCAAGTGCTTGCCTGGCAAGCTCTTGAAGGGGAGGTTCTGCAACTTCTTTAGGTAGCCTATGCTTAACCACCTTCGTAGTGAGAAAGTTCATCTCCAACCTAAGCTTCCTCTGCTGCAGTTTGAGACCATTGTTCCTAGTTTGTTTCTCCATGGCCATAGAGAATTGTCTGTTTCTATATAACCACCCTTCAGGTGATCAGGTATTTGAAGCCTCTTAACAGTCTTCTCTTCTCCAAATTTAAATAATCCTAGTTCTTTCATAGATTGTTAGGGGCTGGAAGGGACCTTGCAGATCATCGGGTCCAGCCCCCCTGCTCTAGGCAGGAAGACAACTGGAATCAAGTGACCCCAGTGAGGTGACTGTCCAGTCTTCTTTTGAAAACCTCCAGGGTAGGTGACTGCACCACCTCTAGAGGGAGTTTATTCCACAGTCTAGACACCCTGACTATGAAAGAGTTTTTCCTGGTATTAAGCCTGAAGCGGCCTTCCAGGAGTTTGTATCCATTGGCCCTGGTCTTCCCCAGGGGTGCCGTAGTGAACAGTTGTTCATTGAGCTCCTGATGCACTCCTTTGATATAGCGGTAAGCCTCTATCAAATCCCCTCTCAACCTTCTGTTCTTTAGGCTAAAGAAACCCAGGTCCCTCAGCTTTTCCTCGTATGGCTTTTCTTTTCAGCTCCTACTTCCTCGTATGGCTTGTCTTGCAAGTCCCTGATCATACAGGTGGCTCTTCTCTGGACCCTCTCAAGTATTTCTACGTCCTTATTGAAGTGTGGTGCCCAGAACTGGACACAGTACTCCAACTGCGGTCTCACCGGCGCTGAGTACAGTGGGACTATCACTTCTTTAGTTTCACAAGAGATGCATCGGTTGATGTATGCCAGTGTGTTGTTTGCCCTGCTGGCCACCGCATCGCATTGACGGCTCATGTTCATGCAGTGGTCAGTCATTACTCCTAGGTCCCTTTCAGCTGTGGTGCAGGTCAGGCTGTCACCTCCGAGCCTGTATGTATGTTGAGGGTTGTTTGCACCCAGATTGAAGTACCTTAAACGTGGAAGTGTGAAATTTCATCTGGCTCCAGTCTGCCCAACTCTTGAGCTTGTCCAGGTCCACTTGCATCAGCAACCTATCTTCTGGCATGGCCACACTGCCCCATAACTTGGTGTCATCCATAAACTTGGCCAGCGAGCTTTTTCACTCCCTCATCCAAATCATTGATAAAGATGTTGAAAAGCACTGGTCCAAGTATGGACCCCTGAGATGCACCACTGGTCACTTAGCACCAAGACAACACAGATTTGTTCATGGGAACTCTCTGGGTCCTACCCTGTAGCCAGTTTCCTACCCACTGAACCATCAAGCAGCTGAGCCCACAATTTTCCAGTTTTCCCATAAGGATATCATGGGATACTAGATCAAAAGCCTTTTGGAAGTGTAGGTATATAACGTCTACCTTGTCTCCCATGTCCAGGTGGCGAGAGACCTGGTCCTAGAAGGAAATGAGATTGGTAAGACAGACTTTCCTCACATTTTCCAGCCCTCGATTAATTTTTGTCACTCTTCATTGGACTCTTACCAGTTCACAACTTAAAGCATGGGACCCAAAACTGGACTGAGTACTCCAGGTGAGGCCTCACACATTGCTGAATAGAGTGGAAGATTTACCTTCCTAGGTTTGTAAGAAACATTTTCCTGTTGGTTTTGGGGGGGGCGGGCAGGGGGGAAGCACACGAATATTTCTTAATAAATGTAGTACTTTGCACTTGTCCTCATTGAACTTAATCCAGTATAATTTGGACCTTTTTTCCCAATTTGTGAATAGAATTCAAACTCTTCCTGAAAAGTTGTTGCATTTTTTCTGCAAATGTCTTCCAATTCAATACATTTGTTTTACCCTATCACCTAAGTCACTGATGAAAATATTAAATGTACTGTACCTAAGATAGACCACTGCAGTGCCCCACTTGATGTATCCTTCCAGTGTGAGAGTGAGCCATTGATGACTACCCTTTGAGCTGAGGGGCATTTTTTGTATTAGTTGTTTACCATCTTTGCTGTAGTTTCCTTTAGACCAGGGGATAGCAGCCTGTGGGCCAGATCTGGTCCATGGAGCCATTAGATCTAGCTTGCAGACCTTGGGCTTTGCCTGTGCTGTGCCACAGCTGGGCTGTTGGGGGCTTGACTTGTGCTGCGACAGGAAGGTGGGGAGAACTGGTGGCGGCAACCGAAGTAGCTGGGGTCTAGCACTGGCCCACCTCAGACCCAAGGTGGGTGATACTGACCTGTTGTAGCAAAAACAAAACTTGCCCATTGGTGCTTTAGACCATAGTTTGGTCAATAAGGTATCATGAGAGACTTGGAGAAACATTACTAAAGACTTGATTCTTGCAGAAATGTTTCTGTATCACAGGAGATTGGATTGAGTTGACGCCTTATTCTTGACAATTCCATCTTGCCTGTTGCTTATCTCCACGTTATCTTTTAAGTTCTTACAAATAGATTGTTCTAGGGTCTTTCTTGAATTAAAGCTTAAATTGAATGGTCTATAATTCCCATAGCCTCCTTTTTAACAGTAAGAGTGCTAAACCTTTTTCAGTCTTTTGGAAGTTGTTTTGCCCTGTATGTATTTGGTAGCTGTGTTGGTCTGAGACTAAAAGAAATGCAAAACTCTAGCACTCTTGGTTCAGAGATGATACCTTTTATTAGCCCAACTCAGAAATTGCAAAAAAAATATTTTGTTCTGCAAGCTTTTGGGCACGTGCGCCCTTCCTCAGGCTCAGGGAAAATTAAAGATGGTAAAAAGTCCCCATAGGTAGAAAATAATAGGTGGAAAGTTCCACCTTCAGCTTCCTCTGTGCAAAAATGAAGTTAATTCCTATCTATGGGGACTTTTTACCATCTTTAATTTTCCTTGAGCCTGAGGAAGGGCGCGTGTGCCCAAAAGCTTGCAGAACAAGATAATTTTCTTGCGATTTCTGAGTTGGGCTAATAAAAGGTATTGTCTCTGAACCAAGAGTGCTAGAGTTTTGCATTTCTTTTTGCCCTGTATGAGTTCTCAAAGAACACACACTTCTGAGGTTTCTTCACCCAATTCCCCGCATGCTCCAAGATGAAGTTCACGGGGCCCAGCTGATGTAAAAACAACTTTCATTTCCATAGTCACTACCCTGCCTATCTAGTTTGAGTTCTTAGACCATTTTGCTAAATGTGTTAACTTTGATCAGAGACTTAACCTTTTTACTGAAGACCGAAACAAAAAAGGTTTAAGTACTCTAACCTTTTTCATGTTGTCTATTGTTAGCTTTCCCTCCCTGTTAATTAGTGGACCAGTCTCTCCTTGAACTTTCTCTTAATTTTACAAGCCTAATAACATGCTTTTATGTTACCTCATGTTTTCTTAGTTGTCTTCCATCTTGTGCTTTGGCCTTTTGATTTTTGTCCCTGCGTACCTATGCTGTTTCCATTATAGTCAGCCTTAACAATTTGACCTACTTTCCACTTGTACCGTTCCTTCTTGAGTTTCAGGTCACTGAATAGCTCATGATTTAGCCAAGTTGATCTCTCTCCCTCTCCCTCATCGTGACTATCATTTCATGATCCCTGTCATCCCAGTTGTCTTCTTCCTTTTCTTTTTCAACTACTTTCTCTCTGGTGGCCAGAATCAAGTCTAGAAATATCTCCTTTCCTAGCTTCCTTTTTCACACTCTGTATGGCATAGTTGTCCATAGCTTACATATTCCAAAAAATGTTTTGGACAGTCCATGTGCCCTGCTGTATGCTTTTTCTGGCAGATGTGAGGGTAAAGTCCTCCAGAGGAAATATATCTTTTCCCAGTTGATATTCAAGGATCATGTTAGCCTTTTTGGGGTACAGCTTCACTCTGGGAGTTCAGTGAATTATCTATCTTCACTTTTAAGTCCCTCTTTCAGAAACCTTCTTGGTGAAAGCTAACTGTGGAATCCATTAGTTACTGATTAACATTGAACCAAGTTTATCTTGTAAGTGTTCTTTGACTTCAAAGTCATCTTGAGATACCAATGACCTGCAACATATGAATTATGAAGTAGAGTTTATTAGCATAACTAATTTAGCATAGCTTTTAAAAGCTCTGTGTATTAATAGAAACTAAAACTGTTTCTTCATCACCATCACTGGAGGTAAATGAGAAATTTTACCCCATGGCAAAACAGGTACAGACTGGGTTGTTTGTCCTCATGGCTGCTGTGGCCCAGTCTCACAGCCCACTGGGGAGGGTGGGGGCAGAGGGGAGGAGGCTGCTGGTGTGACAGGGAGGAACCAAGAAGGCAGCTGCTTTCCCATCCCATCTTTCCCCCTAACCTTCTCCACTGATTGGCTGCCCATCATGTGGCCCCACCCCTCTCCTCCAGTTAGCAGAGAGGAGAGGGCCATGGTGGCCCTTTGGCCAGAGGCATGGGGGGGCCCCTGCCACGATAAGCCCAGAAAAATGGCAGCCAGCTCTACAACTGGCCTGTAAAATCTGCCGCCTGCCTCCTGGATTTCTGTTGGTCCCTAATTATCAGTGTTGTTTGAGCACCAGTCAGCTTTTTTTCTCCCCATGCAAGTTTATTCGCTTCTGCTATCATGCTCATTACTGCAGACCATCATTGTAAAGGGTACTGCCTAGTTCGAAATGACTCCGTCCTGACTCTCAGGTACAAAGATTAGTTTATTGGCTTTCTGAGGAGGAAAAAGAAATGTGAATGCTGAATATATTTGAACTGAAAATTACTAATAGGAAACTGTGGTGAATGTTTGAGTGTCTCTATTTACAGTAAAACACTCCAAATTGTGTTCAGTGTGATTAGAATAATCTCCACAATGACACTGTCAGCAAACTGTTGTTTTACATCTAATCTATATTTTTTGGGTTGGGAGCCATGAAAAAACTTTATCTTACAGTGTTTGGAGACCTTGTATATCTTTGGTTTCCTTCAGTTTTGATCTGGATGTAGCATTGAGATTTAAACATGTAGCTTACCAAGTTTTGGCAAGCTGTTGAGGGCCATGTGGGTAGCCCTGCTCCTTGACAGGTGCTCTGCCCCCTGGTTGCCATCTTGGGATGGGAAGTCCCACCCCCTAACCCCTGACCTTCACAACCAGAAGTCCCTTCCCTTGTCCCCAGAGGTAGTCCTTTCAGCAAGACATTTTGCCATCTCAGAACCAGAAAAATACCAAATTATATTCTAAAAATCAAACATCTACAACATTCTTTAATTTTATTTTAAAAAATCTTTTTGTCCCATTCTAGTGCCCAGCTGCAGGGGGTGGCATTGTGTGTAGCCAGCTCCACCCTGCCCCATAGCACACAGCTCTCATGCTCCTGCTCCAGTCCCCAACCACACATGGTAGCAGTGCGTGGGGCTAGCCTGACCCAGCCCTGCAGCATGCAGGGCTAGCCCAGCCTGGCCCCATAATGCATGGCTCTCTATGTTCCCATCCCCTTTCCCCCAGTGGGAGTCCCTAGTCCCAACCTGGTGGGTCCCATACCTGAATTCCCACTCGTGCAGGGAGGGAGGGGTAGGAACAGCCACGAGGTTGCTAGGAAGAGGCTTCTAGTCCCTAGCACCCCTTGGCTGGGGGTGGGTCAGGTCAGTCTGGTGTGGGGGAGTGGTTGCTTAGCAACTAGAGCCACACCTTCTGTATGGAGGCAGGGCTTGCAGAGGGGCAGCCCAGGTCCAATGAAGGCCAGCAGCTGTTGGCTGCCAGCCAACCAATTTGAAATGCATCACTGGTTGCCAGGTAGACTGGCAGGGTCTCTAGCCCCTTCCCAGTCATGTTGGCATTGCTTAGAACAGTAGGGAGTTTAAGCCCTCACCCAGTCATGAGGCCAGTCACGTAGGCAGAGGGAGCAGGTTTCCCTCTCCCTCAAGTATGTATCCAGCTCGCGTTACAACTCAGGGTTACCTGAAGCTAATGGGGTCAGGGGTATCTGCCCTCTGCAGTGACCGTGGTAACCAAATTGTCATATTGGTCACCCACCTGATAGTTTGGGGAGAGACAGAGATGGCAATCTGCCACTAGGTGCATGTTTGTGGCAAGATGCGTAACTTTTTCCTTGCTCTTCCATATACAGGACCAAAAAGATGATGGTTGCATCCAGGACCAAAAAGAAGTATTAGAATTGCCTCTAGGCTATGCTATTCAAAATCATTATTGTTTTTTAAATACAAGAACAGTAAAATCTGTGAGATTAACCCCTTTTGGTGAGGTTAAAAGTCTCCTACAATTCTAGCATAGGTTTCTAGTGCTACTGGAGCTAAACATAAAGTGCTGGTACCTTTGAATCCACAAACATTAGATTCCACTGAACATAAATGCTTGACTTGTACTGAAAGAGTCTTGAAAACATATTCCTATGAATTTGATACTTCCTCATCTTGCACCAAAGGGATAAAATAGCCTAATAAGGAGCTCTGTCCTTTCAAGTTACAAGTGCTGGACAGAAACAGAAAATTCTATGCTTGGAACAGGTTTTAGACTGACTTGTCTTTCCATACAAATTTCTACTAGAGTAAAAGGAAGTCAGTGTACATGGACTTACATTTATCTTTCATTTCTGTTTTGGAGCTATAAAGTAGATCTTATGGCTGTTTATACTGAATTTTAAGATTCTAGTAGAGTATAAAATATTTTGCAGCTGCCAGGCCTGGTGGGAATGTTAGTTTCCAGTAACTCAACAGTAGTGACAAACATAACACCTGAACTTTCAAGCATCCTTCAAGTTTAACATATGAGCCTGGTGAAGTTTAAAGGATTTTTATGGCACAGCTTTTGTTATGGGCATGTATGAAGGAAAAGACAGATTTCAACCTATTTGTTTTTTTGGGGTTTTTTGGTCCATTTTTATTGTCAAATGCATTACTTGAACTGTGAACTAGAGAGGTTATGGAATCTTCATCCCTGGAAATCTTTAAGAGGAAGTTAGACCGACATTTAGTTGGGAAGTTTTAGTTGGGGATGATCGTGGCTTGAGCAGAGGGTCAGACTTAAGATGACTTCATGAGGTCCCTTCTGGCCCTACCTTCCTATGATTCTGTGAAATTAAATCTATTTACAAATGAAGTATAAGCATAGCAGAAAGTATTGGCTTCTGATGACAGGAATAGAGCCATACTGAATTCAAAGATTTTTTTCTTCTTCTTTTTTTTTTTTACAGTTCTAGAGTAATAGTTAGAAAATGTAGGTCTGTCTGTCAGTTATGTTTATAGTTCTCTGACTCGGTGTTTTAGAGGGTTAGATGTCGTCAGGCTCCCTCAGTTTGGATAGTCTGTGCACATGCTGTCAGGATCATAGGCAACTCGGGGCGGGGTCGGGGGGGGGGGAACATGGTCGTCTGTCTTCCCCCCGAGACTGGCAGCCACCCTGGCTTCTGTGGGTGGTTGCTGCTCACCCCTCCATCCCTTCCTCCGCTGCTGCAAGCTTCTGCAGGTGGTCGCTGTTCGCCGCCCCGCTGCTGATGCCACTGACGCTGCTGCCCACCAACTGTGCCTCCCCCAGTCTCAGGAGGCACCAGTCACCCATGGTCAGGGTACTGTTATGATGCCATGCCCTTAACAAGTTTGTTTATTGCAGGAAAGAGACCCCAGGCTTGGTTGTTAGTCAGGAAACAGGCATGAACATAACTCTCAAGCACAGTACAAGGTATTAAGGGTTCCAGGGTGCCTTTTTTATAAACCAGTCAGAACAACTTGGTGTTCACAGCATATACACCCTAGCTCTCACCACTTACCTAAAACATTTAGGTGACATTATCCACCTTCTACTTCTCACCAACTAGTGCAGTCTTCCCACCAGATATGGACACTTGTGGCCAGGTCACTCTAATCTTTGTTTTGGTGTTCTGTACTGGTCTGATCAATTCGTTCTCCATTGGCTTTGGAGGCTCCTCTAAAATTAACAAGCTATTTCCCGGCATTTCTACACTTGTCATGTGTGGTATGCCTAGTTTTGTTCTGGTAAGGCCTATGTCAGTTCATGCTCCTAGCAGGGCCTCTGTGATTTGTGTATGCAATGATCGATGGTTGTAATAATCCATACTCCAGTGAGTTCTACAGAAGGCGGACATCTGTTCAGCAATTTAAAAAAAAAAACAAAAATCATTGTTATTCAACAGATATGCAAATACTTGTGATTTTTAGGATCTTTTTATTTGCACCACATCCTTTCTTGCCAATGAAGGGTCTGCATTTGAGTAATATAGAATAGACCATATAACAGTTACATTTGCAAACTTTTTTTCTGTTCTGCTCAGTCTTAAATTTTTCCCTTTCAGCTCAAATCAAAGACAAAATTAAAGAGAGGGACAAGAAGCAGAAAGAGAAGAAGAAACATAAAATAATGAATGAGATTAAGAAAGAGAATGGAGAGGTCAAATTATTGCAGAAAGGTAGGTTCAAACTAAGTAGCAGCTTTTAGTTACAATGTCAATACCTAACGAAATTCAATCTGGGTTTTTAATGGCACAGTTCTTTCAATTAAAGGCTCCTCTTGCAGGGAATTGTAAGTGTTGGAAATTGAAATTTTAACATTAAAAGACCTGTTTTGTCACATGCATTCATTATAGACAGAAAATACTTTTTCTATCGTAATTTATAGTTGGGGGTGGTCCTGCTATATTCCCAGTGATATAGTTGTGGATAGCTGTGCTTTGAACAGGGGGTTGGACTGTTGTTTAAATGTTCCATACAGCATACTGAGGTCTGATGTTACAAGTTGTATATATTTCCAAATGCAGATTTGGAATGGTTGGCTTGTAGTTTTCTATAAAAGCTACCTGTCAACAAATGTTTTTGGTATCCTGTTTGACCTTCATAGGAGTATAATGGTAGAAATCGGGAAGACATGGCTTGGGGAATAGCCATGCCCCACGCTGCCCTGCCTGATCCAGTTGCGTGGGGTTAGGAGATGTGGTTTGGCCCTTATCTGGCTGCTCAGGGCAAGGGGGCCTGGCTGTGGGGGAAAAGTGGCAGTATTAATTGTTCCTGCTCCTTCATCACCAAATTTCCTGACCTGTGGGGAGTCCTGTGGGTTAGATCTGGCCCATGGGCCAGGGGTTGAGCACTTTTGGCCAAGTTCTGCATTTCCAGGCAGTTGTTGTCTAAGAGGATTCACAAAAAACATTCCTTCTGACCTCTTGCACATCACGGCCATAGAGATCCTGGTTTAAAACAAATAAGAAAACCCTAATGTTAAAAAGTATAGTGCGCTATAGAAAGAGCGGTAGAGACCAGGGCACCACAATGACTAAGGACACTTCACTGTCAGAGAACCCTTAGATAAAATATGCTCCGATTAATATATATATTTTTTTTATTTTTTATTTTTTTATTTTTTATTTTTTTGGAAGTAGACCATGCCCTATGCTGTATGCCTTGCATGATCTTTGCTGATCTGACTTGGGGAAATCAGTTTCATGACATCTGACTTATTATGCTTTGTATATAAACATTACATGCAAGCTGTGAAAGCTAAAGAACATTATTAATATAGCAACTCCAGGCACACACAATTAATGAGATGCCAGTGCTAGGTGTGTCTGGTTTGACCTTTGTTTGGCCTCCTTGTTGGCATACATTATGATATGGATTTTAGTTGTGTTTAGATCCTATTTTTCCTGCTATAGTCAATCCACTGAGTAGATAAGTATTTTGTTTTCTTCTCAGTAAATCTTTCTCTCCACCTTATTTCCTACCCACAATTCTGCATTCAGAACAGGATTTGAATAACCATCCTCATGGCCTCTTCTGTGCTTCTGATCACTATATTTTCAAACATTAAGTGTTTTATCTTCACAATATCCGTGTGAAGTGAGGGAGTATTATTTTTATTTTATATGTAGGAAGCTGAGATTCCCAGGGTTTAAATCATAATATTTCCACCAGTTTTAGACACCTAAATTTGGAGATGCGTAGGATCTGATTTTTCTAAGAATTTACCATTGTATAGTATTTCTGACATTGAAAGTACAATTCCACTGACTTCTAAGTGCTCACTGCTGCAACTCAGTTCCGACAAATAAAACCTGAGGCTCTCAAGGTACTGCCAAAATTATTGACCATCTGTGAAAAGTATTGATGCAATTTGCCCAGCAACACAATAGTAACTCTCTGGCACAGGCAGGGATAGAATCCAGTTGTCTTGGATGGCATTCACTTGCCTTAGCTGTGAGACTGTCCTTTTTAATGTGCAGGCCTTGGCCTCTGTGTATAGTACCCTGCAGCTTCAGTAGCAAATAAGATACCTGTGTTAAAGACAACAGCTTCATTTATGGTACTCCCTGACTTTGTTTTGAGTACATTCATCCTTTCCAGGGAGACAAGGATCTTGTAGAAAAAATTCTGTGATTTTAGTCTATATCATAAGGCATGTATTTGCACAATGGGCCTGAATTAAGGTTGGACAGGCAGTTCTTTTTCTGCCATATTCTCTACCTCTCTAGTGTTAAAGCTTTACAAAATTAAATAAAAAAAAAAAATCATAGGCCTTTTAGGAAGGAAACTGAAGTACAGGAATTCCATTCTGTGGCATCAGCTTGACATGTACACAATTCATTGCTTGGGTTGGAGCCTTCATAGTCCACCAGATGTGTGCCACTTGAGATAGCAGATCAACTGATCGTAACTGTGGGAGAGCCATAGAGGGAAAAGAAACCATGCTTTGCCAGTAACTTTTGCAGACTAGAGTCTTGGATTGCATTTTAGACTTTGAAATCGAATTTACTATGTTATGTATGTACTTGTTTGCTTGACCCCGTCTCTCTGACTTCTCCCAATCCTGTGGTTCTTATTCATCTCAACTTCTCATAGACTGCCCAGCCTCAGTCTCCACTCCTCAGGTCATATGTTCATAGGGACAGCAGAACTTTATCTCCACTCCTCAGGTCATATGTTCATAGGGATAGCAAAACTTTCCCCAGAAGCCACTCCCAATAAACTTCATGTTTGTGGTCCAAAGTATAGTTTCATAGTAGTTTGGGGTCAGAAGGGAGCTAAATAGATCATCTAGTCTAACCCCCCGCCAGTAGCCGGAGCACACGCTGGGATCACACGACCCCAGACAGGTGTTCATCCAACCTCTTTTTTAATTTACCCAAGGTAGGAGCGAGGACCACTTCCCTAGGAAGTTGGTTCCAGATCCTAGCCACCCTAACAGTGAAATAGTGCCTCCTAATCTCTAACCTGAACCTATTCAGTTGATCTAAGCATTTTTAGAAAGTCTCAGGAATTTTTTAGCATGGGTAAAACAAAGTTTT
>NW_005842297.1:1485836-1498952 GCF_000455745.1 Alligator sinensis | reverse complement strand
TTTCCCTAGTCCCATTTTCAGAAATGGCTGAAATTTAAACAATAATAACAAAACCAAACAGATTTAACAAAAACCACAACCAAACAAAAAACAATCCAAGGCAGACACATGGCATAGAAAAATTCAGCCCCATTGATTATAAAACTTGCCAGAAATTTAGGGTATTTGGGAAATGGTGGTAGTACTGCCTCCCCTTTCTCTTCCCCCCCCCCCCCCCCCAAAAGAAGCAAATCCCCAATGAACCTCAACTTTAAAACAGCTGAGAGAGGATTTGAGATTATTGTCCCCTTTTCTTTGTTGAAACCATTGTTTTAATGTTAATGAAAATAACATTTCTAGTTGTATTTTAATATTCCTGAAGGCTTACAAATATTATGTGTAAATTTAACACTTTCAGTTTGTTCTTGAGGTAGAGCACTTATTTTGAAATTGATTGGGTTTTTCATTGTTAAGAGTGTGTTAAGATCCAGCCTCTTATGCATGTTGGACTTTAAGGACCGTGTCATTTCTAAATTCCACCTTTTGAACTCTAGAAGTAGTCTCTGCCTAAGGACAGGCTTGCCTGAGAATGTAAGCTTTTTCTCTGGAACAAAATATTCTTGGTTTCAACCCTTTCTGCTGCCTGCTTAGAACTGACTATGATAGCCTAAAAGCAAAGAATTGGAGCCAGAGTTTAAAACTAAAGAAAGAGAGAGAGAGAGAAATGTTAGTACTTACCTTAGAAGGTCCTGGGGTACCTCCTTCTAGTATGGAAAAGTAGGTCTGAATAACTGTAACCTTATGTTCAGAATCTTTTTTTATGTTTTAGCTTACTGAGGCTTTGGTTCTTTTTCTGCTCCTTACTTACTCAGGTTCTAGAACATCTGTTTGAAAGACCTGGAGAAACTTCTGGGTACAGTCTTGTCCTTTCCTGAGGAAAAAAGGCCTATTATGCAAGAAAAGTCCAGTTGTGTATTTTGAGTTCTTTAGAATTTGTGCTGCTGAAGAAAAACAAATTGTGTTGTGGTTTTTGAGATCACGATCTGCATGTTCATCTCAGGTTTTCATGCTTGGTCTTAACCTAGTTATAAATGTTTATATTTTTGGATCAGTTCACAAGGTTCTCAACATTGGGGAAAGAAGCATGTGTTACTGGCTGGCAAGACTTCTCTTTTGTACTTGCGTTGTTTTATCGCATACAACACATACCAGTCCCCAGAAAATAGCTGTTAGAAATTTTGGTGTGCATGTAAGTGTTGAAATGTGATAACAGCCATTTCTGCTACTTAATCTTCTTCTGGGCAAAAGTAACTGCACTTGATCTCCCTCCCTGCGTGTGTAGGCTTGGTTCCCTAGCACTATAGGATAACCAGGGTCTGGAAAACAAAGGAACAATTTCTAGCCCTAGAAAATTTTACCCATTTATCTTTTGTGTACACCACTCAAATATTTACCTGGCCACCATAAATGAAAGCTTTTTTTCATTTAAAGTATACTTTTAACTGTGAAGTGTAAAATGATTTTCGCTAGCAGATTAAAAGAAGAATATTGTGATTTCTTGTTATGTCTATTGTACTGTATGTAGTAGGCATAACAGGAGTAAAATATGTACAGTTATTGGTGAATTGAAAGAAGCAGAGGTAGTAGACAAAAAAATCAATTGTCATTGGTAGTTAAATGATTAAATGTAGGAAAAGCAAATTTGCTGAGCTTGTTTCAATAAGATGATTAAAAATGTAGAAGGCAGCAGTGCTGTTAGTAACCGTGTTTTATTTTTAGAATTGCAAACATATTCTGAACCGTGTGTTTCTGAAAAAAAAAAAAATGTAGTAATTGTTGTTCACTTAACTTCTAAATCTTGCAAAATTTATAAAGCATCTTTTCCCACCTTTCCCAACCTCAGCAGTTGAGCAGAGTCACAGTTGTCTTGTGAGTAGCTGCCCATATTTTCCCAGGCAAACAGGTAAATAAGGGCTAAACAGTATAATAGCTTTCAACTTTCAAACAGGCTGTGAGGGGACAAATTGAACCTTCTTACATTTAACTGGTTAGAAAGACAACTAGCTTAACCCAGTTCCAATCATGAAGTCTGTTCAGTAGCAGTAGTTGTGCTCATTGGGATAGCAGAAACATGAGGTCATAAAAAGACCAGAGCTTTAGCAGTGATAAAAGTATGCCAAGCGTTTCATAATTATACTTGCCAAATAGAGTTCTTAAGAACTATTTGTATGTAACCACTGGGTTTTCATCAGTTCAAACATTACTACTACTCTAGCATGCCCTGGAATAAGGTATACGTCTTGTTTTTGAAAGACAGAATGAAGAAAAAAGATTTTTCCTTGTAGTAACTGAATTGCTACTCCCCCATGAGAAACTCTTGAGTGTACATATATTTAGGAGTTTTCTCCCAGAGCAAAAATGGCTACTCCAGGAGAAAAATAACCTGGGAACAGGCAGGGTTAAATCACTCCTAGGAAAGTTTCTCCTGTGACAGTGAATGTCTGTCTGTACGTGTTCTCTTCTGAGGGAAGCCAGAGTGTAACCTTTCAACATCCCAGGGTGCTTTGCTTCTCCACCCGTCCCCATCCTTCCCCTGGAAGAGTGTGTTGCCCACTGGACTCTACTGCAGCCAAGTGGGGAGCAGAACGTGCTCTCTTCCAATCCTGCATTGTGTAGCAGAGAGACAGACTGACTGTGAGCAGTCTGGGTCAGCCAGGCCAGGCTGCCCCATGTACTTCTGCCAAAACAGAACGGCTGATTGGGGGAGTCTGTAGAGCACACGTGCACAGGCCCCCCTAGCTGCTCAGCGTCAGCACTGCAAGCTCTCTGCTTTTCAAGGGCTTGGCATTCGAATGTCTGTTTAGACATTTCCAGGTAAGTGTTTTTTCTGCCAGGAGAGCAAATAATTTTAATGTGTGTACTGAGCATAAATGATCACATGGGTTCTTTCTGTTGTTTAAATCTATGAAAGTCAAAGTTATCTGGATGCCAGTTTTGAGTTGGAAACCAAATCATCCAAAAGCTCTGGTATTGAGGATGGTGACTGTCATTTTATGTTTGAATACTGCATATTAACTAAATATGTGAAACAGAGCATGATTAGTTGCATATAACTGCAAATCTTTTGAACCTCCAATGGTAACTGGTGTAGGTATGCTGGCTCTTCTGTGTATAACATAAGGAGGTGGCTGAATGGACAGTGCACTTTGGGATGCTCTGCAAGGGAGTAAGGGAAAGGAGGAATACCAGACAAATTAGAGGCAGCAAGGAGATGTGCTGTAAGCAGTGGCTCAATCTCTTAGCTGCCATATGTGAACCTGGGTAACTCATTCTTCTGGAGACATGTTTCAAGCCAAATACTAACAGAAACACAGTTGTAATATTCCTTTCTTTTAGTTTTTACAATGAGGCATGAACTAAGGCTGCTATGTTAACAGCAATTTTACATGCCTACAGATGTCATTACTACTTTCTTCACCATTGTTTATTCCCAGAATTTTGAATGAAACCTTGGAATCATTTGAAGACAGGGTTGTTTAAATATAAAAAAGAACTTTCAGTTCTCTGCTTCATATGTCTGGCCTGCTCGGTAGGGAATATGTTTTAACTATGATGACCATATGTCCCGGTTTGGCCGGGACAGTCCCAGATTTCATAGGCCATCCCAGCATCCTGGCCGGTTAGTGAAAATGGAAACAAAAGTCCTGGATTGGCACCTCCCCTCTTGTGCTACCCAGCCTGACTCTTTCTGAGCAGTGGCTGGAGGTGGGGGAGGGCGTTGGGCTGGGCTGGGTACTGTTCCTCCTGCCTGGGGCCAGGGGAAAACGCAACTGTGAGCGTGGGCTCCTCATGTGCATGTGCATACATGTGTCTGTGTGACACCCTGGGTAAAACTGTATTTTGACTCCTTTTGTCACCCTCCTGAGCAGTGGCTAGGGTCAGACTGGGCTTCTCATGCCTGGGGTGGGGATCAGCTGAGAGGCAGAGCAGGGTCCTGGATTTCCTTAAAAATATGGTCATCCTATTTTTAATATATTCTAAAGCTGTGATTTTATGAGCATTACTGGATCAGCTAGAGATGGAGTCACCTGTTTTGAGGGTAACTTCTTGTTTTTTGCTATTTTTCTCCAGACAGAAGTTATATTCCAGGGTTTCTCTTAATGTTGGTACTTTTTTCTTCTTTTAAAACAGGGTTGGAATTTTTCCCAAAACTTGGGATAATATTCTATAAGATGTATCTCTAATCTCTTTGGTTCTGAGCTGTTAAGCCTGCCTGGATTTGCATTCTAAAATCGTATCTACCTGAGAAGAGCAGATGGAATTCCATGCTGCCATGGGTAGACTCATTGAAATCTAGCGTGGGTATTTCTGCTGTTAGGGTGGAAAATAAAGCAGAATGCATGACGGAATTACCACTGTGTTGGTAGTGTCAGAGTAATGTTGTAGCTGTGATGGTCCAGGAATTGAGGGGCAACAGTTTTTGTGAAGTTGGTCCAATAAAAGGTATCACCCACAATTGAGATAAAGTTAGAAGAATGACTTGCATGCCAGAAATTAAATGATTTCAATTCACTTCTCGGTTATTGATGAAGAAAAAGTATGCTTGATCAGGGAAACAAATTTTGTAACAGCCAATTCTTTGAGGCATGTTTCCATTTCAATTTATTTCATCCTAGATAACTCATACAGAGTAAGTATATATTTGGCTGCAGTCGTTAGTTGGCTTTAGCAAGGTGCACTCAAGTTTGATACCTCACGGTAACATTAAATGTTCCCTTCCTAGTGAGAGTAGGTATGGATAAATTTGAGTCCTATTCTGAATACATGTTTTATGCAGGTAGAAATAAATCTTTTTCCTCTCAACAGGTGGGAAGGAGAAACCAAAAACCAATGCAGAAGAATTACAAATTAAAAAAGTAAAGAAGAAAAAGAAAAAGAAACATAAAGAGAGTGAGAAAAGAAAGCGTCCAAAAATGTACAGCAAATCTATTCAAACCATCTGCTCAGGATTGGTTTCTGATGTTGAGGATCAAGAAGCCAAAGGCATCATAGATGATCATCTTAAGGCTTTCAGTGGGAAAATTATGGATCCCAAGAAGGACTATGAGTCCAAGATACCAGAGAACAGTGAGTTTCCATTTGTCTCGTTAAAGGAGCCACGGGTTCAAAATAAACTCAAAAGATTGGACACATTGGAGTTCAAACAGCTCATTCATATTGAGCACCAGCCTAATGGAGGTGCATCTGTTATCCATGCCTACAGTAACGAACTCTCCCACTTATCTCCTGTGGAGATGGAGAGGTTTGCAGAAGAGTTTGTGGGTCTGGTTTTTAGTGAAAATGAAAACTGTGCCGCTTACTATGTAATGGGTATTGTTCATGGGGCAGCTACTTATTTACCTGACTTTTTAGAATACTTTTCATATAATTTTCCCAATTCACCAGTGAAAATGGAGATTTTGGGAAAGAAAGATATAGAGACAACGACTATGTCAAATTTTCATGCTCAGGTAAGAGGTTACACATTTTATTTTTTTTAAAGCATCTAATAGTTTCAAACGAAATGTTAAATGAACTGTTAGGATCTAGTTGCTGTCAGTGGTGATATATAGATAAAATAAAAGATTAAAAGCAAGGAAATCTTTTACGTAATCAACTATTCTTAAAATATACAAGAACAGGAAACTGGCTTCAAACGTTACAGTGCATTTTTACATTGTATGTACATATATTTCTATGGATTTGTTTTTGGTACCTGAAGAATTGTCATTGGTTTCAGAGCATGACCATGATTTGCTGTCTTGAAATGGATTCCTGTAGCTATCTAATACATAATTAATTGTGTTTTTAATATATGCATTGAGACTAAGTGCCTTTCTTCAGTGGAACTGACTGGTGTTAAACTCAATTATTTCTATTAACATCTATTTTAACTGTGTTCCTTTTGAAATTTGTTATTTGTGTGGCAAAATGGTGGGTCAGCTTCCTGAATTAGTTTGAGAAACATGATTATATAAACTGACAAAACTGCTACTTTATTATTGTTTTTGGTAGTCTTTGCTCCTCTTAAGAGTGATAAAGACATTATTATCTCTGTGGACAAATTATTTCAATTTATATAATTTAAGGAGACAGTTTTGTCAATTGCCTTTGTGATGGGAGTAGTAGAAGCACCTAGATCATGAAACAACTAATGAAGAACTGAAGTCTACCTTTTAATTATGTTATAATTAACTATGTAAATAATGACCATGTTCAACTCTACCATGAACAAAAAAAAGTTACTATCTTGTGATCTTTAAATGTCTGAAAATCTTTTTGAAATTATTTTTCTCAGCATCATAAATATAATGATTTAAAAAATGCTCAAATATAAATAGTGTACTGCTGTGTAACAGAGGATTTTCTTTCCTTACAACTATACATTTTTTGTTTAGAAAAGAAAAAACATATATGCATGTAGCAAGCTGGGGACTCACTTAGCTCAAGTCCAATATCTTACCATCTTTAAACTTGACACAATAAAAAGTCTTTTATTTCCTGGGCACACTTGCTCCTCTTGCATATCCCAGTCCTCAAGAATCCAAACATACCATTATCCATTCAGAGTGTACTCCGTCGTGAATCTTCTCCAGTCCTGAGAAGTTTCCTCCAACTCACTGCTGTTCCCTCCGTACTGCAGTTTTCCTTCTCAGTCTGGCTCTGACTTTGGTTCTGTTGCGGTGCCACTGTTCCTGGCCTTGTAGCCCCTGGGTCGTTCTCAGACCCTGTGACAGGGCTCTCTGATGTTTCTAGACTTGTAGCCTGCCTTCTCACCCTGTAGTCTTTTCCCAGACCCAGAGAGGTTTACCTCAGCTCTGTGTTGCAATTCCTCACCTCAGTCTTCCCTCTCCCTCTACCCTCTCTAGCTGTTTTTCTCCTAGCATCCTTCACTTGGATCTAGGGGTGCACTGATAGAGATTTTTGGGGCTGATATCAATGGCTGATATTTAAGGCTCCATATTGGCCAATTCTGATCCGATTTCCGATACAGCTGCCTCCAGCTAGTCAGTCTGTGGGAGAAGGGGTTGGATGGGGGGCAGATCAACATCCTCCACGGTGAGGGAGGAGCCAGGGGCAGGTGCTGCCCAGGCAGGGTGGTGAGAGCCATGGCTCATAGGAGGAGGGGAGGCAGCTTCTGCTGCTGCTTGCACCCCAGGAGGGCACAGGGAAAGGGGCGTGTGGCCTACCTCCCTCCCCCCCCCCCCCCAATCTGCATGGGGTGGGGCAGGCTGCACTGGGCTCTTCTCGGTGTGTGCTGGGCTTGGAGCATGTGCCGGTGGCACTGGGAGGATGCTGCATCCACCCCAAATTTTGCTGCTGCTCTGGTGTTAATGCTGCTGCCACAGCCCTAGCTCTTCCTGGTGCATGGGTGGAGGCAGGGCTTTGAACCGGGGCTGCACCTGGTGGCTGGCGGTGGTGGTAGAGCTGGCAGCGAAGCAGCAGCGAACTTTGGGGTGGATGCAGCATCCTCCTGGTGCCACTGGCACCCGCTCCCAGCCCAGCTCCTGCCGAGAAGAGCCCCTCACAGCCCTGGCTGCAGCCTGCCCTGCCCCACACATCTGGGGGGCACATGCCCCAACCCCATGTCTTGCTGGGGTGTAAGCAGTGGTGGGAGCTGCTCCCCACATGAACTGCAGCTTTGGCCCCCTCTGCCCCAGCTGAGCAGCACCTCCCTCTGCCCCCTTCCTTACCACGGGGGGGCGTTTTATCTGCCCCCCCCACACCCCTTCCCTCCCCTTCCACCACACAGGACTTAGCAGCTGGAGGCAGCTCTCCACGCTGCTGGCTGTGCTCCTTGCTTCCCAAGTGCTGCGCTGGGGCTGTGCCCAACACGGGTATTTATTAGTTAAATTATCAGCCCCATTGGGTCGATATCTGATACAGCCAGTTTTCTTTATATTGGTACTGATCTGATATTGAACCAACGTATTGGTGCACCTGTACTTGGAGCTTTTAACTTCCTATGGCCAGTTATCTGTATTAGCTTGTCCAGTCCTCCTAGGCAGCCTGTGATCATTTCTAACTGCCTGCATCTGAGCTGGACTGAAACCCTTGCCAGCCTGCAGTGCTAGTCTGATGTGTAGCAGCTTGCTACAAGCCTCTTTAAGGCAGCAGCCTGCTACAATGTAATATTAGCAAGTGTGCAGAAAACATGCAGACATAAGACAAATTGCTGTGAAAGCATTCTGTTGCCAATTAAGAAAACACCCTCTTTTGCTACAGAATGCTATTAATATTCTGTATACTGCACCAAATATTTATACTGAAGCTTTTACTTGCCTCTAAAATTTCAACAATGTTATCAAAGCTTAATAATGAGAACTTGTTAGGAATTCAGGAATGACTATTGAAACTATACTCACTTGATAAAGAAGAAAATTTAGGTCCATTTTTGGCTATTATGGCTTTTAGTTCTCTTTAGGTATCAGTGATTATATTAATTAAAAATGTACATAAATCAGACCATTCTGAAGGTTTGGATTGGTTACATAAGTGGTTATGAGAAAAGTATGTGGCACTAACACTTCCAGCAAGATTTTTCTGAGCATACGTGTCTGTCTGTTTCACAGGGCAACATTTTTAAGTTGCTGCATTTGGCTGTGGGGCTCTGGAGGAACTGGCTAGCTTTTTTGCTTGTGACTCAACATAGCCAAGTTTCCATTGCAGGATCTTGTATAGCATAGGCTGGATCACTGCTTGACTTCAGATGCTTGCTGGCATTTGCAGTTCTTAGAAAAGAGACCTTGTAAATTGAGCAAACTTCATCTGGAGGCAAACAAATTACTAGAGTCATTTTGTTGCCTTTTGCAGGAGAATCATATAGTTAAATAACAAATACAGTATTATGATTATAATGATTATTATTATACTTATTAGAATTATTATTATGGTTAGCTAGTTTCCCAGAGTCGTTGATAACTGGGGTTTCAAATAAAGGTCTTCTTGGAAGAGAAATTCTTCAAGTCTGTTTCATCTCATTCCATAATACCCTGACCTTTGGAAATAAGCATACAGCTTTCCTTCTGTCTTCCCATTACTTCACTTCTCCGTGACTGTCTCCTTAAAAGGTCTTCTGAGTTCCATGCTTCAGCCATCAGAAAAGCACTACATTTCAGCAGTATCTCTTTGGAAAAGACAGACTGTCTGAATCATTTAATTGTTTTTATTGGAGAGTATGCTAGGTGTGAACTTTATCCTGTGCAGTAATATGTTTAGCTGGAGTTGGATGAACCAGAGTTACATAGTTTAGTAACCAACTGAAAATCTGAAATTCTAGGGTCATATTACTTTCCACCTCAATATTAGTACTAGTTCTCTGAACAAAGTTACTATTCACCAGAACTAACTGTGCTTACAGACTGCCTTCCTTTCCCTCCCACCCCCAGCTTTACCTTGGGTAATTTGAACCTCTTGTCCTGAGACAGACCAGGCAAGGATTAACCCTTCACATTCTCAGCAGTGCTAGTAAATGTTGAGAAATACATTTATTTGATTATATTAGATTTTTACAATCAATTTTTCTCTCTCATATGCTGTTTCTTCATGCTACTTCCTATTAACTTCAGTCTGTTTCTTTCTCAGAGGAAACTTGGTGCTGTCCCTAGGGTTTCTTTTGACCTTTCTTTCTAGCTTACTACCATGGCCAGCATTCCAACCCCTCTTCCCCCCCCCCCCCCCCTTTTTTTTGGGGGGTGGGGAGGTGGACCTTTTAAAAAAATGTTTGGTAACTCTTTACTAAGGGCAGAAAGAGAGACTGTCCCTGCATAAACTTTTATATTGCTCAGCAATTGATATTACTCTCTTTTGGGTTGCAGACGAACTTTTCTCTTTTTTCTTAAAAAGTAGAAAAGAAATCATACATGTTTTCACAAATGGTAAATGGAATATCCTTAATGTGACATTACAGTAGCCTCGATTCCTTGTTAGTGATTACTTAATTCCTGTGATGATTGGTGGTCAGAAATCTTTTTTTTAAGTTTCCTTCAATGTGACTGGAGATAAATGGGAAGGCAGAAGGTGATGGAAACTAGAAATTTGTTTATTAGTTCCATTTGGGAACCTCTTTTCACCTTGCCGCAGTCATTTTATACAGGTAAGGACTGTCAATCTGGTATTTTTGTCAAGTTTTGAGGAAGTTTGTTTGGCACTTCCTGTGTTATGACTGATCACTGACTTAGCAGAATTTGGTTCCCTGACAAAAATAAATAAATCTTGGCTTCCCATGCTTTGTTTGGTAACTTAATAGGTGCACTATACACACGGGGAAAATTCTGGTCTTATTGCCATCTTCTGTTTTAATATTAATATATGTAAAAAACAGTGGAGTAAATATTGTAGCTGGCAGGTCATAGTGGGGGCTTACTTCTGTTGACCCTTAATCTGTCACTGAATAGTCTCAGGTTTGTCTGCTTACTTGCCATTCACTTTTTTTTTTTTTTAATGGTATTGTTCTGCATCTGAAGTCTGATTCATGCAACTAATATAGCTGCTTCATCTAGGTTGGCAGTTTTTCTCCTGTCTTGCTGAACTTTTTAGCAGCTATCTGCAAATTTATAGCCTTCTTGTAGTTCCTCCAGTTCAGCCTTAGGCTGTTTCACCTTCTGTTTTAGTAATGTTCAGGTTTTTATTGGATCAGTTCTCCAGTTTATTTTGAATGTCCTTGACAACCTTGCATGATCTTGCTAGGACCTGCAGCTGTTGTCTTGCTAACTTTGTTTAGCTAATATACGGAAATGGAGTTGGCTTCCATAAAGATTTTTTTGCCCTCCAGACTTCACATTAGCATTTGGAGATGGCTTTCAGCAAGGGTTGAAGAAGGAATTCACTATGCTTTCATGATCCATGTTGAGTTACCACCTTTTCTAGTCTTTTCAGCTGATTGACATAGGAAATTCTGTATCTCTCCGACTGTAAGCAAACATTTCATTTGACTCCAGAGTGACTGGCTCAGGGTTTGGCCTGGATCAAAACAGGAGCATTACAATTGCTTATACACATTGTCCTTCTCAGCTGTATTGCTTGGACTGCTCTTTTGGGATCAGAGAAGCACCTGCTACAACTGTTATTTTAAAAGTAATACTGGGGAGTTTCTTGGGAAGCGCCAAGAAGGTGTACACTGTTCCCTCCAGCAAGCTGGGGGTGTTACTTTAAAAAGAACTTCCAGTAAGTTGTTGTGCTGGGACGGCATCGCCTTCCCTCCATCTCTGGGGGACTAGCGCTTGAAAATGTAACTGAGCTTTTATGCTTATTTTTGCCTTAATCATTCTCTAATTTTTCCTAGGCCACAAAGGAATTAAAATATGCATGTTTATATGGCAGTGTAGTCCTATTGGGAGGTGGCATCAGGTGACAGGACTGAGGGTGTGTAAACATTGCAGTCACAGATGTGATTACAATTTAGTGGAGAAATATGAAATTAATTGTAAACTACCTAGAAGGATGCTAGCACCAGTCTAGCCGCAGCAGGCCAAAGCTTGGCATGTACTAATTTAGCCAGGTTCAAGCCTGTGACTAGTATAGACGTACTCTCCAAGATATTTGGATTTCTTCCTCCCTGCTGGGATTGCAGTATATGCTTCAGTTGTCAGATGCTAGTGCATCTAATTTTGGAATTTGTGAAGTCTCGGAATACCTGTATCTGAGATCCAGCACCTTGCAGCCATCTCATTTTGTCCAAGCAGGTCACTACCCTTAAGGTAAATGCCTTCAATATACCAGCCCTGATCACTGTACTCCAGTGGTTTTCAAACTTCTTTCATTTGCAGACCCTGAAAAAATATTGAATGGAGGAGTGGACCCCTTTAAATTCTAAGTGTGGGTATTCACCAGGGATCCTAGTTTCCTGCCGGCTGTGGGAAAAACACAGAATCCACATTTTTCCATGACCTACTGAAAGCACAGTGGTGTCCCACAGTGAATGGTGCCATTACTGCTCTCTTCAATATTTGCTGCAGTTTTTACGTCTCAGACAATCGGTGGGTGAGGATTGCAAAAATGAGAGAGCAGAAATGGTGCTGCTTGCTGCAGGATACCACTATCGCTATGCTTTCGGTAGGTTGCGGAAAAATGTGGATTTTGGGGGTTTTGTTTTCTTTTTTAAATGGAGGTTTTTCAGTTTTCTTCCCTGTAGAAAACTAGGACCCCTGGTATTCACATACTTGTGATTGATCGTAGTAATCTTACGTGGCCCCCTTAGACGTAGTCTGCTGGCCCCCAGTCTCTGCGAACAGCAGGTTGAAAACCACTGCTATACCCCAGTGAAATTAAGATTGAGTATACCCTTTGGTTGGTGTTGCCAGATTCTCACGGCAGATAACATTTTTCACAACTATTGATTTTGCTTCCTGAATCAATTTGTCATGCTGTGCCACTGTCCTGGAAACAACTTACTCAGTTGGCAAAAAGGGTAATTTTATGTTTTAGGCAAATCTAATCATGTAATAATTTTAATCCTTCATATACTTTTGCCTCTAGTTCTGAATTACCTTTTTTTTGGGTGGTTTACACACCTGAAAAGTGTCATCTATCTGACATCCCTGGCCTTGGCCTTTCTTGTTCCATCCCTCTTCCCTTTCTCAACTTATTTTCACCCAGCTTGATCTAGTTGTCCTTTATTGTCCCCCGCCTCAAATTAATACTGCTTCCTTGACTTGTTACCTCAGTTTTTTTCTTCCTTGATCAGATGTTTACAAGTCACCTTTGAACAGGAGCTTGTCATTCTTTATTTTGTGCCTTGTCTAAGTTGTCAAATCTGATTGCAGTGCCAGTGTTTTCTCTCTTACTGTTCAAGACCCATTGCCTGGAATGTTTTGCTTGATGAAGAAAACTGAAGTGTACTTAGTAACACATTCTTATGTCCTACTGAAGCATTTTCTCCATCCCTTATCCTTCACACATACTCAAGACCTAGTCTTGTGCTCCTTTTTTAGATTTTCAAGATCAAGACATCTCTTGTTATTAAGAACTGTGTATGTTGAGATATATAAATGCTTTCTGTAGAATTCACCATTTTTGTTGTGGAATTTTAATTTGTTTTAAAATGGAAGACTATTTCATGGCAGTAAAATAAGTCCTTGCTGGGGGGGGGGGGGGGGG